>NC_091827.1:49075350-49403266 GCF_038994185.2 Dermacentor albipictus
TCGGCTGCAGACCTCAAGTGTGATACCCAAAGTTGTGGAGCACCTTGAGAAAGCTCTCAATAGATTGTTTCCAACACGATGTGTCTCACGTGGTCCTTTTGCGCGTTCTAATGAAAGCACGCGAAATATGAAAAAATACCAAGTGACAGGGCGCTCACGCACTGTTATTATGCTCCTCTCAATCGTGCTGTGGATGAACAAGCTCGGCTGCAGCGAGACTGTCCTGCGACAGGGCGTTATGCCTGGTGTACGTATCTCGGCATGCGGCTCTTATCGCATGACAGTGCAAATACATGCTGCTGTCCGAGCGTTGCCGAAGCGATAAAGCGTCTTAGGCCACGAAAAAAAAGACGAAAACAGCATTTTGATTCTGCTTGAAAGACGTAAAGGGCGAAGCGCGTGGGAGTGATGGAAGGTGATGGAAGGTGAGGAGTGATGAAAGGCTACAATTTTGCCTTTGCACACAAATGGCCTTGTAGTCATTTTCGAATTGAACGATGATGCAGCAATTTTAATCCTTAGGGCTCGAATAACAGCAGATAAGCCACACCCGGACAAAACTAAATAATGGTAACAAAAAACTTGGCTATATTCAACGAAGGCTACGCATGTCTTCTTCAGACGATGAGTGTTTTCGCACTGTGCCCGTCTGCTCTCCTTTTCACACTTACTGGCTACCAGGCGTTCTGATCTCGCACCCAGCACGGGTGCAACGCTTCGTGGTTGCAGTATCGGGTGGCCGCGTCTGGCTTCACACTTGTGCACTGTGACCGGCGTGTCAGGCCCCGAGAGAGAGTGCGCCCGCAGGCTGTTCCAGTTTATCGGATGTAGATCTTCCCTTATGTACCTCGTTGGAACCAAGCCCAGTGAACTGCAATATATCCAGTGCTCCCCAGCCGCCCGTATCGGTGCGTGTTCTCCACGGCTACGCTATTTGGCTGTGACCAACGCTGAGCAACAGATATGGCTTACTCCAATGAGGAAAGATGCGGATATGGTTTTGGCTCTAGGTGCGTCAAGTGAACATAGAAGGTGCGCAGTTGAGCTATTTCAACGCTGGCGTCCAGGTATGCCGAGCTCAATGACGATCGTGGGTGCATATGAAACGCTGAGACAGACTGGGACTTTTTCGAAGAAGCGACATAAATCTTCAATGCTGGGCGAGAACGTGAAGACATAAATTCTGTCAAAGTTTTCGTCAGACCCACATGCAAGGATTTGTAGTGAGGGTGCTGAAGCTGGAGTGGCAAGCTCTTCATTATGGAGAGTACATAAGAAGGGGCAACTTCATCCGTACCCTGTGCAGCTGCACGAAATCTTGGAACCCCGCGATTTCTAAAATCCAAAGGACTTTGCAAACTGGAATATAATCAAAACGGAAGAGGACCCAGGCTTCGTCAATAAAATACTGTGGACCGATGAAGCTGCCTTTTCCCGCAATGCCCATGTGAACATCCACAACGCTCACTATTCGAGCGATGTAAACCCTCACTGGGTTTTGAACACACATCACCAATATCAGTGGTCGGTTGACGGTGCGGAATTTACGGTGGCACTATCATTCACCCTGTGTTTTTTGATAACGCGCTTACAGGCGAAATATACGTCAACGACATCCGTGATGAGTCACTTGAGGATTTTCTTTACGAAGTCCCATTGGCTAGGATCAAGGATATTTGGTACCAGCATGATGCTACTCCCGCGCCCAGCAGCAGCAAAGCATGCAAATGGCTGCATGAAGTATTCCCGCAGCAGTGGACTGGACGGAACTGGGCCCATTGCTTGGCCGGCGCGGTCGGCAGATTTAACTCCCCTCGATTTTTTCTCTCTGGGGCTACGCCAAGGATCAAGTGTATCGGACACCAAAAACAACATCAGAGAACCTGAAAGAGTAATGGCAAGTCTGCAGCTCCATCCTTGATACCATGATCAAGACGGCTTCGGAAAATGTGCCTATGCGATTCCAAATGTGCATTGCAGCTGAGGGTGACCTCTTCGAACCCGCATTATAATCAAAAGGCTGTTTTTGGATTGAAGGTCACTGGAAAATCATTCCGTTCCTAACACCGCCTCCTCGCCCAATCCAATCTTACTCTGTTGACAGGCTGCCAGCTCTTGCCCATTTCAAGCAGAAAAAAAAAATAAAGCTATGTTCTTTTTCTCTTTCGCCACCTTAGACGCTTTATCGCTTCGGAACTGCTCGACTAGTAGCACGCATTTGCGCCGTCTTGCGATAAAAGCCACATGCCCAGATAGCTGCCCCAGACATAACGCCCTATCGCTGGCCAGTCTCACTGCAGCCGACTTTGTTTATCCATCGCACGCTTCCAAGCAGCGCAATAACAGTGGGCAATCGCCTAGCCACGAGGCATTCTTTTCATATTTCGCGGGCTTTCTTTGGAACGCGGAATAAAAGATCACGTGAGATATATCGCGTTGGAAACAATTTATTGCGAAGTTTCTCAAACTGCTCTACAACTTTGATTATCACACTTGGAGTTTGCAGCCAATACTTAAACAATTGATTTATTAAAAAAAACTAATCCGGCCGTTAAGGGGAAAACAAAGAATAACCTGAGTAACTCTTCGCGAGTGCCAACATTATGCATTCGGTTCAACTCGCGTACGGAGTGCCTTTCATTTTGAATGTTTTGGCTCAAGTAATGTGGGACCAGCTGTATACGTACCCAGTTGGCTATATTGCTTGTTGTAGAGAAAACAGCAAAGCATCCTACTGAGGTCAAGAAATTCCAAAATAGACTGAGTTCTGACCTCCACACAGGACCACCGTGTAAGCCTTTTTCAAGCAAAATCCCGTTCTTAGTAATTTTTTAAGCTGACTCAGTAAGATCTCGTCTGTTTTCTTCATGGAAGTTCCCAGCCAGATGGTATTTCGGTAAACACTCGCCTGTATACCACTGGGTGTGTTCCAATTCTTACCGGCAAGGAAACCTGTCAAATTGATGCCATCAATTCATCTTCTCTTCGTGTTACAACACGACACGCCTTGATTTCGTCCGTCCCCTATCATGTCACGATTGACGCAGATTTGAGCCACATAGTTGGTTAGAATTTCACAAAGCCATTCGATAAACATTCAGCTGCATCACGTCATTCCTCGAGTTCAGTGCTAATTTACTGCGCCAGCAGGAACTTTTCACAGCATATGATGACATGCAATGTCATTGACACCCTGTTAGCCCCTGAGAGGCTGTTGGTTAACTTCAGCAGCAAAAAGAGTGTCTATACAGACACACCCCAAAATGTTTGCGAGGGCGAAATGGTGTGAGTTATGGACAGCTCAACACCATTTTTAACTTTCAAGAAAGTAATTTCTTTTTCAGCATAGCACGCTCCTCATCAAGGCTAGAGCTCCTCGTCGAGCCTCAAACGCGCACAGGGCAGCGCCAAAGCCTGAACTCGCAGCTGTCGAGACATCGCAATATGAAAAGGGTGTCACTTAGAAAGTTAGGAGTGTGAAATTACGGCCTAGCCATTTAATGACGTCGTTGTTTTCACTGCATTTTTTTTTCTTTATTCCGAGACAGCGTGCAAACCAAACACCTACAAGGAGGCCTACTACGAGACGAGTTGTCAGCGCTGTCCAGATCACAGCGAGATAAAAAACGAGGGCAGCAGCTCTCTCAAGGACTGCAGATGCAAAACTGGCTACGTGGGAGATCCAGCCAGCGGGAAGCCGTGTGTCCGTGAGTAGGCGGCTCGGTTTCCTTGAAATTTATCCTGATTCGAGGCAATTCCAATCCAAGAAAGAGCGCACACCCACGATACTAAAACATTATTCATCGATTAATTTTTTTTATGTCGAACATAGGATATGTTCTTTTACTTTTGTCGTTAGTGACATTCACGAAAGTATCGCGATCATCGTCATAAGGCTTCCGCAATGACTGCTTCTTGTATGCCAAGATTCGACACGTTGTCGACACTTTGATTGCTTCCAACGTGTCTACGCATGTACGCGCAAGTGAATGTGCTTCTCGACACGATCATGCCCATCGCACCCTTTTGTAACTCCCTTACAAAAAACTTATTTGCTTTCGCATGTGTAGAATGTGCGTGTGTGTGTGTGACCAAACCGTATTTGCTACTTTTTGTTTAGTTTTTATTTTTACAATGTTGTGTAATTAGCAGCACTTGCGTGTTTTCTTTTTTTTAAATGTTCTTGCAGGTCTGTTGAGTTCCTACTGGAGCTTTCTAGAATTTGTCATTGCTCATCTTTAGTCTGCATGGATGGTCTTTCTATTGTTCTTTAGCTCCTTACTTCCCTTCTGCTTATATACAACTTTTTTTTACTGTCACCTAACCTAAAGGAAAGGCAGGTGTTGCGCCCCTGTTTGTCCCAGCTGTCAGCCTGCTCCCTCCTTATATTCTTCTCTATCTATTGTCTATGTGTATTTTCATAACGAACAACAACAACAACAACAACAACAACAACAACAACAACAACAACAACAACAACAACAACAACAACAACAACAACAACAACAACAACAACAACAACAACAACAACAACAGCAGCAGCAGCAGCAGCAGCAGCAACAACAACAACAGCAGCAGCAGCAGCAACAACAACAACAACAACAACAACAACAACAACAACAATAACAACAATAACAATAAAAATAATAACAATAACAATATTCACAATAACAATAATAACAACAATAATAATAACAATAATAAGAATAATAACAACAACAACAACAACAACAACAACAACAACAACAACAACAACAACAACAACAACAACAACAACAACAACAACAACAATAATAATAATAATAATAATAATAATAATAATAATACGTGGGCGAATATTACATTTCTTGAACGCGAATCAAATGCACATAACAAGCATCGAATATGAAATCGAATCTCGAATGGTCACACGCAGACAAATACGTATCTACAGCAGGAATACCTGTTTCTTCATAATGAGGTACCACGATTGTATCTACTAGCCCTATAGAGACAGCTAACTTGCATGGACAAAGAATTCGTTTTAAATACAAGAACAATAATTGCAAATACAAAACGGTACACATAGGCTCTGAACATTTTAACGCGATAGCGTTAAGGAGCTCGTGTCGCAGAAAAGCCGGTGTCGTCGGCGTCTGTGTCGGCGTCGGCGTCAGCGTTTTGCGGCGTTGACCGTGAGCGATAAATCACGGCAGGCACTCCATAAATAAAAAGCAACTTCCAAGATGGTCTGGGTGGGAATCGAACCAGGGTCTCCGGAGTGTGAGACGGAGACGCTACCACTCAGCCACGATTTCGATGCTTCCAAAAGGTACAAACGCGCCTCTAGTGAATGCGGTGTTGCCTTCGAAACGAGCCGTGGAAAGTTATACTGTGGTGTATATAGGTAATTATGAACATGTAACTTACAGAAGTCGCAATTACACGAGTAGCGAAGTGCGTTTCGCTGCATTTCTTCTGCGCTTTCCGCACACGGAGAGCCATCTTGCGGCAAACACAGAAGAGCCCCTCCTCTCCATGTACGGCGCTGCCCCGACAGATGGCGCGCCACGCGCGCATTGGAGCTGTCGCGGTTCGGACTCTCTCCCCTGACAACGCTTCGCCTCGCTCCCTCCGCAGAATCAAGCGTCCTTCCTTTCTTTAGATCACTATCTCTCTATCTCTCTGCCCGTGCCGATCACGGCGTTTGGCTGGCGTGCATCATTTCCCCCTCCGGGATACCGAGTTCTTTGGTTCGCTCCGCTTGCTCAGGCGCACGTTTCGTTGCTGCGCCGAACGCCGCGTTGCTCGACCATATGGCTCGACGCTCACCGCGTCTGATGCGGGGCGCCTCGTAAGTGATGGCTGCCCTGTAGCCCATTGTCTTACACCCATTGGCGGGTCGACGGGAACGCTATCGCGTTCCACTCTTGAAGGCGAAGCTTAAGCGTCCTCCAATTTTTTAGAGCCGTGTTGCAAAGATGTTTTCCAAGAAATATTAGCTTCTGTATAGAACAGAGCTTACGAAGATGCTGAATCAATAATTGGTACCGAAGAACAATCACAAGTTGTCAAAAAAGAAAAGAAAAAAGATAAGGTGCTGAAAGAATTGTGTGCTGTAAACATGTAAAAAGACTCGTTGCAAGGCTAAGATCACGTGGTTGTGGTGTAAAAAAATAAAATAATGCCAAGTGACTTGACTACCTTAAACACTAATGAAAAATTACAAACAGATCTCAGAAGTCGTGATGTAAATTTCCGACACGAAACCGAAATCAACACTTCATATAACCATTTTCTTTCTACAATCTTTTTTAAACATTTTCCGACGTTTTACTTCTCATTAATTGCGAGACTTTGTCAAGCAGAAGGAGAGCAATAACAAAATTATAACAGTAGTCTGTGGGAAAATATGTGGCTAGTTTTACGATTCGAAAATACCCAATAGTTGCTCATCGAATACGAATAGTTAGTTTGTAATCGATTCGTATTCGAAACTTTAATATTCACCCACGCCTAATAATACATACATACATACATACATACATACATACATACATACATACATACATACATACATACATACATACATACATACATACATACACACATACATACATACATACATACATACATACATACATACATACATACATACATACATACATACATACATACATACATACATACATACATACATGCATGCATGCATGCATGCATGCATACATACATGCATACATACATACATACATACATACATACATACATACATACATACATACATACATACATACATACATACATACATACATACATACATACATACATACATACATTTTGATGGTGTATTTTTGTAGGTCTATGCCTCATAGCCATCCACCCTTTCTCACATAATTTCTACCACGAAATCTAAGTCCTTGTCAAAATTTCACCGTGTCACGCAATTTCGTATGGTAGCGCTGTTCATACTGATGACTAAAATGACAGAGACAGAGCGCTGGTGGCATGTAGCGATGCCTCTCTGCTGGTCCTTTGTTCGCAGCCGTCACCTGCCCTCCGCTTCAAGCTCCGAAGCACGGCCGACTGGTAGAGTCGTGCAACACCTCCTACGAGAGCGAGTGCTTGCTTGCGTGCGATCCCGGGTATGAGCTGACGAGCGGCGGAGATGACGCCGACAGCCGGACCTGCCAGGGCGATGGCACTTGGAGCGGAAATACTACTGTCTGTCAAGGTCTGTGCGGCCATTTTTCCTTTGCTATAAAGTGCAATTGTGAAAGTTCCTCTCTGCAATGTATAACATTGAACATATTCAGGACCCGCCGCGGTTGCTCAGTGGCTAAGGTGTTAGGCTGCTGAGCACGAGGTCGCGGGATCGAATCCCGGCCACGGCGGCCGCATTTCGATGGGGGCGAAATGCGAAAACACCCGTGTACTTAGATTTAGGTGCACGTTAAAGAACCCCAGGTGGTCGGAATTTCCGGAGTCCTCCACTACGGCGTGCCTCATAATCAGAAAGTGGTTTTGGCACGTAAAACCCCATAATTTGTTTTAACATATTCAGTGTGGTTGGAGTCTTTTTTGTGGTCTCGGTGGTGGGATTCAACCTTTGAAACGTTTGAAGATCCGCCTGCGATTTCCAAAGCTGAAAAAGTTTGTGTCAGTGTCTTGTTTGCTACATTAATGACTCGCTTTTACACCCCCCCCCCCTAGGATTCGCTTTTAAATCTTTGTTGTTCCATATATTTCTTTTTTTTAATTGGCTTGCAAAATTGTAGACTTTCCCTAGTCTATACATTAGTCTAAGACTATACACTAGTCTATACACTAGTGTAAGACCCAGTGTATAAACATACGTATACTGACTTTTTGCTTCTGCGTCGCTTATCGGTTCAGCAGCTTTGGGACTGGAGTCGTGCGACAGGAAAATTGATCGACGAGTGACCGACCCAACAACATTAGCTTTTCGACCAAAGCAACCATTTGCGACCAACTAGGTCTCGCAACCTCAGCACGTCGGCGGGGCGACGAGTCCTTATATGCTTGCTGCGGCAAAGGGCAACGCTTTCAACACTCGGATAAAGTTGTCTGCTACTTATATAGCCCATGCACAACACAGAGTTACACTCTGCGATTTCGGAGTCGATCACCTGAAAACGAAAGCAGGGCAGCGCCTGGGTTGGGAATGTGTTCGCGAACAACTGCTAATGGCGCCTTGCGCCAGGGTCCGATCCCTATACAGCCGTTCAATCGGCTCTTCATTTCTGTTAATCGGTTAGTTTCTACATTGTGCCCTCTTCTCGCTCAGTCGCATCTGTTAAGAGTTGCGCAGTATGGGACGCCTATCCATGGTAAGAAGTCATTGCCAAAATTTACTGTTCATATGATCACAAGGTCATTTAGATAAGACTATGGAACGGTAAGTCGAGCTGGTTAGTTTGAGTGTAATTGGAATTTTAGGAAAAACAAAACAACGCGTATCATCGAGAAATAAACGACATACAGTGCTGAGCTCTCAGCACTCTCCGCGAATCCGTTCCTCCATTGCGAAAGCCGCAAGTACAGGAGACGGAGGCACAGGAACACACCCATGGTGCTTTCTATCCCTGACTGAGTTTTCCGCGATGTGCCAGATCTGTGCTCGCAGGCATCGGTTTTCCCATACCTTGCGTCTTCTTGTTAAACGTTCGTCTTCGTGGAGGACATGCGCTGCTCAAGTCTGTTTTCAGGGCTCAGCTCTTAGGCACCCGCTCCTGCGATTAGCGTGGGCGTCCGTCGTCGACGTCCCTCGGCGTAACCTAGCGAACGAGCACAGCGAAGGATGAAAGGGCGAACGCAGAGTACAGTGGGGGATGTAAGACGCCGAAAGCTAAGAGAGGGCGGGGAGGAAAGCGGAGGATGAGGGCTTGGCGAAAGCGTGAGGAGAAAAGCGTATTGGCCCGCAAGACAGGCTCCGTGGCGATGACCGCTACGAGATGGTGCCAGAGTAGCGCGCCGTCGTCTGCTCACCGATAGCATGCTGCGAGCACGTCAACCGATACAATATGTGGAAATAAAGCGCTCCATGAGCGGAGGTCTGTCTGTGGCGGCTGCGGTGAATCACGCCCATGCGTCACCCTCGCGCTGCCTCTCTCAATCTCCCATTTAGCGAAGGCGTCGCATCATACTTCGCTTCAGTTGCAATGTGCCGCACGAGAAAGACTGTCCCAGCAAGCCAATATATCGCGAAATGAAAACGCGCATAGAGCTTAGCTCAACTTTCGCATTACGAAGGATCAGCATCGTCGGTGATTTTTTATCATTATTTCAGATAACACGAGTGCGTACATGTGCCGGGTGTTTCCAGGATAACATTTTGTGGCGAGTTCCGCGCTTTTTGGTTCACCTCTCTTTCAAGCCTTCAAGTTTTCTTTTTTTGCGCTGTTTTGTTTTTATTAGGCTTCTTGACATTCATCGGAGTTAGAATGCACAAACGTGCACGAACGCTATATCCATCACTGCCAGTACTGGATTGTCACATTGAGCAACAGGAAAGCGAGATTTATACATACAATGGTGGTTGCATATGCCATGCAAGCACCATTGCCAATACTGGAAACACTGCGCCACCAAGAGCCCGAAAGATGGAACAGGTAGATATTTCAGCGAACGCGGATTGCAGTCCCGTTAACAGTCGTCCTAGTCATGAGTATTTTATGAATGAATATTTGGCTTTCTGATACGCATTTCATGTAAAACCTTTGTTTTCCGTCTTTTGACATAGCCTTACTTGGGTGCATATCTGCAGGGCTTTTTTTATTTATAGTGACGAGACCTCCAACGTTACCTATTCTGTTTAACATTTTTTTCAGTAGTTAAAGTTACATTGTCTTTTTATTTCGGCTGCCACCCTCGATCTTTGTCATCGTTATAATTTATTCATTGATACTGTCGTCTTGATTTGATGTTTTCTCTTTCCCTGTTTTCCCCCTTTCCTGCATTTCTACATATACCTACTTCGTAAAGAGCAAGCAAGCGTGGTGTCCCTTCTGGGGATGGTTGCCAGCCTGCATCCTACTTTTATTTTTTCACTCTCAGTCGGTTGTACTGATATTTTCTAGTCGTGTAATAATAAGCCTAGTCTTAGGCTGCGTAGACTTTTGAGCTGTACAATTACCGGTGCTTACTTTCATGCCAAAAAAAACTCGTTTTTCTTTCCGTGCAGATATAATGCCACCTACGGCCTCAAGGGGTCGTTTTATAAAGTATTCCCGCTCTCTCACAATGCCATCTTTCAGAGAAGCAGTGTGGTATGCCTCCCCTGCCAGACAAAGGGCATTATAAAGTCTGTAACGGCCCTTGGAAGCTGAATGACACCTGTTCATTCCAATGCGACACGGGCTATACTCTCAAGGGTTCTTCATCGAGGACCTGCACGGAGTGGGGCTGGTCGGGCGACAATTTCACCTGCGAAGGTCAGTGTTGGTCGCAACAATGCTAAACATGGAGTGCTCTAATATTAACCTTGTCCAGTTCGCATTGTCTCGGTGAAAATAGAGCAGGCTCTAGCATATGATTGTCGGTCCATTACCGCTGGAGAGATTCGATGTATTCGGAATCGTGGTGTTTATTTATTTATTAAATTGGCATAAACAAAAGACAATACAGAAACAATTGCCGAACGCAGAAGGCTGCAAGAGGACGTCTAGTCAGGTAGCTGACAAAATGAATAACAAATAATAGCTGCTGATGTTTGCTGTGGGTCCGGAAAGAGAAAGCGTCTCATGTGCGCTCGATAATGACTTCCGCGCAATACAACAGTGTAATGTGGGGAAGCACAGACAGCGTATTGCGGTCAATGGAAGCGAGAATAAGTGGGAGTGGTAAATGGAATTAACATTTGACTACTTAAAACACCTTGGTGGTGGCGCCAGAACACCAAAGAAGCAACGATGGCACCAAAGCTGGGATTTGGTCTTGTCTGTGAGTCGGGCGCTCACCGAAGCTAGAATCCATGGACCACCTTGGCTCCAGCTTTGACGCCTCCCTTGCTCCTTGTGTGTCCTCGACATACTGCGCCACACGCTTTATTATTATAGCAGGCGATCTCCTCCATTAGTCAGTAATAGTTTTATTTTCGCCTGCTAAATTATCTCATCGCAATACGGAATTATATCGAGGTTGAAAGGACACTGTGACTGCGTAACGCATAAGAGATTCTTGCATCAGAAAGGGATCTCCAGTCGAGCGATGTTCTTGGGATGCAAGATTCACTGCACTGTTCGTTTAGACGCTACATATCCATAATATTGTCTTTATGGTCTATTCTATTCGAGATGTAAGAAGGCGGAGGGGTGAGATTGATGTGAACACAAGAAGTGTGGCAGCAGATTTGTAGAATGGGGGTAGAGGAAGGCGGGGAACTAACGAAATTTTTTGAACCGAAGCAACAGTTTCGCTTACGCTCTTATGTCTTCAAATTGTGTATGCTTGCGCGGCGGTCGTGGTTTGAAAAGATGAAACAAACGGAAATATTTTGGACAAGTTACAGGTCGAGGATGAGATTGTGCTAGGCTCTGCTGCTGCGGCGTATTCAATGTTGCTGCAATTTAGTGACGTGTATTGAACCATTTCCATTGATACAGGTGCGTAATAGAAGCTACGGCGAATGCATCCCAGCGCGCTGTTTTTCGCTTGTTTCTCGCTCAATTGCACAGTATCTATGTATATTTCTTATTAAAAAACTAATATTTTCCTTAAACGCTTGATTATTTAACTAGAAGCGTTATACTGCAGTATGACATTATTTTCTTTTTGCTGCTCTTGCACTTTGAAACAATCCCGCCATGCGTGAATCACCACCAGCCGTGCAATGCCCGCCTCCTGCCGCGATACCAAACGCGGTGCCTGCCGGTCACGTCAGAGGAAGAAAGTCCTACACCTACCTCGAGCACTTCCAGGTCAGATGTCTAGAAGGTTTCGAGCGACACGGCCCTGCAGTCCTGATGTGCGGTGACATGGGCCGCTGGGTCACCGGTGTCGAGAACCCGGCTGATGCAAGGTGTGTCGGTGAGTGCGGCGAAGCCTTTAGGCTGCAATTCCGCACCGCGGTCATAACATGCAGGCGAACAGATGAAACCTTGAGAAGTAAAACGAGTAGCATGCCTTGTTCTCGGACAACGTGGCTTATACTTCCGGAAGCCAATCTAATATCAGCGAGAGCCCTGCCTCCTTTCATATCAAAAAATGATACGCAGATTGCGTCACTGACACGTCGGTCTGTGTATTTGGAAACAAGATTCGCTTTTAAACAGACGCTTTCTTTGCCTCTTTGAGATTTGGCGTACGTGATCGTTTCCACTTCAGATATCTTTGTTATGTATAAGCATCTTGGGCCAATGCATATGTGTTGGCTATCGCTCCTACGCAATAGAAAAATTGGCTCACAGGTATGTACTGGGTCTTTCCGAGTATAGACCAGCACCTCTCTTGAACGGCTCTACAACGAACGTCTCAACAACGAAATGACCTGTATATCGACTCGATAATTGCAGAGGTGCAATTATCTAGTCGATATACAGGTCATTTCGCTAATTGCACTCGATAATTGCACCTCTGCTCTAATGTCAGCGGTGCGGTGTGCTACCCATAAGACACAGCGACGGAAATTCTATAGCGAACAAATTCGAAGTCCCTAAGAACTTCGCCATGAAGGCGTAGACAACTTGGGCCACTTAGTAGTAACTGCTACCGAATAAACAACCTCTCTCTGTGAGCTGCCTTGTGTAGTAGACAGGTTGCATCGCTGGCTTTGTGGCACTGGGTATCTGCCCATTCTTGGGAAATGCCCCACAATGGATGCGCTCTTGGGAAACAAGGAGTAGGAATCCATAAATGCACTTACATATGTTTCGCACTTCTTTGTGGACACACCTCTCCTTAACATTCTTCCGTCGACAAGTACCACGCGTCGCCTTCGTCCTCGTTAGCTAAACAACTAATATCTCTCAGGCGTGTCACTGTGCTCGGGTCATCCGTTACTCCTGCTTCATCGCTAACTGCAACAAGCTTCGCGTCATTCAGATTGCAACTATGAGTTTGATTTGTGTGTTCCCCTCTTTCCGTTTCTATTCTTTTTCCTTGCGCGGCTCAACGCTTATCTGCACAAAATCAGTTAGGTGCAGCGTCCGTGGTGCCCTCGCCTCATGTTCTCGGTGTTCGTTTTATTTCCGATACAACGGCTTCGGCATGCGTCTCCCGATCACCGAATATAAGGAGCGATTAAGAAATGTCAAGAAGACAAAAGTTCTACGTAAAGTGCGCCATCATTCAGACGCTTGTCCGAGACGCGTGGACAAAACTCTCGAAGCGAGGTGGACCAGGACTCGAGCGTGCGGCCTGCGAGCCATCCGGTGCATGAGGCCTCGCCGTCCCGACCACCTTGCGACACAGCGCCCTGGAATGGGTTTGCCAAACGTTGGCAATGCATTGCTTATTCCAACGTACTCGAGACCTATGTACACAGGAGCAGTCGGAGCACGTCGCTGTCGAATATCCATCGTCCTTGCCGGAACACCCCTTCATTCACACCATTCTGTGGAGAGCCTCGATGCAGAAGTGCCTGAACCAAACATTTGCTCTCTGTATTGAGTCCCTGGGACATTGCAACGAATCGCAAACCCGCGCTAAGCCTCAAAACGCGATAGACATTAAGCCACAGTAATGGGTCTTACCAAGTGATCGTACAGATTACAGAGCTCCTTACGGTTGCTACCTGGTATTTGCACTAACCTTGAGATATGTGCGTTTTGGTCTTTCCAGCTTTTTGGCGCTATAGAAACGTAAAAGTCGCGTGCTTGTAACCTACGGTATCAAGGCTATTGTCAATGTAACCTTAATGTAACGCCGCTAGTAGTGTACTGATGAATCAGTGAATAACCCCCACGCGTGTAGAAGATCGGGCAGTTTATTCATTTATTTATTCAGTATACCCTAGTGACCCCACACGGGTATTAGACAGGGAAGGGTATTACACACGGGGGAGGGTATTACACACGGGGTAGGGTATTACACACGGGGGATATGCAACATCGTCAAAGGTAACATGTATCAGGTGACAACAATATACGAGGTAAAAAAGAAAAGCGGAAAACATTCACACTCGAAAAAAAATATTGCACGACCAATTTCGTTAACGTTTCGTGTTATGCAATGCAGCTGACACTCTCCTCTCATATTCTCTCCCCCAGTATCCAGTGGTGATGTTCTCACGCCACTCAACTTTCGGCGTCATGGTGAAGGTGCTGGTTCGGACACACGTGACCCCCACCTCCGGTTTCAGTGATCTCTACTGACTCCCAAATGTAACCTCCTTAACTGTGCAGCACTTGGTGCGCGTTTCGACGTGATCCCATTAAAAGGCTATGTGTAACTAATGGTTGCTAGTACTAACAACAGGCTAGACAGAAGAAGAAAAGGAAAAGATTGAATAAAAAATCAGCACATCCCACGCATAAGTAGGAAATGGTGAAGAACGAAGCTTTCACGGTACTGATGATCAGGATGACCCTGCAGGCATGGACACCTGCACACTTGCGGGCGTTGTCATAAATCGCGCGGACTACGATCTTTACTGTAATTTCCCCTCTTCCCCTTCTTCGCTTATATGTATGTCGCTCAGTGCTCCTCGATGAATGCACAAGCTCATGAGTCATTTGGTTCATTTCATTTAATTCATTTTATTACCTTAAATGCCTACGAAGGGTGTTACATAAGGGATTCATTCAACTTCTTTGTCGACATTCGGGTGCCTTTGTTGCCTTCTTCTTTACTTATTGCTCCTTGTTTTGCTTGCCTATTCGCGCACCCACCCAGTGGCACACATATATTCTGGGTGATTTGTCGAGAATCTTCGCATGCCCAGCTGCATATGAAATTTGCATCCCAGGTTGACCGTTCGGGCACATGCGCGATGGCCCGTATCCGGGTTGCGTACTCGGCACGAAAGCTGCCAGCAGCCGATAGCCGGAAACCGCAAAATGGGAGAAAGGGGAAGATAATGATTCGATTGCAAATGTCCTGTTTAATAAACGGAGACTGCGCAAGGTGGATGAATTACATTATTAATCCGAAAGCATTAAATGGCTCAAGAGGTGGGAAATCCAGCGTTGTCCGTGGCGGCGTGATCGCACGATGGCCGAAAGGGCTACGAACCCTTGACCTTTCTTGGGAGTCGAAACCACTGCTATTTGGGCTCAGTCAGTGGTAATTAGATCAAAACTAATAGAGAGTTAATTAATGCTCTCGAAGCCACGACCTTTGCTAATAATGAGGGGAGGTTAGTTAATGTAGAGGTAATAAAGTTAGAGTTAATTAAGGCACTCGAACCCACGAGCTTTGTCGGAAGTCAAACCCTCGACCTTTGGTGAGTTTGGAACCCACGACCTTACGCTGTGTGCAACTTGTGACGACAGCCGTTGTTGACGTGACGTCGCCGCAACGCTTTCGCATTCATCTACATAGCGATAACTACGGGTCTCTTGAATTTTTACAAACTTTCTGTTTATCAGAAGAAACATAATCTGCTGAAAGAAATGCAAGATTTTTGCATGCCTACTACCTTCATAATAAACTAACACCAACGCCCGGTACAGGCACAAATTACAATTGAGGGCTTGCTTTGGCTGCCGGGTACCCACACATTAATTTTAACGCCCCGTTTAACAGTTCCTTATCCAAAATAGGAAATTTTCAGATGAGAATGATCACTTTTATAACTTTTGTTACCTGCTACATAACTTTTTTTGATCAGCACGTTTGATTATTCAAAGTGACACTTTATCTTAGTTTTCACCAAAGATTGTTGTAAATGTTCCTGTGTCTTTAACAATTGAAAAATGTGCATCATGTAAGCTTTACCAGATTTCTTGTAACTTCGTATCTTTTTGTAATGACTGGGTTCATTGCACCAAGTTCAATCTTTTCGAAATCCACGGCCTACTGCGGTCTGTAAGCCCCCAGGTTCTGTCAAGCTACCTATGACATCTTCTTTCCTGACTACTCCCAACTTTTGCCTTGAAAATAAAGTTGACGCTTTCTTTGTTTTCTTTCCTTTCTTACTCGTCTAGGCAACATTATTCTTTAATTTATTTTTTTGATGTTCGGGGAACTAAAGGAATGAAAAAAAAAATGCAGACGCAGAGAAACAAGGAGTGCTTCCCTCGGTCGTCAGCCACAGGGCTCCGTTTTCTGCACTCAGCTATTTTATTTACTGGCTCATTTATCGATCTACGTCTCTCTTGACTAGTGAAGTAATTCCTTACCAACTGGCCCACTGGCGTATTGATTCTTCAGTGGCGACCTGACTGATAAACTTAATGCTATTGTGCTGCCGAACATCCCATACAGACACAGTGCCAACAAGTGACGGTGTACCGGTACACTGTGCAATAATTCATACCACATGGCATTCTGATGGCCCGCATAAATTGAGGTTAACGACCACTTATCCGTCTTGCCTCCATTGTATGGCGGGCATAGTGAATGGAAATTGAAGCCAACAGGTCTGGTGCTGAGCAGGACAACGCCATGGCATGGACTCATCACGCTGAGTTCATCGCTTCTTTCTAAGCTCCCATTCAATATTTTCCAACTTTCACAGAGTTCATCCAGCTAACTGTTCCGGCATGACTAAGCAATGTCAGAGTCACTGTCTCATTTTTATGTGTGTCTAATGCGTGTTCGTGGTTCACCATTCAAGCTTAACAGTTGTGCGAAGGAAGACATGGGCGGGAAGGACTGGACAGGCGCCAACGTTCACCTATTTTTAGGTATCGTTGTCTAAACAACGTTATGAAAAGCAGATCTAGTCGGATTGGTATATTATTATTATTATTATTATTATTATTATTATTATATTATTATTAATATTATTATTATTATTATTATTATTATTATTATTATTATTATTATTATTATTATTATTATTATTATTATTATTATTATTATTATTATTATTTGCGTGAGCAGACATGCATGCGCCTGAAGTTAACTTCGGCGTCGGTTTACTCTTAATTATGAGGGGGTAGGCGCCTGCCCTAACATTTTGATCTAAATATTATATTGCACTACTATTAGAACCTTGAACCGTTATGTGCGACCCATAAGAATCACGGTGGTGCTGGGCACTATTGGCTAGAATGTCCGATGGACTCACCACATGGAGCAAATCTTTTGTTCAGGCACTTCTGCATTGAAGCCCTCCACAGAATGGCGTGAATGACGTGGCGTTTCCGTAAGGACGCTAGACAAATAAGCACTCGTGTATCGTGCTCTGGGGTAACCTTAGATAACCCCAGGTGGTCGAAATTAACACGGAGTCCTCCTCCGCGGCCTCTTCCATAGTCTTCAAGGTCCTTTGGCGTTCTAAACCATCCCTCGGTCAAGGCACGTGTAGCATGGATTGGGTAGGTACACACTGAGTGTTTGGTGTGGAGATCTTGCTGCGAGTGTTTTATGCTATGTGCTTAACAAGAGCTGAAGCAGTTTGAACTGCGTTTGTATTTAATTGATGCTTTTCGAGCATTACATATTTTGCAATAGCATTTTGTTCATTAACCAACATTCTTTCTTCCAACCGGAAGGAAACAAAAGCTATCCACGGGCCTTCAACCTGAGTTTAACCTGCTTGCATTTCTTTTTTCGATTCCATGACATGCCCTGGGCACTTATATCCTCTCTTGCGAACTGGTAATTCGATTTTATGTTTTCTCAATTTGAAGTTTCTTGAAGACTTGAAAGTTATTGAACAAATGTCGGATTCGTTCGGGATAATTTTCGCCACAATTATCGGTAGTGTATGCGTTTCGTTTAGCGTTTGGCTTGAAGCAGTAAACGAGTTTTTTCGGTTTCAGACAACCAGAAGCCCCGGATAAGTTGCCCTAGGGACATCACGGTTGCTGCCGATCCGGGAAAGAATTCAGCGAGTGTGTCATGGCAGGAACCGACATACTCTGACAACGACATAAGCAAGAGGCCCTTGTTGACTCCCCCGCACCACAGCGGAGCACGCAGGTTCCGCATAGGCACCCACAAGATTACGTACACGGTCACCGACGGCGTTGGACTCAACGACACTTGCACGCTCGTCATCACCGTGCTTGGTAAATCGCGGGTTTCATCTTTAAGCTCGTTAGCGTTCACAATCTTCGCTGTGTCGCGCGACTGCCTTCATTCGAGCCGGAGAAAGGAAGATAACAAAAATGTTAAGGTTCATCGACAACAGTACCTTAAAGGGCACTCCATAAAGAGCTGTCGTAAATTTTGTTTTACACGAGTACATAGTTTCTCCACCTATTCCCCTCCCACCCCAACCCCGTAACTCGCTCCGAGCCCGTAAAAATGTTCTCCGGCAGGACAAACGCGCTCTTATCCCACAGTGTGTCTGGTCCCTCCCCATTCACTTTACTAGGACGGAGGAAGTTGTGCTTAGGAGGCTTCTGGCCGGGGTGACCCTTGCACCGGCTGTTGTCTCAAGGTGGAACTGGTCACATTTACCACTGGGTGTTACGTGTCCATACTGCTCCGTTCCTGTGCTGGAAGCAGATGCATACCACCTAATATGGACATGTACGGGTTTACAATCGGAACGCTCGCGTCTCCTACAGCAAGCCGGCCTCCGCTACAGTGTGACAACCACCTATGACCGCTGGATACATGACAACAGATTCCACAAAACACTGCTTCAATTCATACACAACACAGGCCTCACAGCGCACATATAATACACATATACGCTCCAAGAATTATGCCTTAAGGGCAACTCTGTATCGCAATAAAAAAAAAAGAGTACATAGTTGTAAAGTGTCATCCAGTGGGCGTTGTTTCGTAAGAATACATAAAATTGTTGTTAAACTCTTCTGACGACGAGTGTACGGGCGTAGACGCTCGTTCAGCAGTTGTAGGCGCGTTGAGTGCGACCCGTTGAAAAGCGGCCAGGACACGTCGATAGCCGGAACAACCGCAGTGAGCCGGCAGTGATGGTTGCTGGGAAAATACACCCGAGTGAGCGATGCGCCAGCGACTACCGTAACTGAAGCCGAGCCCGGATGTTATATGCATACATGAGGCAAATTATTCTCTACAGTCGAACGCGACCATAGCGAACCGGCATAGAGAAAAATGATTCTCCGTTTCAAACACCCCGAACTCATTGAACGATAGCCTTGCAAAACAACCCCGTCATAGCAAAAAGGACATCGGATGCGTCGAATTCGTAGCGTCCGCTTCCAGCGCCATCAAACGCTCGCACTTGACCAGTAGCCTCGTCCGGCGTTTCGTGGAGCACTTTCTGCGTTGGGTGGACTTTGCTGACTTTAAATTATGGGGTTTAACGTGCCAAAACCGCTTTCTGATTATGAGGCACGCGCCGTAGTGGAGGACTCCGGAAATTTGGACCACCTGGGGTTCTTTGACGTGCAACTGAATCTGAGTACACGGGTGTTTTCGCATTTCGCCCCCATCGAAATGCGGCCGCCGTGGCCGTTTGCTGACTTCGTGTCAGTGGCACGGCACAAGTCTGCGCCATCTTCCACGTCGAGAGCGCCATTTTTGGTGACGATGATGGGAAACACCTGAAGGCAAAAGACACGAATTACTGCCTACTACGTGTAGAATTGTTTCACCCTAAACGTTTGCTCTAAAATACATGGGAAAATAGAAATCGTTTTTGTCGACAACCACTGCAGCAAATTTCAATATGTTTCGTTTCATTTATAAGAAAGAGTTGAAATGTCGTTACTGTTTGTAGCGAATTTATTATTTATGTCGCCAATTTTTTTAAAAAAAGGTTCCAAAAACCACGGATTCTCAGAGAACGGAGCTAGAAAACGAAGCTATGACGTTTACAACTCTGTACCTCCAGAACGAGAAACAACATCTCAATGCTGTAAATTGCACCTAGTAATACATATAAAGTACATACAATGAATAGATTATACGTGGCTCTCAAGTAAGCTACTAATATATGAATAAAGCTTCTACAGTACCCTTGTAAACAATGTGTCAAGTTTAACGCACGTTGTAAATTTTTATACCAAACTTGTTCACTTTGCATGACCCAATGGATGCTATTTACAGAATCGCGATATCTATTCTTGGCGCAGAGCTAGCAATTTGTACACTTGGTGCTTCTAGTCTTTTCAAGCTTAATGAGTTTTGAAAGTTTCTTCAAAAATATTCAGGGCTTAAATCGTAATTTCGCTTCCACCAGTCACAAGAACTCAATTTTCGCTCTTAGATGCAACAAATTTCGCTTAAGCTGGTTCAGGGGCAGCTTAATGTTTCAGTTAGAAAAGAATGTCTGCGTTTTACATTTATTTTATTAGGCGGCAGCAGATTTGGGCGCAATCAAAAGTTTCCTCTTACATAAAATAGTAGTATTCTTTATTACTGCCTTAACGTTGCGCTACTATCTCGACTTCTAATAAAGTAAACGTTTAACACTATCCATGCAAATGCCAAGAGCCAGTACGGGAGTTGCGTCAGATAGCCTGTAGTCGTGCATCGGCGGGCACACTCTATGGTCACATTACAGTGAATGATGGTTGCGTGTGTTTGGCCACCTCCAAGCTTCCTTCTTTCTTTTTTTTTTGCACAGACCAAGAAAAGCCTCAAGTAAGGACATGTCCTTACGACATCGACCTCAACACGACAGAAAATGAGGTTCAAGTCACATGGGATGAGCCGCTCTTCGCTGACAACTCCGGCAATCTGACTATCGAAAAACCGGTACCGTTCTTGCTTCACAGCACCTCCTAAACATATTTCTTAGTAACATTTCTAGAAATATCACGGCTAACGCAATTAGTAAGGTACAGTACGAATGATCAGCATTAGATGAATTCGTATATTGGTCCATATATACCTTTAAAACGTTCGCTTGACATTATTCGTTGCGCTCTGAACACCTTGACAAATTTCCAAGGAATCATATTTTTCCAACTGTATGAAGGCCGTGGGCCCCAGCGGCGGTGCTCATTCCATACAAACTGTTGCGTTCAAAACACAATATTATTTTCAAATGATGAACATAAGGGTCGCAAAGCCGTTTGAAGCGGGAGAGATGAAGATTGGAGAAACACAAGTATGAGTCATCAATCCCACTCTTGCTCATGCACCATATTTAAATTACGGGGTTTTACATGCCAAAACCACGATCAGTATATCAGGCTCGCCGTAGTGGGGGATCGCTTCATAATATTGACCCCTGGGATCTTTCTAAGAGAGCCTGCGCCTAAATTAAAGTGCGCCGGTGTTTTCGCATTTCGTCCCCATCGAAATGCGACCGCCGTGGCGGAGATTTGATCTCGCAACTTCTTGCTTAGCCGCCCAACATGACACCCACTAAGCAACCACGACGAATCGCCCCATACATACAAGAGCAGAAGGTCGCTGACCACAGTCAAAACCCGATCACGTTTCTGGATCTGTACCAATCCCCTGCTTACAATGCGAACCTGGGCTACACAGAAGGTCCCTAGGTAGATTTGAGCTTCAGGTGCAAATTTCGTGATTACGCGAAACTGTAAGGGCGTCAGTTGGTGCTTTAATTGCATTACTTTTGCTTTGAATGAACAAAGATTTAAGATTGAGTCTTCTTGTCAGGTGCTCCTCTGTGGCTACGACGTGCGCGTTGTTCCAGTTTGTCGTCTGGATCTGTAGTTTACGAAGCCGGCGAGAGCACTATTTTGTTCTTTTTCAAACGTTGTTTTGTTTTGACTGAAGTTAGGGATTTGCTTATATTCTGGTGGTCTTGCCTGACCAGGCAGTATTACGTCGAATCATCGGCAAAATCATCATACATTTAGTGCCTGCAGATACAAACGCCAAATTTAGCAGTAATAATTGTAAAAAAAATTGTGATTTTAACGGGCCCCTCTCCAGGCCCCATAGCAAATGTCGGTTGTACGCTGGAAGCTGTTACGTGTCCTTTTGGGAGCGTACTGCCGCCATAAATTTTTCAAATTGGTTCAATAATAGCCGAGAAAGAGTGCCGTGAATCTATAATTTCAGCAGGTGGGCTCCAATGCCAAGCAAGACGCTCTCTCCACTCGCCCAGGCATGCGAAACTTCTTCCCTGCTTTCTTCAATACCGGATCGCGAGGATCGCGTGACGCATACGTCACAGACCCCGCCTTCACTTTTTTTCTCCTTGCTTCTTTTTTTCGGCGCTACGCACTTCCGCCGCCGGCGTCGCGCGCGAGATGTTGTCTCGTTCGCGCAGCGCACGATTTTGCGCGCTGTGCACATGGACACGTGACTAGTGGTATAATTCAGTGCTACACGAATACTGAGGCAGAACAAGCGGATCGCAGAGCATGATGACGCGCTAGAACACGGTAGAAAATGGCATAGTTTCTGTATCCGCACATTTGACTGCACGATCGTGGGAACAAGCAGACGAAGCGGAACTACATCTCTCTTGCTTCGTTGCGAAGTAAAAAAAAAAACACGCAGACATTACATATGTGTGTTTTATGATTTTTCTAAACTTCAATTCGTCTATTCAAGCAACAGAGCGCACAGATAAGAGACGTTGTCTTGAATATTTCTCGAAGTCACGTGTCACCACGAGCTACGTCACACTGCGGACACCAGCACTTAGGAGCAGGTACTCGAGTACGTCATCCTACGGCTTGGTGCGCGGCGGCCGCGAGGAGAAGGAAAAACGGCGTTCGGTTTGAAATTTCAGATCTTTCCGCTGCGCGTAGCGATGTAACGCTTTGCAGACGCGATGTATGCTCTGCGCTTGTCAGCTCAACATGACCAGACCTGCTGAAGGGCCCTTTAAAGCACCCTTAAAAGAAATGATAAAACAGTTTAATCCCGTGGAGCGTTGTTCCGGAATGTCGAATCTATTTGTTTTTTGCTAAAAAAAATTCATTCACTATAGAAGTAAAAGTGAGGGCCAGAATAAGTCCTCCTAATTTTTTATAATGCTTGCCAATTTCCACACGGATGACACCGCTGTCATCTCACGGCTTTCTCATTATTTGGCTAATTTTGGTCATCAGTGTAATAGTTGCTAGTGATAACCATGCACATCACGCGGGCCGCACAGCTTTGCAGTTTCCCCTTTTTTTTTCAAGCATCGGTGGCAGAATGATGCTTTTTCTGTGTAATAAATGTATAAAAATTATCTTTCCAGGCGCGAGAATCTGGCTCCATGTTCGAGATGGGAACTCACAGAATCACTTATACAGCGTTGGACGGCAGCGGAAATCGCGCGACCTGCGTCTTCCATGTGAATGTGTGGCGTGAGTAAGATTGTGCGCCGAATTCTCAATTCTAGAGAAGTGTTATTAAAAAACTCAACTCAATTTTACGCTAATTTTGTGCCCATAGGCGGTATGCTCTACTACCCGGGACTTCGCTCGAGATTCCGCGGGCAACAATGTCATGTTCAGGTCTACGCGGCGCGTCTATTTATTTATTGCTCCCTTTCTGTTCCTTTGTCTAATTCTGTAACTGTGCTACATCTTTTAATATTTGCTTGTTGCCTTATTTCCTCATATGCAAGATATGTCCTCCCAATTACAAGCGCCGAATCAACTCGCTGTGGCACGCCACTGCCGAAGGTGTGTCCTCAAACATATTCAAAGTGTTTCGTAGACATTGTGGAAATAGTTATCCTATTCTCGACGTACATCCTCCAGCATACTGTCGTACGTTTTCTTCAGTGTGATCAAAGGCCGCCTTAGTACTGAGGTGCACGACGGCCTCAGCAGTTTTTCAGCTAGCAAGCTGTTGTCCTTAGCGCAAACTTCAAGCCAGAATTGCGCAGTAACTAGGTTTAAATTCGACGGGAGCAAGATTGCCAATAGCCCTTGTCGGTGCAAGGTGGCCAGCATGATACCTTGCCTTGGGACCCACGAGAAACACCGGCGAAACGGGCTGCATTGTGTTGCTGTCCAGTATTTCTCGAACGCTTAAATAGCGAGCATCACTTATGATCACAGGGCATCACCGGATAGGGTTGCTATATGAAGCGATGTCTTCTTTATTAAATATGGCTCGTTCACGTCAGCGTCTCACGGCAAATATTAGAAGATTTAATTTCCGAGGTCTGCAGATTCTTTGTTGAGTGCGTCCCCTGCCCATACGCCTGTTTGCGCAATTGAAAGTTTGAGATCGTGTACAGGCAAGTAGACGTCTTGTGTCATCCTTGTAGTGTACAGACTCCTGCCCGGGTTGTTTTTAACTCGCGTTTTATTCTACAAAAAAGTCACAACGCGATGTTAACTGGCGGGCCGGGGAAAATATACATAAAACCCTTCCCAAGAAAGGTGTCTAAGATGAAATACATAAATATGTTGCATTTGACATCCTTGTTTCTTTTTTAATTATTTCCGGATTTGTGCACTTTACATTGCATGTTTCAATGTATTTTGTAATCTAAAGACATTTCCATATTGAGTATATTATCACCAGCACATGGTCTTTCTTTTTCACTGCCACCATTTTTCAATGGAGTGTCACTGTTGTCAATTTGTTGGGCGCAGCGCTTCCTGACTTGATGCCGAAATTCATTAATGTCATGGATTTTGTTGCGAAACAGTCTTGCCTAATGAAATTGCGCGCGCGAAGTGAATGCTGTTGTACATTCAGAAGTGTTAGCGAGAAGGAGCGATTATCCTACGATGTATCGTGATGCATGTATAAATTGCTGACATACTCGGCACGAGAGATCACGTTTCGACGACCGATGCCTGTGTACACTCAACGTTATCGTGGTGTCTTGAGTGCTAATTGTTTCTTTTTTTTTCTGTGCACGAAGTTGCTCGTTAGAGAGTTCAGGGGCTGAATTTTGTAGCAATTATTTTTCCGATTCTATGCTTTTTCAGGCTTTTCGTGCTTGGCCAGTGGTCAGTGATCAGGCTGCCGTGTACGGTGGATGATAGCAATAGAATAGAATAAGGCATAAGGCATCGCTACAAGATAGCGGCCCAGATTTGCGACTCGTAGGGCTTTAGAACTGTTCGGTTCCCTACCGTCACTACAGCGGGCAAAAATATAGGTCTTTTTTTTCTCGTCGAGAAATCGAACCTTGTTTTTCACGATGCCTCTTTGGTTTCTCGATTTTGCTGCAGGCAGCAAGTGCCCGTTCCTCGCCGCACCGCTTAATGGGGCGCTAGCGTGCGACGAGCAGTACTACGCCATGTTCTGCCAGCCTTTGTGCAACGATCGCTTCGAGTTCCTGAGCGAGCCGGCAGACACGTACTTCTGCGACAGCAGCCTGCAGTGGAAGACCATGCCCCCGGACATGGCTGTGCCGTGGCCGGACTGCGCCGGTGAGTAGGTGACCTGGCGTGATTCGGTGCAGTTCAAATGGAAGGGAAAAATCACGTCGCGGAACTGAATGTGCACCTTGTCACTCCACTTTCCCGGGTCTCTTTCAAACTTTCACGGAAGCTCTTACAAATTCACACGACCTATTTAAATGTTAGTAGCGATGATTTACTACTATTATTTTATGCAGTAGGCTTGTGCCTCGGGAATCCAGGACAGAGACAGCTGTCTCTAATGGATGCCAGAGTTGAACTGCGAGCCTTGGCTTCACGTGGCATGGCCGGGCGCCGTCTTCATTTTTTTTTCCGGTGTGGCCGCGCTGTCCTGGCTCCAGGTGCCGCCCAACGGAGGGCGGTGCAATACGATAGCACACATACTATGCACAGAGAGGGAAATGGGATAGATGCCGGGTGGAAACCGCCATCGACAAGGGCACAAAGGCTGCCTGCTCTTCAGGAAGGAGAGGATAGAGGAGCAAGTTGGAGATGAGCACATGTATACGCATAAAAATGCGTTGCCTTGCCATGTTTAATATTGGCAAGTGCAAGAACATTAGTAAAACTGTAGATATATAACAGTTCAGGCTGCAGCAAAACCAAGCAGCAATAAAAAAGAACAACATTGAGTGAGTGAGTGAGTGAGTGACGAAACTTTGTTCTGAACGCCTGCAGAACGGTTAGCCTTCCCCTGTTAGGGAGGCGTTACCGTGACGCGGCCATGACGTCTTCGCGGCGTGTGGCGCCTCTACTTCGGCCGCGGCCGCACTATTCCCTTTGGTCGACCGCGCCTGCCCCTCCTTTGGGGTGGCAGCCTCCCTCCGGTTTCGCTCGGTCGTTGCCTTTCGAGGGCCGCCGAGATCTGCTGGACGGCCTGGGTTTGAACATCTTGGTCATAGCATCTAGTTGCGGCCTCGAGCCGCGGCGGGATCGTTGTTAGTGTTGCAGCTTCATGCGGATTCCTAGCACAGTCCCAAAGGATGTGAGCTGCAGTGGCTCTTTCCTTTCGGCACACACAACACAGATCACTTTCATAAGCACTTGGACACACGTGCCTCATCAGCACCGGGGTGAATAACGACCCCGTTTGAAGTTGTCGGTATAAAACCGCCTCCTTACGGGTCAAGCCCGGATGAGGTGGCGGCATAGTTCTTCGCTCTAATCGGTACCATTTCACAATTTCATTGTAGGAAGTCATTTTGTCCTTGGTTTCCCACCACCACGACGGGTCGGCTGCAGTAGCAGCGGCACGGTTGGTTAGTCCTCGCGCCGCCGCGTTCGCCGTCTCGTTGTGGTTAGCGTTGCCGCGATCCGACACATCACTGCCCATGTGGGCCGGAAACCACTTTGTCACCACACACCGACTTTCACTCGCGAGATCGACCACACGCAACACAACATTGAGTAAATCTTTTTTATCTTAAGCTTTAAGCCTTAAGCTTGAGCTTAAGCCTTAACCTTCTTTGCAAAGTTTGCCTGTAATCGTGAACTTCTTTATCGTTTTGGGGCCAACTTGCGTGGCCATGATATAGGTCATAAATATTAAAAGAAAGTAAATTACGATGCAGAGAAAATATTTCAGTGGGCGCACGTTTTGTGTAACGACCGCCTAAGACCGCAAACTAAACGAAAAGGAACTTTAGTATTTAACATCCTGTGTACAAGAACATATATTTTCGAGTTCCACAAGTTCGTTAGGCAGTTACCTAATAAAGCTCTCATTAGTTTGTTAGCATTTCTGGCAAAATAGCCTCCGCATATAGATGAGTAAATGGTGTACAAACGCGAGATTTCAGGAAGCGTAGAATTACCAGGGTCTTTTTTAATGCATTTTACTGCACCATCGTTCATACATAGCGTATGCCACGTGAATTTAACCAAACCCTAAATATATGCAACAGCCATGTAGTTGAACAGAACCAAGGTAATGCCATTTCCCGTCACTTGGAGATACTCAGATTAGTTTTTTTCATTCCGTCTAATATAAATAATTAGTGACCAAGAATAATTCAGCTTGACTAATATGACAATTATATGAAAGATGACAACGAGAAAATCGTAGAGCAACTTAAAGAACTCCTGGTACAGCTTTCTGTTGCTGGATCCGTACTGCATAAAAGTGTTTTTCCGAGGGTGACAAAAGCCCGAAAAAACACGCAATATGTGCCTTGATCAGCCAGTCGCGTGGCACTTTTGCGCGTTTTCGCATGCTTCTTTCATGCTTTGAAAAACACTCCTATGTAGCACGTACTGAGCAGGAAAAAGCTGCATCGGGAATTAGTCTTCTTTTTCTGCAAGTTTCGCATTGACACTTTTGTTCTATTTAACTAATTTGGGACGTGGACGTGGGACGTGAATTAAGACTACTTATGCAACTAGGCGGGAGTCAAGAAAACTAAAGTGAGTATCTCCAAACGACGAGAAATTAAATTACCTTGGTTCGGTCCAGCTACGCGGCATTTGCATATTTTCAAATTTGGCTCATGGGACACCCGGCAAAGGCCTTTGTACATCCACTTTAGAAAAAACAAAACAATGAAGCCTAACCTTTTTCAGTGGCACCCTCCTTCTCTCCGATTGCGCTCAGAAAGAGCAGCGCCGTGATACCCTGCTACGCCAAAAAACTTTCAGGAGAGAGCGTCTTAAGGAATCTCCCAACTAAATATGATAGAAAAGCGCCATTAGGTACGTTTTCGAGGAGTATGTAAAAGCCATGCCTCCCCATTATTGTTTACAGAAGAAAGTGGCATTCTCGTGTTACATAAACGTAGAAAGAGCCGTCATCTTACGTTTTCACATCAAAATAATTGTTTTCTCGTTATGTCACCAGAAATGTGGCCGTGCAAAGCCCGTGATACTACAAAATGGGGAAACAAGCCTATGGCCACTCGTTCATCCCCATATTCGTGTGAGATACAGCATTCAAACATAGCTTTAACTTAGTAACTGTTAGCGACTGAAACTTCCCCCCTGTAAATGTGTCTGAATTCGATAAATTTGTAAACAAATCGTCAGTTTATTCCATTTATTTTTTAGTGCACCCTGATAATTTTTCTATTTACTCCTCAAATTGTACGCGCTGTTCTCTATGTTGAGCTGTTCCTTTTTCTTATCATGTTGTCCCTCCAGCTATGGCGAAAATCGGACCTGCAGTATTTCTAAATAAGTAAACACGCAAAATATTCGGCTATCGCTATAAGAAGTAATAAATAGGCTTTACCAATGGAAGGAGAACTCTAGAAATTTGCACCGATAATCGCAAACACGTTCACATGCTAAAACTTTTCATAAGAACACATCACTTTGCGTTGTGCTGCTAAGCTCGAGGTTGCGGGGGGAAATGCCGCCAATGGCGGCCGGATTTCGATGAGGGTGAAATGCAAAAAAAAAAAAAGAATGGCCATATGCCTGGTCTTGATTTGTAGCGCGAAGTGACACAGACAGCGACTGGAAGCAGGCAGTGTGTTTCTAGTCTCTGTCTTTGTCACTTCGCGCTACAATTCGAGATCATGTTATCGTACTAACTCGCCCAACTTTCTATCCTGTCGCCCGTGTGTCGTTCGTCGAGTGCGCGTTAAAGAACCCCAGGTGGTCTAATTTAACCCGGAGTCTACCACTACGGCGTGCCACATAATCAGATTGTGACTTTGGCTCGTAAAACAGCAGAATATTAATTTTAATTTTGACGAATGCCAGCAATCTTAATATACATGTTGTTAGTTTGAGCACAGTATAAGAGAAGGAAGCAATTTAACTGAACAAAAAGAAAAGACACAAAGAAGCTCCCTATACTATTTGTGAAATTGCCAGAACCAGATGCCATTTCAAGAACCCTATCTGCACGTGCTCGCAGTGCAGATGATGCCTCACTTAGAAACGCAGTATCAAGAAAGCTGCCTTTTGAAAAAACACACTCGGGAAGGAAACAGCGTGAAAGTCATTGTCATAAAACAGAGGCTGGTCCTTATACACAACGCTTCAGTTAATGCGTTCAACGTTTTGGTCTTTGTCCTTACATATACAATCCTAACTTGCTCAACACCACGCACGCATATACGCATGCTTCGCAGTGCACAGGAAGATGCGCGCACCATCAGATTTACCGACACTGTTCGCTTGCTCCCTCCGCTGGTCTTTAACTCCGCGTACGATATCGTAGATGTCAGATGGCACATTCTAGGCGTAGAGCAGAGATTAAAGTTTGAGTGAATTCCGTGAACCCGGTGACGACCGCTGCTGTGCCGTTGTTTCTCGTGGCGTGGTGGTGACGAGGTTTCTTTTCCTTCTTCTTCTCGTGATGGTGCGGCGAACAGACAAGACCGCGACGAAGACGCGCGTTTGTGCTACACCGCCCCCCCCCATCCCTTCCCTGACTACTCTCCGCATATTTTCTCCGAAGCGTTTCATCTTTGTTCTTTCCGCTGCCATTCTGAAACAATAATACAAAAAAATTTTCGAGAATTTCGCTGTCGCACCACGCTCAACCATCACGTGTATGCCCAGAAACAATCAACAACTGTATTATTTTACTTATGACGCATCCTCTGCGCATGCTCGTGCTTTTTCTCTAGCTTCAAACAACATTCTCTAGGAGAATACATAATAGAGAGTCTTTCATCCGAAGCATCGGAAAAGTAGTGCAGAACATCGCGATATTTACCTGTATGCGGGTACCGCAGATCTGTCGGTCTTGTCACAACAACGTAAGAGATGAATCGGGCTGTAGCCGAGACGACGCAAGGATGCGGTTCACTTCGCAATTTTTGTCGTACTAAACAGTTTTATATTGTTGTTTTTTGGCGCTGTTTCTTATTTTATCAAATTGTCTGTAAAGCCACAGTAACCAATGCTTGATCTGTATCGTTTTTCTTTTAATTTTGTTGATGTATTAGAGTCCCTCTGACAGTTTCTAACTTTGGAACTCCCTGTAGAGTGCTAATTTTGCATACAATGCTTGTAAAACTGACATCGTTGATGAATAAACTCGAACTTTGTGACGAAGCCAATGTAGTGACTGCTACAGTGGAAGCTTTTCTTATCAGAAAGAACGGGTCAGCTTGTGTTAGGGACACATCCATTGCGCTATCTTTCTTCGGAAATGTGCTTTTTTACAAAATAAGCTGTCGTGGTGTCACGTTTCTGCGTCACGCCTTATATTTGCATTGCGCGCACGTGAAATTCACCTTGATTTTGCGTCTAGGTCTGCCATTAAACAGGTTGTAGTTAGCGCTTCTCTGTGCGCTTTCTTGTTCCTGTCGCTTGCTCCATGCTTTTCGACATTCCACCAAAAACAATGTTACCGTAAGCCAAAACAATTTTCTGAAGAACAGGTTCTGCTAGCCAGTAGTGATGTGGCACACATTAAAAAAAATTAAATTATGGGGTTTAACGTGCCAAAACCACTTTATGATTATGAGACACGCCGTTATGAGGGTTCTTTAACGTGCACCTAAATCTAAGCACACGGGTGTTTTTCGCATTTCGCCCCCATCGAAATGCGGCCGCCATGGCCGGGATTCGATCCCGCGACCTCGTGCTCAGCAGCCCAACACCATAGCCACTGAGCCACCACGGCGGGTTGGCACATATTACTGGCGAAGACGGCAAGTCAATGGCAAAAGGCACTTAACAACAAGAGAGAGAGAGAGAAGAGAAGAAGGGAAGGCAGGGAGGTTAACCAGACTGAGTCCTGTTTGCTACCCTACAGGTGGGGAGGGGAATAGGGAGTGAAAGAGAGACAGAGAACATGAGTTCATACCACCCGAGACCAAGGACTTCGAGCAGCCACCTGAGATCACCAACACAAAAACTGCCGCACCATTGTTTACATTGAAGTTTATCCTCTTCTTTTAGTAACTAGATGTTACCTTCTCTGAAACGCAGCTGGAAGCCTTAATAATATCGATACAGCGGTTGCTGAAAGGAAGATTTCTCCGTTCCCATTTAGTACTTATATCCGAGCTCTGTAGCTAAACTTTCCTCTAAAATCCTGGAAACCCGCCTATATTCCCTGATAAAGAAAAAAGGAGATCCGTCTTCGCATTGAAGACAATAGAGGTTTATCTCATGAATAATCAAAAGTGAATCAAATAAGTTACCTTCGCCTCGTCTTCTTTTTATTCCAAGATGGGTAAAATCCCCCGTGAAGTTATTGGCAGTTTTTTTAATTATCATTTTCCAGCATTTTTCGCCATCTACACTGCTTTGTTCACTATAAACTGTGCAGCAAGATTACCCTAAAAATTAGTCCGACTAATCCGATGTTTTTATTGCTTTGCCGCAGCGAAATCGTCACCGGCGCAGGCGAAGAAAATGTACCGCGCCCACTACTACTACACCGGAGACTGCCGGGAAGCCAACGTACAGAACAGCATAAGGAAGGCCTTCATGAGAAACTTCGAGGTCGTGAAGAAAAACGTTTCGTTTTGCGCCTCCGAGAAGGCTTGCAAGATGAACACCGTGGCCGTGACCTGCGGTAAACTGACAGAGTTCCACGCCTACGAAGCAGTGGATGGCAGAGGTGGCCACCCGCGCCCGAGGTTGGCGAGAAGTGCATTCCGGGCAGCCGTCGGTAACACCTCAATCGCAGCGGTTGACGCCGAATTCGTGCTCGAAGTTGGTGTAAGTGTAACTTGCTTTGTTGTTAGTTTCCCCGCTCTGCCACGCGGACACGGGAATGCTTGGTGGACGAAGAATAGTTATTTAGAGTTCAAGTAGCGTTCGTACTGCCACTTTTTTTAACTTCCACGTTGCTAACGCTGTGGGTGTTGCTTTGAAGTTCTTTCATGGTAGGGTGCAGTGTCGAGTATCACCAGTCAACCAACTGTTCACTCATTCCGTAAACATTATCGGGATCCCACGCTCTTGGGAATCGGTTTCGCCTAAACCTTTCTTTCTCTATGCGTGCGTGTGTTTGCTAGGAACGCTATTCTGGTTCGCAGAATATTTGCAAGTAAGCCAAGCGGTGAAGTAGCGCACCTTTCTGCCGAGAACAGCCTACTACAATTCTGTCAATTCAGTGTCAACACACTGGTAGTACAATTTTGAACTGATGTCTTTACCCCTTCTCCCACTTCAGTTGTGGCTGCCGTATCGACAAATAGCCCAGCACTGAAGTGGGAGGAGGGGCAAGGATAGCATATGAATAAACTTTATTTGTCCAACAGTGTTTGCTGTTGGCGCCCGCGGCTAGGCTGCCAGGGATCCATCGCCCTAGGAAAATTTTTCGAGATCCTCGGCAATGGACTTGGCCCGCTGGACGGCCCACTCCTGGCCTTCGGGTGCCTCGCTGAGGAGGGCTGCTCGCCATTTCTCAGCGAGGCGTCCCGCTTCAGAGAGTATACTGCTGTTCTCTTCCCACTTCCTCTTGGTCCTTCCGCCTCATGGCGTTGGCATTCCCAAAGCACATGGGCAATATTGGCCTGTTCGTGCTCAACCACGGGCAACTTGCGATGGGTGCAGCGTGGGCCACAGGCAATGCAGGTGGTAGGGGTTGCTGAAAGTGCTCGCCTGCAACCGTCTCAGGTCGACCGTCTGTGACCTGTCCAGCCACCCATGGGGTTATGGATATTTCTGTCGTTCCTCTAGTCACCAAGCACCTCTAGGTATGTGGCCGGAAACTCATCGGCATCGCGGTCGGCGTCCCCGTGGTCCCCAGGTACGTCCGCCGTGATTTGAGTTGTGTTGGTAACGACAGCGGCGGCGCCGGACGAAGTCGCCGCTGCCGTCGCCGTCACTCCTCTGCTGGGGTCCCGCACAACAATGGCAGCGGCTGCCCTCTGGGTGACCGCGTCGCGGTGGGTAAGCAGCTTCGCGACGAGGTAGGCGCGCTCGGTGTGGTTGGGCGGGGTGCTGGTATGTCTTCGGCCGTCACCATTGTTGTTGTCGCGGCTGCTGCTGTTGCTTTTAGTGCCAAGCTCCCCGACGTGCGCGAGGAGCCACTTGAGGTCCTTGTTTGTAATCGTAGCACCCCCGAAGTCTTCGGTCCCGGCGTTGAGCATGCGTGCTACATCCGCGGACACCCAGCCTTTGGTAGTTCCGAATCGCTGATTTGGAGTTGCTAATGATCAGGCTATACTACGCACCTCTGTGGAGTACCACGAGGGCTATGGCCATCTCCTCCGCTGCATCGGCCGACGGCAGCCTCGCTGATGCCGTGACTCGGATCTTTCCCTTCGTATCTATGCCTGCCATGGAAAAGGCGGGCGCCACAGCCGTCGGCCGGCCGTGTCCATCTCGCCACTGTTGCTGCTGCTGTTTTTGTCGTAGTAGTAGTAGTAGTGATGGTGGTGTTGGTAACTACGGTTCAGCTCCCACATTTCGTTGTAGCGGCGGTGATGGTCGTCGTCCCACGTCACCATCCCGGTCACCGGCTGGCCGCGGGTACTTAGCTGCATCGACGAAGAGCAGGCCGTCTCGTCTTCTGTGGTCCTCGAGAATTGCTACCAGCCTGCGGTTACGTCTTTGTACGTCATTCACTGGGTGCATGTTCTTCGGCGTGTTTTCCGTCTGCATGACATCTCTGACTTCGGCAAGAAACGTTTCTTTCTGTCCCAGAGCTTCATGATATCGAATCCCGAGCAGGTACGGCCCGCTGCAGCCGGTCGTGCATTTCGCCGATGTTCGTGTTCTCCGTGGTCCACACCGTCACGTCATCTACGTAGACCATCAGTTTCTAATTGTACTACTACCACTCTGTTGACATAGAATGGATAGAGTTGTAGTGTACACACACACACACACACACACACACACACAAACACACACACACACACACACACACACACACATATATATATATATATATATATATATATATATATATATATATATGTGTGTGTGTGTTTGTGTGTGTGTGTGTGTGTGTGTGTGTGTGTGTGTGTGTGTGTGTGTGTGTGTGTGTGTGTACATACGTTGATTGTAATTCCACAAATAGAACGCGAAGAAGTGATGCAGTCTAATCCGTAGGTAGCGTGGCTGTGAGCAGCGTGAGCAGTGTGGACCCGGAAGGAGAGCGGCCAACGCCTAATAAGGAGAGTAGGAGGAAAGCTTCACTCCTGATCAAGAATTAAGCAGTAGTTTAGGAATAGGTAGATCATGCAGTTCGAATAGTTTTCATATTGTTATAGATAATCCAGCGTGTGCTCAGCATGCAATGCAACCAAACTCTTTCTCAGTAATTGATCGATCGATCAAAGCACGTGGTCCACATAGAGAGGACTGCGAAATTCTCCTGTACGTGCGCACGATCTCATGTCGAAAATTTTAACGGATAAATGAAGAACTTACTATGTTTCAAGCTTTGCTACGTAAATTAGAAAAGTGACCATCTTACCAGTCAGAGGCTCAGGCAGAGAAATCAAAAGCGTTGGGCGGTAATCTCAGTTCGAAGGCTTCATCCAATGAGGAAACATTTTTTTTCAGTCAAAGAAAGGACAGCGCTGCAAGACGGGACACAATGGAAGAACCGCATGCACACAATGCACAGTGTGTGCGTGTGTGGTTCTTCTTTAGTGTCCCGTCTTGAAGCGCGGTACTTTCTATGACAATATCTCAACTAGCCTGTCAGCCAATCCTTATTTCAAAGGAGTTAGAATTTCCCGATGAGAGGTAAATGGTGAAAATAAGTGGTTTTCGATCACGCCCAATTCTTGTTCCACAAAGTTTTCAATATTCCTGACATTTTTTTTAACCTTTACTCAGCAAACTTTCGCTAGATAGCGATTCAGCCTTGTCCAGACACAATCAATGTTTTTTTTTTCATTTTACATAACAAGAACCAATTAAAAAATTATCTGCTGCAACTTGAATTCAAGATGCAGGACATGTAAGCAACTGCATCTAAAATTTTGATTTTCATTGATATTAAGAAATTTTCTAATTTTTTCATATTTTGCCCTCTATTTATTACGGCAATTCTCTCGCTTTGACGCTTTTCTTGGGCCATAGTATGCGGACGAATATATGGCTTAAATCACTTTGCTTTTCAGCATGGCCAACTTTTTCTATATTTATTTCGCATGCACATCGTTACTAATCACGTCACTCTAGGACAGTCTACTTGAAGACCAGGTCTGTGGCGACTTCACATGGGTTTGGCATACGTTGAATCTTGGTTTAAAAAAATGGCCCATTCGCGCCTGCATGAAAAAAATTAAAACAAAAATTAAAACGTAGATATTAACTAGACAAGAAGCGAGAATTAGTGGCCAATTTGGTAAAAGTAGTGTCACAGGCTTAATAACTCCCAATATAGTTACATTACATCATAGGCTACACTATCTACGGCATTGGCCTACATGGCCTTTTGGTCAAAAAGAAAGGCTTGTCAACCAAAATCGACGCGAAAGGAAAAGTCGATACACATGCGCGCGAAAAAAATAAGACATCGGATGAAAAAACTCGACATGAAGAAAGTCGTTAAAGAGCCTAGACAGAAATGTAGGGTCTCACAATGGAACTAAAATATATTGCAAACAATGGAAATCTGTGGTTCAATTATGCAGCATTACGTCACCCTTATAGGCCAAATTTCAGTACATATAAATACGTGTGTTATATACGTCCACCTTGTCTTCTATTTTTTCCGCAATAGTTCACACACCTTTTTTTAACGGCTTGTAGAAAAGCAATGCAGATGTTTTTGGAAACGAAACGCAAGGACTCTCCGCAGCAGTGGACACAATTCTGGACGTCATCGGTGAAATCGATCCATCTGTACTGAACGAAGTGAGCAGCGAGGAGCACCTGACTATGGAAATGCGCCTGAAAGATTACTACGCTCAAGACTTCGCCATTGTCTGTGCGGACGGAGAAGCACTGAACAGCGATGGAGACTGCGGTGAGTTCACTGACACTAAATAACCAGTGAATGCCCTCTTCGAATGACCGCCTTTTTCTGCCTCTGGGGATTGCTTCATTGTTGTTGACAATAATTGTGAGTTCCGTAGAAAACGCCGCGCGGGGAATATATCTTACCTGTATATCACCAGAAACCGTCTTAAATACCTTGGTTCTGTTAATTTTATTTTTATTTCATACATTATTTCAGCTATTTGTTGTTCTTAGAGTGTGTGGGTGCGTGTGCGTGTTAGTCTGAGCGGCCTTGAGTTGTTAGGTATATTTCGCTAGAACTTAATTGTCCTGATTTATTGCTTATTATTTATTAAAAATTCATCGCCTACGAGTGTCAATGCTTCTTCATCAGATAAAATTCAGGCTAATAACTCCTTGTGCTTAGGCTCTATTAATGAGAGTAATAACCAGCGTCGTCATCATCACTGTCATCATCTCTCCCTTCATTCGCAGTCAAGTGTCCGAAAGGATCCTTTCACAACCGTACAGCGGCCTTCTGTTCTCCCTGTCCCATGGGAACTTACCAGGACCAAGACGGTGACGTGTCCTGCAAACCATGTCCCGAAGGCGCTGTCACCTTCGCTTCCAAGAGTACGAGTGTTGAGGACTGCCAAGGTGGGTTCATTGCTGCTTCAGACGAACCCTTCCGATTGACCTCAAAGAGTCGTAGTGGGTCAAAAGATACACCAGGAAGAACGGCACCGATTTCAGAAGGGTGGTAGAGTGTGTCACAAACAGAGACAAAGGATTCTGTCGTAAATCTTTCGACTTGTCATGGTTTGTGGTATACGCGATAAAATTGGCCTTGTCGAAAAAAAAAAAGATGTGGTATTTAGGAGAAAAATTGCTGGCGCTAAACGATGCAGTTGCTTTCGCCGCGATAACTGAAAAACGTCAGCACAAGAATATGTGACGCGGACAGAAACTCGGCCTATGATGCCCCAATATTTGTCCTGCATGCGATTTTAGCAGTCGCTTTCAACTCGTACACTTTCAAACGATGTTTTCATTCGTTTCTCTTTACTGCGCACGTCTGCCTGGAACTTCGTCTCGGAAGTGTAGACAAATACACGACATTTTTTGCAACACAATAAATAAGGTTCTTTCGTTAGGCCAATGGAATGGCGTATAGATGTCCGCGCTTCCTGTTTGTGTGCATTCGTGAAGCTTACACTGAGGCATATATATTTCTTTAAATGAAACTTCCAGGCACTCCTAGTGCAGAAAATACAGGAGTGGAGAAATTATTGTCCTTACGCTCGTTCATCTGTCTGCATAATCTCTTCGTAGCGTGCCAGTTCCTAGCTACCATCCACATTGTGGCTCTGCCCCGAAACCAGGACAGAGCCACAATATAGGTTGTGAAGCTCCGCTGTAAAAGCTCGAACAGGACGCTTCGGACATTTCACTGAGCCTTCAAGTGTTGGCCCTCAAGCTCACGTGACGGAGCTTGCAAGGACCGTACCAGCCCGTATTCAACGGATAGATTTTGTTCACCCAGAAAGATTACCTGAAAGGAAGGAAGTAGACACGCGAAGGCTTTAAGGCGCCTTCTTTTATTTTGGCCTGGAAAATGATTTTTGGTCTAGGAGGTAGATCGGGGTTATGAAAGGAGGCTATCACGTAGAATTTATGGCCCGAAATTATAGTGCGCTTTTCTGTCCGTTAAATCACCGTGCTCATTCTCACGGTTCATACCTGTGTGGCCTTTATATGTATTCAAAATTTGCAGCGTCTTGCAAAACTTATTCTAGAGCTGCAACAACTTCTTTCTAAAGTGCTTCAGTGATGTTTTGGGCAGCAGAGCACGTGACAGCTTAGCGTGCGTGCTTGTTTTAAAGGGCAACAAGCGCAAAACAGTTGAGGCCTCTCGGAGAGGGGGCCGCATAGTACTCAGCCTGATACCGCATATCTGGCACGTGCTGTGGCCTTCTATTTTCGTGCAGACTGGTGCTTGAGCTCGCTGCGCATGTGCGGGCATCTGTTTCAATCCATGCTTTGTGTCGTGTGTAGTTGCGCCAGCGGGGCAGAATGACTGCAGGAACAATGCTCTAGTCTCGCTGGAGACACGTACTCAAAGCTCTAGCTGCCGGAGACAGCTTGGAATTTGCAAAGGATCTAACGCCATGCTGCCAACAAAAATATCAGGTTCAATACGGCGCCAACACAACACGCGAAGAATCACGAAAAGCACACATCGCATCATGTTTGACCGATTGCGTGTTTTAGCAACAAGCCGGCAAGTTTCTGCATCATCCTGCCAATGATTGGTACACGTTCGAAAATCCTCCACTGAGCTTGACTGGTTCAGTGCCCCAGAAAATGGCACACACTGGTAGCAAGGTTTCAGGTTACATAAACGGAATAAAGCAACTACAGCAGTATGTATAGTGACAAACCTTTCTGCCTTTGTGCCTTTATTCATTCAATGCTTCAATCACTTTCCGCAATAGATTGCTCATGCTACTCTTATGCCACCTACAGTGCCATGTGCTCCGGGCACATTCTCCAGAAACGGGCTTGGAACATGTCGTGCCTGCCCTCCGGGAACGTACCAGGACAAACACCAGCAGGTGCAGTGCAAAACGTGTCCCGAAGGATCCTCGAGCGAGGCCTACGGCAGTGATCGGATCACCGACTGCAAAAGTCAGTTTCAGAATTCTTCACGTCTTCCCAGCTTCACCTGGTAGCACTGTACAGCTACACTAGGACATTTTGGAACGTTATGACTATGCACGAAAAAAATCTATCGTAGTCTCTAAGCAAAATTCTATCGCAGTCTGAAGTACTTCTTTATTTTATACTGTATCACGATACTGTCTCTCGATAATACATACTGTCTTGGATGCGCCATAGAGCACCAAGAGAAATTGACGAAGCTCATAAGGCTTTCTCTAACTCGCTGCACCGATTTTAATCTTGCAAGACTATTGTGTTTCCACTTACGTGCACGCTACGTTACTTTTACATAAAAAAAGATGTCTGCAAGATTGAACAAACGCCCAAAACAACCTTACGGCTACTGCCCATTTTATTCGAGCACACGAATGGACTTTTATGCACTGGAGTTGTTCGCGGTCACTAATTGTAGTAGTGATGATGCTATTCTTAAGCCAACCATCGACTTTTCCAGGCAACCTTCGACACCATATTTTTCGAAACGCGCGCAGGTATTTTTGGACGCTAGCCCTTGCCACGGAATTTGACTGCGGACAGCTTTCATCATCTAAAAACCAGTTGATCATGTTCATTTGTTCGCCACACTGTTTCAAGCACTACATGACACAAAAAATAACAATATTCAAACAAACGTACTTAGGGTCAATACGTTTTCAATCATTACGTTCCATTCGCTACATCACGGTTCCTTCCTGAAATTTTGAAGTAGTTGCATTGTGAGATCTTCATTCCTCCCCTAAAATGTCCAAAAGGGTCAATATACCTAATGGTAAAGTGAAGTTCGCTTTCTGTATAGGCTGTGTAAGTAGATGTCTGCGCATGGTAGACAGCAAAGAATCCCGCGCTATTGCTGCTAATAATTACTGTGACTGAGTTGTAGGAGTGAAACGGTACTCGGCAAATTAGGGACTTGATGACATCGCCATGTATGCAGTGAATGACCGTTCTACTCCAGTGGGAACTTATGCACGCGTACCTCTTGGTATGGTCTACAATGCGCCCGACTACTGTTCGACGTTTTTGGTGAGACACTGCACCCTTTTAGTGCGTAGCTCTTAGGCGCCCGTTCCTGCGTTGAGCGTCGGCGTGCCTGGCGTCGGCGTCTTCGGCGTAAATAAGCGAACGAGTGGAAATAAGGATGAAAGCGAACGCGGAGCGCAGCGAGGGATGAAAAGCGAAGAGAGCGCAAGGAGGAAAGCGGAGGAGGAGGTTACAGTGAAAGCATAGGGCGGAAAGTGGAGGAGGAGGGTATGCCGAAAGCGTGGGATGAAAAGTGTAGTGCCACTCTGTGGCAAGGACGGCTACAAGATGGCGCCAGAGTATCCGGCATCATCTGTTCGCCGATGGCATGCGGCGAGCGCGTCCAACGATACTACATAAAAAAACTAAGCGCTGCATTGTCTGAGGTTTGTTTGCTGCGGCTCACGTGAATCGCGCCCACGCATCACCCACGCGCTGCCTCGCTCGATCTCCCGTTTATCGAGGCAGTCGCACCACACTTCGCTCCCTTTGCAACGTGCAGTGTGAGACAGTTGGTCCGCACCAGTCAATGTATCGCGAAGTGAAAACACGTAAGGAGCTGTGCTCAAATTTCGCATTAGGTAGTAATCCTAGGTGATATCTTTTTTTTTTTTGCAGAGTACTGTGAGCCAGGAACGTACTCGGAGAGTGGCCTGGAACCCTGCGCTCCATGCAAGAGGGGATTTTACCAGGAGATGAGTGGTCGGAAATCATGCGTCGAGTGCCCGGTTCCAAAAACAAACCTCCACGAAGGATCGCACTCCAGCTATGACTGTGTCGGTAAGAAAACCCATTCTTTAATGCTGAGGGAACAACGAAGCTTCTTAGAACTTTACAATATTTGTTGATGGAAGGTTTGCGTCAACAGTTCAGAAGAGCACGCTCAATCTCGAGAACGTGCGCCTTTGCCGTTGGTGCAGAGATTCTACATCCTAAGCATATATCGAGAAATCACGAAGTTCCTTGACGGCAACTAGGAGGAAGAATTCGCAAGAACAAGCACCGGGGCTTCGAAATAGCTATGTTAATAAGGCTCGGTGGTGACTCAGTAACTGTGCAGTCGTCGTGCAAGGCATCAAGTGGCAGTTCCGTTTCCTGGCACCAGTGGCGGCATTCAGAGTGGGGTTAAACGCCCAAAACAAAAGGAGGGGGATGGTGTGCAGCCGATTGGGATTGCGTTAAAGTGCGGCATTGAATAATCTTACTAAAAACTACGACACATCTAAAAGGTCCGGTATGCTCCAGAATGTTATAAGGTCCCCGAGTTAACCAATCAGTTGGCAATGTTGTGAGTCAAGCTGTGCAACAAAATGAAAAAAAAAAAAACTCTTCTAACAAATGAAGTTATTTTTTCAATCTGGCATTTATTCTTGGAGACAACCATTAGGTTCTTGGAGCCATTGCTGCTTCGTCAAACACCTGCATTTCTGGGTTCGCAAGAGGTCCCACAGAGATAGCTTTCCCCCTCCTTAGGTCTTTCGATACTTTGCGTGCGATCTTACGGCTCAAATAACAACTGCTAAAACAGCGATAACCATAGGTAAATAAGTTAGTGCTGTGAATGCATATATCTGTCCGGCGCTACACTAAACTCAAAGGGCGTTACAAGAGTACTTTACGCCAAGGGGCCTTCCAGCAATTAAAACTGATACAATTTTCTCACATGAGTGGCAACCTGCCCTGCGGACTTCCAAGCAACCTCTTCGACTGGGCTGCATTGTCGACTGTTCGTGGAGTAAATCCTTATGTGTTTCCTGTAGTAGTGTTCAGCTTCGCTGACTACTATACAGCGAATACAAACATGCCAAGAAAACGAAATTTGCTATCTATTGCTGCCTATACAAACAATCCATCGCAATACAGTGATTACTTTTAACAAGATTCTTTTAATTCTGCAATGTAGATTGAGATACCCCGCGGCAAAAGACAAATTGAACTGGGGAGCGTTTGTGTGTGTGTGTGTTGATGCATGAAGTATTACTTGAAACCAAGTTTTTACATCTGCATAGCTTTCACCGATTACCGAACTTTCATCCCTTGCAGACTTATTTGTCCTAGTATAGGGCTTCTCGCACTTGACGGATATGCATTTTTTCTTCTAATTCTTCTTTATTTTTCAGAAATTAACCACTGCGCTTCTAACCCATGCTTGAATGGAACATGCGTCACTCGCCAGCACGACTTCATCTGTAAGCAGGATTGAGAGAATACCGCAAGAGAAATGTAACAAGGTATAAATCAGAAGCGGTTCAGGTCACAAGACGACGTGCGTTTCGTAATAAAAGCGCGCCAAGGTGGATACCGTATGCAGCCAAGGTGTCTTTCTTCACCCATAAACATGGCAGTCATCGTTTTGACGGTGATTTAAAGTGCTATTCGTAGATTGAAGGAATTCGTGCTGTTGTGAAATAACGCCACATGCCATCATTTTAGCTCTATCTTTTAAATACCGTATCATCTACTGGGTGCACCGCCAACGCGTCTGTTGTGTTGTGTAGTGCTTGGTTCGTCACCGGCACTAATCGAGTACGCTCAAAGCAGGCAATCGCGAATAATTGTATAAACGTCAAGGTGTGAGTAAAATAAGTTTATTCTGTCGGATGCAAGTTTAATGGCGGAGAATAGCGATCATAAGCGCGCACATAACAAGTGCACTACACATGGAGCACGGCGAAAAAGTACAGTTTTAAGCGCACGATTTCTAGATTTTGTCATATCCAAAGCCTTTGCAGGCTTTAGACAGTGCGCAAATTTGTAAGAGAAACAAAAAAAGATTTACAAACAAGGATCAGATGCTCGTTCACAACAAACTGCTGAACGAGATATTTCTAATGCACGGAATTCAACTCTACCTACTGCCTGCGTTAAAAACTAGAAGATGACGATTTCAACTAAGTCTATTTAATGATGGGAGCCAATCGTTGGCGTTGGGAAAACCACCAATTGCGGGCATCGCCAGACACACAGCGACGCGCGCTAGCTGGCGTAGAAGTCAACATCTTCACAAAATTGTCCACAACGGCTGTCGACCAGAGTATGGTGCGAAGAAGACAGCGAAGGAAGCCCGTTGGGATCTTCACCGTTTTCGACGAAACTGTCGTGGGTCAGGAGGCCCGAAGTAGTCGGAAGGCGGTTGCCACTCTGGATTTCGACTCTGGAGTTGCTCATGGCTGTAAGTGACATGCAAATCGAAGCATCAGTCTGGATCAATGGATCTGCAGCAATATGGAACTGCATAGCGCGGAAAACTTTAGAGAGATACAGTGTAGAGTAAAGGTTGTATCAACCAGACGAGGCTTCCAACGTCTCGATAGGTTGGCTTTGTCAAGAGCTGCCTTGTTAATTAATCTAGGAGCTTAGGTTTAAGTAGCTCGTTGAGTGACGTCAAGTGGTGTTGCTGCTGCTGATGGCTATCTGCGAAGAAGACCACCTAAAACTTACACGCCAAGCTGACAAAGGCGCCTGTGACAACAACAGGTCCAGTTATAAATGCGTTGGCTAGTATGTCGAAGGCATTTCATCTTGGCTCTTCCGACTTTTCTGCCACAATATGTTTTTGATCTGGCTGCCCTCATCTTGGCTTTGAAAAGATACACAGTAACTAAAAGAGGGAACCGTGTTACGCACAAAACTGTACCGATGCCTGAGACAACGTTTTGGAAAAGATTTGTAAGGGCATATTTTGGACATTTTGTTTACTTTCATAGCCATCTTGTACAGGGTGTCCTAACTATTATACATCAAGATTTAAAAACATGCAAACGCCACGTAGCTGGATAGAACCAAGGCAACGTTGTTTGCCATCGCTTGAAGATACCAAATTATTGTTCTGCATTCCGCCTAATTACATGATTAGTCTCACATAATTAGTCAACCTCTCAAATATTATACTTAGGTCTACAGTGCCAATGAGAAAGTTATTTAGCAGCATGAAAAACTCACGATGCAACTTTCTGTTGCTAAATACGTGCTACATAAAAGTGTTTTTCCGAGCGTGAAAGAAGCTCGTGAACACACGCATAATTTCCGCGTGACTGGCTGCTCGAGGCACATTGCGTGAATTCGCTGGCTCCCTTTACGCTCGCAAAAACACTTCTATGTAGTACGTATTGAGCAACATAAAGTTGCATCGTGAGTTTTTATGTTGCTCTACAATTTTCTCATTTAATTATAATAGTTCAAAAGTTGATAAAATGATTAGGCCACATTATGTAATTTGGCGGAGTGCAAAAAAAAAATATTCTGAGTATCTCCAACCGACGGCAAACAACATTACCTTGGTTCTGTCCAGCTACACGTCATTTACATACATTGAAATCTTGGTGCATGAAGGTTGGAAGACCATGTATAAGGTTTTGTGTGTGACAGTCTAACAAATATTTCGTAATGGACAGAACCTTACGTTTCACACAAACTTCTACTGACAAATGTACTTCTCTTTACTAGCACTGAAGAACGGCAAACAAAATATAAAAAAAATTAGAATTTCTTTTCGGTAAATTCTCAGTGCGATTCACAACTGCTTTCGGTTCAGGAATCAATGAGTACCTTGACAGTTGACAACTGTGGAGGGACGTTAACTGATATGTCTTAGGACCATGGAGATAGTCAGTACAGTTGCGCTATAGTAGCGCTGTGACAGCGAAGTGAAGGGACATAAACTCGCCACAGCGTCTCAGCAGCGCCTTCATCGTAGGCGATAAAACAATCCCCCTTCCGCCAAAAGTTTCGTTATGGTACAAAACCAAATATTTGGTGGAAGGTACACACGTACAGTGCAATGTAACTCATATAATTTCTGAGGGAGACTATAAAATCTACCAGCCCATTCGGTACAGGTGACCATGCACCAGTGGAAGCCGAAATCCCTATTGCCACAGGGTGTTCTAGGACAATTACAAGAGAGAACACTGCAACTCCGCCCATTCAGGTGCTGTGAGAATTATGCACATTACATTGATTTGTCTAGTCATCGTGCTTGTCACTTAAGGCGCCGTTCTTAAGTCGTCATTTATTTACTCTTTATTTGCCTACTTTCTCAAGCGATAAAAATTTTCCAAGTGCAGAGATGTCATAGGTCTGTTCGCAACACGCATAATCAGTGCAGCTTGTTTCTCAGTTAAAGATACATTTCGTTGGGAACGAAACATTTTTCAAGCTCACAAATTGCTTGAATCCGAAAGCACGAAGTTTCGTAAAGTCCATCCAGCAATCATCATTCCCTTGTTGGCTGCACCGCGGAAATTGCAGCTCCAGCCTACATTAGTGTCAGCGTTCGCAGATAGTAATTTTAGTAGGAAAATACGCCTCCTGCGCATATACTTTCAAGGTATTTTCCTCCTCACCGACCTGCTCTTCGTAAAAGTGCCTATCCGTATCATTTCAGCCCGTATTTCATGCGCAATGGGTCTTGATGAAATTGTGCTCCAGCATTGCAGATCATGTTTACGCGTGTTCATGCAATATTAACTCCATACTCATTTGATAATTCGAGTTAGCCTCGTCATCAAAGAGCGAGACAGAGAGAGAATTATTGCGCAGAGAGAAGAGGCGCTATTTCTGTTCTCTTCAGGGAGCACGCCTCGGCGTGTTTAAGGCAGATGGGAAGGGGAAAGAAAGATGGAGAACAGACGGAATCGCCAATGATCGCCCCATGCAGAGGGCCGTACTAGCAAGGCGGGCAACGAGCATTCCTGCTCATTACACATTCCCAGCTGAGCGTTCACATTGAGTGCGTGCTAACTAGGCGTTCTCGTTGTCAGAGTATGCGCTGGTGCGTAGAAGCGTCCCCTCATTTCTACACTCATGTGCCAGTTCTAGTCCAGTGCTTCGACTTAGTCTAGAATCCAGCAATGACTCAAGACGGATTGCTTACAACACATGCTCAGCTGTGTGTGACGCGCATTATAGGTACGCTGTGAGGAAGGCAAGACGGACAGGAGTCGACAATCACAGTGCTTGCTCTCAACAAAATTTATATTTAAAAAATGGGGCGAGGGCATTACGTACAATCATAATACACATAAGCACACCAGAATATCCCGATCGTGGCCCTGCACCACGCAAAGCTGCATCACAGAGGATGTGTACAGTCGCGTGCAATATGACCTGCAACATAGTGCCCATGGTCGAAGGCGCCTCAGGATTAGATGGCAGTGCCAACATAAGAACACCTGGTTTCTTAAATACCAGTTATTGCAATCATTATTACTTCTCCTATTTCCATGTGCGTCAATGACATATCACCCGCAGCAAAGCTTTCCATGGCATGTCATATTGCCGATAACTGATATGAAAGACATTTCACTCTTGTTGAAACAGCTAAAGCCTCAATGCACAATTTTTGCTCATCAGAAATTTGACGCCTTATGCGATACCTGTGCTGGCTCACAACAATATACTTGCCAAACATTATATAGCGTTTACATCATTTGCAGTGAACAACTAGTTATCATTCAAGTGGTCGTTTGACGTTGTATTCATTCTCCCTCAATCAGTCATTGGTGGAGTGGTCTGTATGTCTAATTCAAACTTCCCATACGTGAGTGCAATCTTATACGCAACATCGTCAGCGCATTCTGCACATTTCGTTTTACATTTCTTTTGGCAATCTTTTTTGGGATCGATGCATTAGATGGCCTAGTCAATCGGCAAATACTTCTCAATCTTGTGAGTGCAAAAAACACTACTGCGTTGTTTGACCGCTGCATGGTTTCCTTCAAGTTGTGCGACGCTTTATGAATGCACGGAATGCCAGCCACTTCTTTTTTTTCTTGTTTGCTGCAGCCTCTTTGTTTTTCGCTATATATTCTCACAAAGCATGATGTGATCAGGATGTCCAGCGATAGTCGGCCTTGTTACTTGTTGGCCTAGAATTTCTGACATTTTGTGCGGGCAGGACGTTTTTGAGAGCGTCGACTATATATACATAGGTTTACAACGCCCCGTTTCACCACTTTTGAATAAACTGAGCTAATTTAAACGGGGGGTTTATTGCCTCATGGATGGTACATCCAACAATTAAGATGCACGTTCTTGCAGAACAGGATACCAAGAAAACGAAGCTTCCCATTTCCCAGGAACACGTAGGTGAGCTGGAGAGGTGAAATATATTTCTGAAATGTCAATAAATCCTTTATAACATTACACTCAAATTCGTGATATGGTTATCAATAAATAGGAAAAATTACTGCCTAAGCGCTCCATACAGATGGTTAACCAGCGAAGCTGAAACGTGCGGCCTGATTATGAATGGGTTACTCCTGACGGTTCATTAAGCGATGGCTTGGTAAGCTGCCGGATCCTCGGTACCCAGTTGCAGCTTGCGCTCGTCTGCAAGAGCCTGCTTTTGTGCCCGGGATGGAGCACCGGCGCGGCGAAGACGAGCTCGTTCCCGGCTATGCTCGCGGCGTTGCTGATCGAAAGCTGCCTGCTCATCAGGACTACGTATGAGGCGTGACCTCCCATTTCGGAGCCCGAGAATAACTGCTGTGCGAGCGCACGGCTGCGATCGAGAGAAACGACGTCATTAGTAGCGCAGCCAATCGCAAATGCGCTTGCGTTTGCGCCAGGGGAGTTTTCTTCATAAAGACGACAGACTGACGAACGGACTAATCGGCTAGTCATATGAAGCTTCGCTGTAAAACTTGTCGGTGAATATAAAAACTAGTTTCACAGTGGGCTCCATGGTGTCACACAAACTTGTCAATTTTGATAAAGCTGTGGTTCTGGGGACTGGGGCGATGCTAAAGCTAGTCCCCTTTCTTTTCTTTTGAAGATAAGCTTCTTCATTCTCAATAATAAAAGTCGAAAGAAAGAACGCCAAAAGAAACATAAAATGAAATATATCGAGTGCAATAACAATGTTGCGTTAAGATTGCACTCACGTATGGGAAGCTTTATGTCGGAAAGATGGAGCGCTGCACAATGACAAATTCTGGGAGCGTGGCTACAATGTCAAACGCGCACATGAATGACAGTTACCTGCTCGCGGTAGATGATGCACATGGACTTCCCTGCTTAACTAGTGAACTCTTGCGAGCAAACACATGGATGGCCCAACCCGTGAAGTTCTTGAACGCGAAAAGATTGCGCATGAGGCCGATACCTGTGTAACCATCCCGCTGATGAGATCATGGAAATAAAAATGAACTTGCATTCATATAAATTTTTGGCAGATATGACTTGTGAACGCTTGCTCTTGATCTCTTAGCTGCACGCATGGGTGTACTCATTCTTTCAGATTTATCTTTGCATGGTGCAGCGCCACGAATATCCCGGCCGTGGCGGTTGCATTTCGAAAGGGCTAATTGCAAGAACGCCCGCGTACTGTGCATTGAGTGCACGTTAAAGAACACGAGAGGGGCAAAGTAAATTCGAAGTCTCCACTATCGCGTGTATTATAATGATATCGTGGTTTTGGCATGTAAAACCCCAGAATTGAATCGAGTGCCAGGATCGCGATATCCCTGCATATATATATATGTATATATATATATATATATATATATATATATATATATATATATATATATATATATATATTGTGTCGGATAGTTTTCTTCATTTTTCACTAATCGCTGTGTGTGCCTGCTCTTTTTTTTCTTTAGTTCCTCGTGCTGTGCGCCTATACCGGTGAACTACCAACAAGTCCAACACATTTGCATGTCAGGTGCACTGCCAAATTATGGTCTTGGTTTGCTCAATCGAAACTTCTGCGCATATTTAATGCCCCGTGGGTCCAATATTCATCCGATAGTTGAGGCCTATTCTGAGTTAACGTAACACTCAGCAAAGACTGAAGCCCAAGGCTCACTGCGTGCCTTCAACGATATTTTCTTGCATTTCAATTCCTTTTCTTCTCATTTTTTTGTTGTGCAGTATTCTTGTTCCTTATTTTAGTGACCAAGTGCAATACGGTGATTACTCTTCTTTGCTTGTAACACCCGAGTCAGGGACCATTATTGGTAAAGTAAATGATGACTATGATAAATATATACAATGTCACAGGCTCACGAATGGCTCCACTCACTGTGCCTGTGTGGTTCTCGTGACGACTAGGTTCATGGCGGTGGCCTCCAACAGCATAGCCCGTCGGCGTGCCAGCGACTTGCGATAGCCGCGGGCCTTGTTGCGATAGTACTTGTCATATAGTTCGGTCAGCGATATTATCTCGTCGTGCACCGTGATGGCCATGCTGCGCAGAAGTGTGAGAACAGCGAACACCACCAGAGCGACGCCGCACATCACCGATATGTTGGAGCGGATGTAGGAGACGCAGGCGTCAACGCAGCTGCGAGTGTAGACCTGTGGTGGGAAGGAGAAAGGAGGGGGAGAAAGACAGTGATCCACTGCTGGCTAGCACAAAGCTACAAAGGCTAAAGACTTCTTCTTCAAATGTAATATATTATTTTTCGAGAAACCCGCCTCAGTTTTCTTAAAAGCTTCGTCGTAATCTGAGGTGAATGAGAGTTTTATTTTTCCTGTAGTCTTTCAGTGATGTCCTCGGTGAAACGGGGAGGCGACAAATAGTCATCTAGCCTGCTTGAGTTATTCCTGTTTTACTAGTTATATTGCAGTCTACCATTTGCAAATTCGTACTCTATCTTGTGAAGCCTCCTTTGTTTGTAAGGATATCACTGCATTATCTTGCACCAAGTCTTTGAAGGTTTGCTGGTCGTACAGACCACTCAAACAGTTAATGTTGCGACCAGCTTTGGACGCTAGCTTCATAGAAGTTGGAAGTTCCCAACAGCTCTGGCTTGGTGAATATCTTTCCATTTTATTACAATGTGCCTATATCTTTGTACGGAGTTTCACCAGGTGGGCCCATTTTCTCGCCGATAAGCAACGCCTTTTGTCCCGCCACGCAGGTGGGGCAAGCTAAGCCTGTCTCCACGTATAGGCCACTATTATAGGCCACTATAGGCCTGCCAAGCGTACCGTGTCGCCGGACCTCATTGGAGCTCCCAGTCTCTGACACCAAAGTGCCAGGCCTTTCCTGACGCTAAATGGAGGTTGTCCAGGTAGAAGGAACACATATTAGGCCGGAAGATTTCGGCGAGGGAGCGGGGTGGTGCGATGTCAAGAGGAAGAAACAGGCCGACGGTGCGACCGAGTCAGCGCATAACCAGCATGTGCACATGCAGCGACGGACGGTAGCCACGTCGACTACGGGAGTCACCATAGCGCAGTACAAAAGGAAGTGCGCCCGTGAAGTGCAGCAGATTGCCACGGCAAGCCGAATGCCAGAGTTACCGTCGGGCGATTACAATATCGTCATACGCCCCCGAGGCGGTTTCAACGTGCGCGATCACGGGACGGATCCCACTTACTGCTGCCTACGTAACGCGGCGGGTGTAGGCAGAGAAGCGGCCGGAGAAGATAGCATTTGCCTCAACGTTACACAGAACGTCGTGGTGCTCTGCACGCCGTCTGAAGAGAGAGCCAAACGCTACGGAGCCATAAGCATGCTTTGCATCGGAGACCGAGAGTTCTAGGCGAACACCTATCAAGCCGCCCCGGAGAACACTTCCAGGGGCCTGATTAGGAACACTTCCAAGAGCGAGAGCCTGGCAGACATCGTCGCTAATCTAGTGACGCAGCGCAACACCGGAGTGCTGCACGCGAACCGCATGAGGAACACGGACAACATAACCGTTTTGTTCGACGGATTCCACGTACCGAAATACCTATATTACGGACCTATGCTCGTCAGATGCTCCCTCTACAGGAAGCAGATTGACGTGTGCTACGAGTGCGGAAGGCAGGGACACCGCGCCGACGTGTACGCCAATCCCAACGAGAAGATTTGCCGTGGATGCGGACGCAACAATCCGTCACCTGACCATCGATGCAAGCCGTGGTGTCGACTGTGCGGCAAGGGACGCTTCACGGGAGACCGCAGGTGCAAGGCGAGATCCAAGACCCCATACATAGTCAAGCGTCGCCAACTAGAGCGAAAAAGACAAGAAGAGGAAGAAGCAGCCACGGCGTTTGGCAGCGGTTACAACAGCAGCAGCGACTGTAATGGTAACGCAGGCTGCTACCTCAGTTTTCCAGAGATAGACCGTCATTCAGTCACCGATAACCGAAGAGGACGCTCGACTAGCCGCGGCGGAAAGGGCGGCGCGGGAAAATTCCGATCCCGATCCCGCTCTCGCAACCGAGCACAGAGGCCGAGAAGCACGTCGATGACGCGCAGTGGCGGCGGTCCGGGCACCGCAGCTGTGGGCCACATCAACCAACAAAGTCAGCAGCAGCAGCCGTGGCAGCAACAACAAGGTCACAGGAGCACTGGGCAACACGTGAGCTGGGCGGCTGTCGCCGCTTCTCCCGGCGGCGGAGGCGCCCCAGCGGGCCCGCCGTCGGCGGCGGCGGTGGGAACGAGCTCGAGCGAGTGATAAAGCGAGTCCTATAACAACGCCTAGAACCATTAGAATCAATAATTACCGAGCTTAAACGCGAAAATGCGCTCCTTAGAGAGGAAAATTTCAAATTCAAAGGCGAGGCTCAACAACCGCAGCAACCACAGCAACGTCAAACGACGATGCCGCCGTCCTCGGCGCCTCTATCACCGACTCCATCACGGCCTGAGCCGGCGGGATGGACACGGACGACGAGGGCAGCTCGGGGGAGACGGCGGACGAACGCGATGATCATCCAGTTACCGCGAAAACGATCGCACTAGATCCCGCAAGACCTGACACCAAACAGCGATGCGGCCGTTATGAGAAACTACAGAAACGAGTAGACAATATCGAGAAGAGCCTCGAGGAACGTTTTACAAAACAGACGACTCATATGAACGAAAAATTCAATAACGCGGTAGCTAAGCTCTTTGAACAAATAACACAAATGTCCGCCGCGAAGTTCGCGCGCATAGACGACATAGAAGCGAGGCTATCGCCAGCTGCAGGCAGACCAATGAGAACAATGAGCAAGCCCTATGCTAGACAGCAACAACACAATCAGCAGCAGCAAAACATGCTCACAGACGTAGAAACGCAACCGCAGCAGCAACCAAGTCGTCTCGATGGCGACGGGTTAAATTAAACGTAAGCATCACCATGGCTACACACGCAACGAAATACACTAACACTGGGAAACAACAATACGCAATCTGGCAGTGGAACTGCCGGGGCTCCAGGAGGAAGCGGGGTAATCTCCAGCAATTCATACACATAATAATAATAATATTTGGGGTTTTACGTGCCAAAACCACTTTCTGATTATGAGGCACGCCGTAGTGGGGAACTCCGGAAATTCTGACCACCTGGGGTTCTTTAACGTGCACCTAAATCTAAGCACACGGGTGTTTTCGCATTTCGCCCCCATCGAAATGCGGCCGCCGTGGCCGGGATTCGATCCCGCGACCTCGTGCTCAGCAGCCCAACACCATAGCCACTGAGCAACCACGGCGGGTAATTCATACACAGTCGCGAGACGAAACCATACGTGATGCTTTTACAGGAGACAAACCACCCGGTTAAACTAGCTGGCTACAAAGCCATAGACGCGACCGCGACTGAGAACAGGCCAAGAAGGAAACGGGCTACAGCCCGCGTGGTGGGCGGCGCGGGGCCTGGAGCGATGGTGGCGCGCCGGCCGTCTCCCCCGCTACGCCCGTCGCCGGTCACCGCCGTGCTCGTTCGACGTAACGTCACTGTGGCGCAGCGAGAACTTGCCTGCGTAAAGATACCTCACGTGTTCGTAGAATTCTTTCCTAAGAGCGGCCGAGGACTCTTCGTCCTTAACGTATACAGTAAACCCACGCTGCAGCACATATTTGAGGACCTGCTGCGGGGCGCGCGCGCGGCTTACAGCGGCGAGACTCTACTTGTTGCGGGTGACATTAACGCGCCCCACGGAGCCTGGGGCTACACCCTAGAAACACCTAAGGGCAAGCACCTTTGGGAAGACTCGCAAGACCAAAGGCTTGAACTGATCGCGAATCCCGCCGATCCTACACGCAGAGGGAACAGCGTGAGTGCCGATACGTTACCAGACCTTGCGTTCGTTTCGAATGTAACAACAGCGCACTGGCAAAATACGCAGGAAGATTTGGGGAGTGACCACCCGCTGATCGAGATCACGATAGGCACGGGCCCGAGCGGTCGTTGTACTAATACTGAAGGCAAATGTCGTAAGCTCAAACTCGTGAAGTGGGACACGTTCCGCAAGAAGCGAGAAGAAGCGGGGCGAGGCGACGAGCCGATTACGGACATAGGCGACTGGACCGAGATGCTCAGAAGGGACGTAGACGCGGCAACGAGCGACGTTCCGGCCGAGGCGAACCTCGAGATAATTGACAGCAGGCTCCTACACATGTGGGAAGCGGAGCGAGCACTCCTAAAACGATGGAAATCTCAAAGACATAATAAGGCGTTGCGCACACGCATAGCACAATTAGACAGAGACATCGAAGAAAACACACCGCAGGCATGCAGGGCACAATGGAAAGACACGTGCAACAACCTCGAGAGGCAGTTGGCACTTGGCGCCTTTTTAGACACCTATTAGATCTGGAGGAGACTCGTGCTGCTCAAGGCCACAAGACTCGTAGACTAGTAAGAGATTATAAAGGCGATAACTTCCTCGAAGCAATACGTGGCCGTTACTTTAAGGCCGAAAGCATCCAGCACGCCGAATACGACGGCTTCGCAAACGAGAAACTAGACGCGGAATTTAGCGAATCGCAAATTCGGATAGTCCTGTTCGAATTAAACACTCGATCGGCGCCCGGCCCAGACCGGGTTACCAACAAGACTCTCCGCAACCTAGACGACGAGTCAATCTCCCGACTCGCGGCCTATGTCAATGAGTGCTGGCGAGGGGGTTCCCTTCCCGAAGCGTGGAAACGGGCCTGCGTTATCATGATTCCTAAACCTGGCAAGCAAGTTACGCTCGATAACCTAAGACCGATTTCGCTTACGTCTTGCGTCGGCGTAGTCATGGAACACACAGTTCTCACCCGCGTGACCGACTTTCTCGGGGATCATGACGCGTTCCCGCACACCATGCTAGGATTCTGAAGCAACCTCTCCCCAAAGGACGTATTGCTTCAGCTTAAACACCAGATCGTAGACGACACTACCAGCTGCACTAAGGCAATTCTAGGCTGAGATATGAAAAAAGTCTTTTGACAACGTTAAGCACGAAGCGATCTTAAAAACAATTAGAACATTAGGACTAGGGCAAAGAATGTATAATTACATTAGAGATTTCCTCGCGGGCAGGCGCGCATGCGTGGTCGTCGGCGACGAGGAATCGCCGGAATTTGAGATGGGTCTGTGCGGCACGCCGCAAGGATCCGTCATATCACCATTGCTCTTTAATTTATTTCGACTCGGTCTGCCCGAGAAATTAACAGAAATAGAAGGATTACATCACAGTCTCTACGCGGATGACATCACCCTCTGGGTTCTCGGGGGAGGATGTGACGGTCACGTTGAGCGAACGCTACAGGCAGGAGTAGGTGCGGTTCAGAATTACTTGCGTAGAACGGGCCTCGAGTGCTCGGCTAACAAGTCCGAACTCTTACTCTACAAACCTACAAGGAGAGGTCGTAAAACCCTGCGCGAAGAGGAACGGGAATACTCCAAAATACGCATTACATTGGCAGATGGTACTCCCGTACCGCACGTAGAGAAAATTAGAATCCTAGGGTTACACCTGCAGGCAAACGGCCATAACGGAGAGACGGTGCGAATACTTCGTCGTTCGGTAGATGACATGATCGGACTCTTGCATCGCATCACGAATAGACGTAATGGTATGCGTGAAGAGTGCACGATCCGTCTCGTGCAGGCGTACGCGGTAAGCCGCATAACGTATGTTGCCTCCTACCTGAAGTGGATCGGGTCCGAAAAAAAAAACAAAGTAGAATGCATGATCCGAAAGGCTTTCAAGTGGGGGGTCGGCGTTCCACTCAACGCGAGCACCGACAAGTTTCTAGAGCTTGGAGTTCACACCTCACTTGACGAGTTAATCGAGGCGCACGATGCTGCGCAATATGAACGATTATCGAGGTCAAAGGCAGGTCGATGCATCCTCGAGATGCTCGGCATCACGTACCCCACACAGCATGGAGAAAAGACGGCGGTTCCCGCCTCGGTTCGCGACCGCCTGATCATCCCGCCGCTTCCCAAGAACATGCACCCGACGCATCACGCCGGGAGACGCAACAAACGAGCAAGCGACCTTCAGAAGAAGTTTCGTAACAGCAACGAGGCGGTGTACGTAGACGCGCCGCGATATGAAGGAGGGAGAAGCGCACACGCGATCGCGGTTGTAGACCGCACGGGTAAGTGCCTCGCGAGCGCTACGGTGACCACAGGACACTCGGAGGCGGCCGAAGAAGCCGCGATAGGACTAGCACTCGTCGCGGTGCCGAACGCTGCGATCGTGATTAGCGACTCGCTGGCGGCAATCCGCGGCTTCGCGTGCGCTCGTGTCTGGCGGGAAGCGGCCCGCATACTGCAAATTTCTGATGACGGGGACTGGTCATCACCCTCGCAACCCCAAAATTCTACGGTTTTCCTCCTCTGGATCCCGGCACACACCGATGTTCCGCTCGCGGGCAACGAGGCGGCTCACGCCACGGCTCGAGGTCTCACACGCCGAGCCGCCGCTGATTATGTGGCTGCCGCCTCCGCCCCCGAGAGCGGAGTGTCGGATCTGCCGGATCGGGACACTACAACAGAAGTACAGCAGTAAGCAACACATGGACGTGGGGCAATCGCCTAACCACGTTCAGAGACCTCGCCCAATACTACAGACTCGAAAGACGCACATTTCCGCCACCACACGACAAATTTAACAGGAACGAGGCCATAACTTTACGCTTGCTCCAGACACACACCTACCCTAGCCCCGCTAGCTTACACCAGTGCTATCCGCGTTTATATCCAACAGACGCGTGTAAAACTTGCGGACAGGGAGCAACGCTGCGACGCATGCTCTGGGAACGTTCCGGCAACAACGGTAATCAAACCAGCTCCGTTCGCGACGCGTCCATAATCGCGTCCTTTACCAGCGTACGGGGAGGCCGGAGCTCGCTTCCCGACGCTGGCCCGGATGCGGGAGCTGCCGGGGACCTTCTCCGTAGGCGTCTATCAAAAGTTCAGAGCTGGAAGACCAGCTCTGGGTCACCCGGCAAGCCGAAGATGCCGCCCGAGTCCAAGAGCTTCGAGCTGCCACCTGAGGCCACCACAACAAGAACTGCCGGACTATTCTTTATTAAAGTTTCTTCTTCTCCTGTGTGTTTTTTCCCTCACCTAGTCAACTCGGGCCTCAAATAGCAAGGCAATGCCCTGTGTGTTAACGCACATCTTTCCCGATTTCGCACTTGCCGCGTTTATAAATCTGCGTGTTTTTTTTTCTGCATCATTTGCATTCAATTTACTATGTCAATTCTCACCATTTTATTATGACGCTGCGTTGTCTGCTTCTTCTTAAAGGTCCTTTCTTGTCATTTCTGTAGGCCTCTTCCTCTGTCCTGTGTTGGCGCTCTTGAGGTGCCGATACTTGTGCGCTCTATCCTTTTTGAGCGAAATCCGATGCTTGTTATCTTGCAGTGTTTCAGCTGTGGGCTTTCCACGCGTCCACAACGCTAATACGTCCACCGTGCCTTAGCTAACTTCCAATGCTGACAAGTCTCTCGTTGTCAGCAAAGAACGACGTTTGCAAGCGTTAGCGCTGGAACCGTTACTCCTTTCCGGATTCTTCGGGTAGTATCATATATGCTTCGGCGACAAAGGGTTCAAAGGGTTCCACCCGCCATCGTTACTTAGTGGCTTTGGCGTTACGCTGTCAATCACGATGTCGTTGGATGAAATCGCAGCCGCGGTGGCCTCATTTCGATAGTTGCGAAATGCAAAATTTCACGTGTGCCGCGCAATAGGTGCAAGTTAAAGAATCCCAGGGGCTCCCATTAATGCGGAATGCGCCCCCCCCCCTCACTACGGCGTGCCTCATAATCAGATCGTAATTTTAGCACATAATACCCAGAAATTATGCCTATTATTATTATTCAGCTTTCCCCTAAACTTCAGCTTTTCCTGGTCAGTTTTCAAATATGTCTCTCCTTCCTTAATATCCCCACCTAGTCATTTAAACTGCGCGACTATTGCCTTTAGTGAAGCCTACTCCACCTGCGAGACTTCTGCAGAAATGAAGGAAAAGCGGTAGTGGAACCCGCGACTTGGGGCACAGTGGCAGGACGCCTTAGCGGCTGAACCGACGTGCCGTGACCATATGTCCATACCTAAGTACAGCTGTGGTCGTCGGTTAATTGTGCCCTGCGAAAGGATTTGCACATTTGTAAGGTTGTTCTTAGCGTTGAACACCTCCCCCTCCCCCCCCCCCCCCCCCACTCACACAGAAGCACGATCATCTAACAAGCTCTAGCAGTACTGGCGGTCGACTTTCCGTGGTGATGATGGGAAGGCAACAAAGGCGATGCGCATGCGTGGTATCTGCCGCTGAATGTAGTTCCAGAGTCTTATTCACATTTATTCATGGAGGGAAAGAGAAAAACACAGACACTTTAGAATTTCTCCAGCACTTACAGTAAAATTAGATAAAATGCGGCGCTCGGTCTCGAAAGTATATTACTTTCATTTTTTTTTCTTTTTGGCTTGTTCACGTTAGGGTAAATCTTAAACCGTGACAAGTGGCCACCTACGCTGTTTCAGTACATTTGATGTGAGAAAAAATGACGTTATCCAACTCTGACGCAATACTTGGCACCATAATACATGTGCAGAAAGCTCCCCTCCCGTAGCATTTCCTTCTTTAACAAATAAGTATAGGTACTGAAGGCAAAAGCGCTACGTTGAGCATGTTTGAAGGGAAAGTCAGACTTAAGCGCAATAAAGATATTCGGCAACGAACCGAGAAAAGCCTACGTGACAGGGCAACCCAGGACGTGGAGGAGAGCGTTGCCCTCTGTGTCTGTCTCATGTCGCCAGCCGTCTTTTATTGCGCTAAAGTATGTCTGTGCCAAAGGAAATTGTCGACCCTTTGAAATGCCGGGGCAAAGAGAGACGAGATAAAGAGGTTGACAGCGCTGAACGAGCGCGATCGGTTACTCGGCAGTAGAGAAAAAATAAATGAGGCTGAAACATGACAAACATAATAGAGATCACAGAAAGCGCACACACCGTGGAGCGCGCGCACACACTTATACATGGAGAAATACATGCACATACAAACACACGTGTACAGCATAAAAAGAGGCTTTTTTCGTAAAGGCCCGATGGCCTAAAGATAATATCTAAAACGGTCCGTAGAGCAAACCCCTGATCTTCATACGATGGGAAGCCACACAAAAGGTGTCTTAAAGTTTATTCTATCTTCCCGAGCCCTGAAAAGAGCTCATAGGCATAATGGTTCTTCAGGTCCCTTCTTGTTCCCGAGTGATATGCTGACAACGTAATAAAACAACTGTGTTTTGTTTTCTTGTTTACACACGTGACCTTTAGATGCCAGTAGCAGCACCTCCGTGTACGCGGGTATATAGTAACCACATCCTCATTTCTCATTTTGTAGGAAACTGCATTCCTTCATAAACAAAGACATTAAGAAAGCACATCGTATTCGGGGTGTTCGAACTTCATTCCACGACTCCTTCTGGGCGCACGTGAGGATGTAACGGCTTACACAAGATATTCGTGGTGATTTTCTCAAAAAATGGCGTCAGGAATACAATTAGAAGTTTCGCGTGCCTACTATGCGATGTTGCATTCGTGGTGACAACGTCACCACTGTCTCTAACGTTACGCAATCGCTTCATAGCTAATTTTCGGGAGGATTGAAAACAAAGTGCACTTGCATGTGTACAAGAGATCTTCGGAAGCTATGTTGCTTTTCTCCCGTATCGTGCGTCCGCCACTCTCAATGAGGTGTGAAAAAGCTTGCAGCCGGCGTGCCGGATGCTGCCAAGGAGCACCAGCTCGCTGACCTTTTTCCAAGCGTCCTGCTCGCTGATGTTGAGGACCCCGCGGCCACAGAACCGGCGTTTGAGGCGCTCCTCCGGGTCCTCGCCCCTCTCCACCTTCCCTTCCTGCCCGGTCACGTTTCTGACGGCTCGGCGCCGGCAGCAAGAAGACGGGACCGAGCAGCGCTCGGAGCTCGGGTTCGACTTGGAGCAGTTGAAATAGATGTTGTGGTCCCAGTCACGGAACCGCCCTTCAGTCACGCCGCAGCATTCGAACGACTCCTGCGCAGGGAGGCGTGCGAATTATTCGAAACGTTGAAAAAAACATACACAATCAATAAGTCGTTCAATCTTAATTTTATGTGTCCAAGATCGACGAGAAGCGTGAATGATGGCGCCCCAGAAAAAAAGTATAAACGAGATAGAAAGGTAAAAAGGCATCGAACTATGAACAATAGTTATGTGCGATGAAAACAAAAGAAAAGGAGAGCGGGATAAGCCGGCGCAAAATGATTAACAATCTAGCAGTAACATAGTTTCGAAACAGAATACATAAACGAAAGGAGAGATAGAAACTATGAGGAGTGAGAAGAGGAGCGCAGCTGGGAAGAAGCCTGGAGAGAAGGTGCGAAGCTTTGAACAGAAGGAAGACAAGACGTTTTGAAAGAAAGGAAAGTGTCTGTTGAAGAAAGAAGAAATGCGTAGGGGTATATTTTAATGGCGGTCTTCTGTGAAATCCTAGTGAAACAGAAACTAGTAGAGATATGTTTTTACGAAATGAATAATAATAATAATTATTCAATCATGTTTATTTAACGTGCCCAGTAACAACCTTAAGATCTGAGTGCCGCCTTTAGATATGAGTGCTGGCGCACGCATATATTAAAAAACAAAAGCACTACAGGGCAGTATAATTTAATGAAGCAATGAATAAAAACAACAATCTTAAATATAAGAATATACGCACAACAAGGCGCAATGTAAATAGAAAAGGAAACTTAGAAGGATGATGGTTTGGGCTGGTTGGTTTTCCCAGATAGTGTGTGGTACAGCACGAAGCGGAACAGGGGAGAGAGGACAAAACGGTTATGGCATATTTACTTTGGCGGTGAGCGGTGGTGGCACCTTTATTATTCATCACTGGTTTTTCATGCATCAATTTTTTATGGTTAATTAATTTTTTTCTCGCTTACCTTTTGTTTTTCTTTATATAACATCTTGTATAAAACAAAAGAACTGCAATTGGCAGTAAGCGCTCGTCCACGTTTTTTTTCCTGTGTCCCCTCACCCACTTCGCAGTTGCACCACACAGTCACAAAAAATGAAAAGGAGGAGAAGGGCAGTTTAACAATGCATGAAGCTGCGACACAGCAAGGCAAAGCTCGGAAAGGAACGAGGACAGGGTGTTATGAAAAATATTGGTGTTATGAAAAATATCAAGATCTTGAATATACGCGTTATAAAGACAGTGTATTCTGTGGACGGTTCCATGTTGCTGATCACAGGCAGGGACATGGAAAGGTCTTTCTCTGGTGATCTTGCACGGAATATGAAGCATGATACAACGGAGTAGTTCGGGACACGTCAGGAAACCGTGCGAGAGTTTTAAGAGAAACAGGGGGTCAGCGCGAATAATAATAATAATAATAATAATAATAATAATAATAATAATAATAATAATAATAATAATAATAATAATAATAATAATAATAATAATAATAATAATAATAATCAGGTGTGTGCATTACAGTGCACGCCCACGCACACACACACGCACACGCGCGCACACACAAACATAATCATTTCACGAATATAGATTTTAACAAAGCACAAAACGTGTATTCGAAGAGAAAGAAAGCAAAAGTGGAGAAACAGAAAGCGGATTGCAGAATGATGGAGCAGACAACAGATATGGCAATTTTCTTCAATTATTGAATTCCCTGCGCAACTCCTTTCAAGAAATTATTAATATGAAACATGAAGATATATAGGTGCTCTGAATGGGCGTTATATGTCGCCGGTACTCTAGATAGAGGGTCACAAAAATGTGAAGGCCGAAAGGCATCCTGCTTCCTTGTGCCTTTCTGCGGAATTTAGAAGCACACATTAGAAAGCGAGTGCAACCAACAGATTTTTCCATGTACTAGAGAACACCACAAGCGCTTGCCGAGGTCAGACGTGCCTAAACACTGCTCCACGGCACGTACTTCGGCCCGAACCGCCGCCCCCAGCCGGGGGCCCCCGAGGCACCGCGAGCGGCACGGCTCGCCTCGAAACCCCGGTGACTCCGGCTCCCCAGCTCCGGCGAGACGCTCGGCCGCCGCGACGGCGAAAACTGCCGGTCGCTGCTATCTCGAGTGCGCACGACTACACCAACGCTTTCATACAGCATGGAGGTTCAGGTGCAAGGTACCGACATGGACCCGAGCCAGTATGACCCTCGGGACTGGACCCAAGTCCTGAAAACACAGGCGAATCACCGGAAAACCAGAAAAGCGACCCAAGATCCAAGCGCCGATCCTACCGGTCGGGAATCGCAGAGTCAGCCGCGGGAAACGCGGGATACCGCCACAACTCCCGCACCACACAGCTCCTCGACGCAGCTACGCGTGCTCCGTACAGCTGCACAAAAGATCAAGCAGCTGCCGGCTCTTCCGCCAGACGAATATAAAGTCGTCTTCCGCTCCCAGGGAGGCCTTGACCTGACGATGCTCCAGCCACGCTACCTCCTCACCGCTCTCATGCAGGCCGCTGCACTTACCGACCCCTCCACGCTGACACTTCGAATTCACCCGGTCAATAACACTTGCATAGTGTCTGCGGCGAATCAAGATGACGCTCTCAAGCTTGTGCAACTCCAGCACATCATCTACGACCAACGTGAGTATGCCATGGCGGCATATATCGCACCCCCTGATGGCTCAGTTAGGGGAGTTATCACGAATGCCTACTGGAAAGAATCACCGCAAGAGCTTCTAGCAGACCTGATCGCCCGCAACCCCAACGCTACTATACTAGATGCTCGACGGATGGGTCTTACACGCTCGATACTTATCACCTTCGGTCAAGCCATCGTCCCCCGAAAAATTGTTTATGGCGGAGGACTGCATATGTGCACGCCTTACACACCAAGGATCGAGACCTGTAGCAACTGCCGGACCATAGGCCACCGCACAGATGTTTGTATCCAACCTAGGACACACAAGTGCCCCAGATGCGCCGAGTCACACCCGAAGGAACCAAATCCAACATGCACTCCCGTTTGTATCATCTGCCAAGGCCCGCACTTGTCCGGAACCCGGGAATGCGAGCACCGCCACCTCCACAGGACAACGAAGCCTACCCCCGAACGCGAAGCACGATCCCGGCGACAAGACGACCACAACTCACCGCGCAGTTCAGGATTCCAACGCTCGGAACCATCTGCCGGCCAACAAACAGGGCGCTCTAAGAGCTCGGACCGACCGACATGGGCGGACAAGCTGAAGACGCCCAACGTGAACACAAAACTGGCAAGCAACACCCCGCATACCCCGGACCCCCGCGACCAGGAGCTTCGGGCTCTGCGTGTGGAGGTAAGCCGCCTCACAACACTTTTAACACACAACCCCGTTCCCCCCTCCACACCCCAGCAACCCTCCCCAGAGCGAATCCTCCCACCCACTGCAGAATCACCCACCGCACCTGCCATACCCGCCTCACCCCCCCATAAAAAGAAACGCACATCGGACTCGCATGCCGATTATCAGGCTGATCTTAAAGACTTGGAATCCAAATTTGACGCCAAATTGGTAGCTCTGGAGACGCGCCTCGAAACCAAGTTCACAACACTCGCCGAACAGCTATCTTCTCGCCTTGAGCAACAGATGGACACACTTTTCACACGCTTAAGCCTAACTCTCGAACGTACTTTTGCACAATTTGAGACGCGCCTTCAGAGGCTAGAGACAAACACCAGCTCTTCACAGGAGGTTTCCCCTTCCTCCATCCTACACCTACCTACTCCTCCTATTCCACTACCACCACGAGAACCTATCCTCGCCTCACCCACGCTCCAATATGGCGGGCCGGGATAATTCTACCCACCTATCACTAATTCAATGGAACTGCCGCGGCTTTCGGGGCAAGCGCGCGCCGCTGCAGCTCTTAATACCTACCCTCCCTGCCATACCTAAGATCCTTTTGCTGCAGGACACACAACACCAAGCCAAACTTCCCAGTTACCACGCAGTACACTCAGACACCACCGCCAACCCTCGGGTATCCACACTGATACATCGCACTATTACCTACCAAGAACACACAATCACCTCCACCACTCCGTGTGTCCTCATTGAAATCATCCCCACGAAACGTAATACACCTCCGATCTTTATTGCCAACATATACCACACCCCGCGCCAAGCTATGACCACTCTCGATACTCTACTCCATAAAATTCATAGCATCGCGGGCCGAAATCCCCTACTCATAGGAGGCGACCTTAACTCTCAGCATAGAGACTGGGGTTATCGGTACACCACAGCACGGGGTCGCAGGCTTTGGACTACTGTCCAAGACCTGCGCCTTACTACACATAACAACTTTCACACACCAACCCGAATTGGCAACAGTGTAACCATGGATACTAGTCCGGACCTTACACTTAGCCGTTGCCTCAAAGGTATCTCGTGGTCACGAACGCAACACACACTCGGAAGCGACCATTACATGATAGCCATCCAAATACCTCACACACAACACAGCCCTCGACTCCTCACCCACAATCTTATCAAATGGGATGCAATCCGGTCCGCACGACAAGAACACCCAGACACCCCGATACAAGACATTGATCAGTGGGTCGCATCTCTCCTAAACGATATAACTGCACACACACAACACATTACCACGTCACCCGACACCCCAACACTGGACACGCGCCTAGCCCACCTCTGGGAGGCACACCACAGCATCCTAGAGAGATGGAAAAGCCAAAAACATAACAGAAAGCTAAAACGAAGACTGGCCACGCTACAGACACAAATCGCTGCACACGCCGAGGAGCTGTGCCGTTCCAACTGGGGTCAGGTGTGCAACAGTATATCTGGCAACCTCTCTACCAAGAACGCATGGCAACTCCTACGGCATCTTGTTGACCCCACACACTCGCGCACAGCATCACAACATCACATCACACGCCTCATCCACAACTCCACGCTCTCCCCCGACACCCTTCTGGACCAACTCCGGACAGAACACACGACACCCGGCACCTCCCCCCCTCTACCACCCTACACAGGAGCCGCGAATGAGGCCCTTGACACCGATATTTCGGAACAAGAGGTCCGCATGGCCCTGCAAAACATCCGCACAAGCTCTGCACCGGGAAAGGACAGAATAACAAACTCTATGCTCCGTAACCTGGACGATCAATCTATCACGCAGATTACAGAATATTTTAATCAATGCTGGAGGGAGGGCACCCTGCCACAGTCCTGGCGCCATGCCAAAATTATCTTCATCGCGAAACAGAACAAACCCCACACCATATCAAACCTCCGCCCCATATCACTCACATCATGTCTCGGGAAGCTTCTGGAGCATGTTGCCTTAAACAGACTCAATCAGCATATGCACGACCACAACCTATATCCGCACAGCATGGTGGGCTTCCGCCCAGGTCTCTCCGCCCAAGATGCAATGCTTCAATTGACGCACGACATCTTTGACCCTCTCATCCCCGCTCATACTAAAGCCGTCTTGGCCCTGGACTTGTCCAAGGCCTTTGATCGCGTAGAACACCAAGCGATCATGGCGGCTCTCTCCCCCCTCGATGTAGGCGCCCGCATGTACGCGTACATACAAGCGTTCCTCTCGGGGCGCACGGCCGAGGTTCATATGGGCTCCCATGCGTCCCCTCCGTACTCCGCAAGGTTCTGTCCTTTCCCCTTTTCTCTTCAATTCCACACTCATTCCCTTAGCCCATGCTCTTCAAGATATCCCTCACCTTCACCACACCCTCTATGCCGATGACATCACTCTGTGGACCACCCACGGCAGTGATGGTGACATAGAGGAAACCTTACAAACCGCTGCAAACATCACACAACAGCACGCACAAAGCATTGGTCTATCCTGTTCCCCGGAAAAGTCTCAGATAATTTTCATGCGTCCCTCACCACGTACTCTTCCCACAGCCCCAATCACCGTTACTCTGGCCGGACACTCCATCCCGGAGGTCGACACACTGCGGATCTTGGGCCTACACATCCAGAGCAACGGCCGGAACACTCTCACTATCCGGAAACTCAAGCGGGTGACGGAAGCGCTGTCGCACCTCATCCGAAGAGTTTCCGGCAAACACTATGGCATGAAGGAGCGCGATTTGTGTCGTCTCATTCATGCCTTCATACTTAGCCGTTTCCTCTACACAATACCATATCTTCGACTTCGACAAGAAGAAATCGCCACCCTAGATGCTATGCTTCGCAAAGCCTACAAGGTGGCCCTACACCTCCCCCCTAACACGCAAACCACCAAACTTCTCCAGCTTGGGCTCCACAACACCACACACGAACTCATAGAGGCCCACAGGCAAGCACAATACACTCGTTTAGCTCAATCTATCACAGGACGTTACATACTAGACGCTCTCCGAATTCACATACCAGCAGCCGACCCCACACTCCTATCAGTTCCCCGCCCCATACACACTCAGCTCACAGCAAAACCTCTCCCTCGGAACACCCACGCCACCTATCATTCGGCCCGCCGCAAAGCCCGCGCAAAAGCTCTACACAAATACTACGGTAACGAAGCTGACGCCGTATGGGTGGATGCGGCCTGCACGGGCGACGACGCGGTAGCTGTAGCCGTCGACAATACTCTCCAACCCATCGCAATTCTCCACCTTCCTGGCGCATCCACCCCGGAATCCTCGGAAGAAGCGGCGATCGCGCTTGCCCTTACACACACTAATGCTCGGTACGTCCTTTCCGACTCAAAAACCGCACTCCTAAATTTTGCACGAGGACGAGTCCACGAGACCGCCTTCCGCATTCTCAGCTCGCCCTCCACAAACCCGCCCCGCCAGGTGGAACTGATCTGGGTGCCTGCGCACTCTGGGAACCCCGGCAACGAAGCCGCCAATGACCACGCCCGAGGTCTCATCAACCGGGCGGCGGCGGATTCGGAGTCGAGCTCTTCCCGGGAGCGCATGCACTCTTTCAGCGAGCTGACCCAGGCATATCGCGCCGAACGTCAGCTATACCCCCCGCCCCACCAATCCCTTGGCAACTATCACCAAATACTATGGCGCCGCCTCCAGACCCGCACCCTTCCCTCCCCCTATTTCCTCTCCCGCATCCGCCCGGGAGCATACACCCCCTCGTGTGCTCAATGCACTCACCCCCATGCTACGCTTACCCACATTCTCCTTGAATGCCCGGCGGACCCTCCCCCGCGGGGCCCGGAGCTCCTGACTACATGGGAGGAATGGGAGACCCTTCTGCGCTCGACGGACCCGGCCAGGCAGAAGATCGCCACTGACCGGGCCGCCCACGTCATGGAACTCCATGAACTCACAAACATATAGCGCAGTGGGGTCGTGCGGGGACCCTGGGACCTACGTGCCCGAACCTCTTGGTCAATAAAGTTGTTTCTCTCTCTCTCTCTCTCTCTCTCTCTCTCCATGTACTAATTTGTGGACAAAAAGAACATCCGCTTTGTTGCTTCTACAGGTGAGGGTAGGTAATGTGAGAGCCTGTGTCAGCTCTATGGACACAGAAGGCGTTTGACAGAATCGATGTTTAATAAATATGCGAACTGCTTTTGCACACTTTCGTGAATTTCTCAAGTTCACCTACTAGTGCCGCCCCAAATGACGCAGGCGTATTCTAGAACTGGAAGGTGTACTCTCTTACAACAATTTGAAAATGGCTCAGGTTGTTTGAAGTCTCTCGTCACCAGGCACAGTGTGCCCTGCGTTCGAAGTGCACCGTGCCTCGTCTGTTGGGCGTGGGGCGAGAAACTGCGAGAGCCATCGAAGCGCCCTCCAAGGTCCTATGTTCCATGAGCTCTTGGTGGGAGAACGTCTTTAACGCTATAGAGAAACAAGGTCCTGTTGGTCTTCAGTGTGACGTTTACAACTTTCGTTTTTAGATATTTATTATCAGCTTGTTTCCAGCGTACCATGAGGCAAAATTCGCGATGTCCTTCTGAAAAGCGCCGCAATCATTAACATTTTTGACCACTTTGAAAAGTTCCGTCTCATCAGCATCTAAAAAGATTGAGGAGTTTTTAATGACTGCCGAAACGTCGTTAATAAACAGCGAGAAGAGGACCCTGGATGGACCCTTCAGGAACTCCACTTGTAACCGTATAAGGTTCTGACGACTGACAATTTAAGCTAACGTAGCAGTACCGGTCGTATAGGTAGCTTCTTATTAGCGCTGCGACAGGGTGGTCCAGATCAAGTTGTCTCAACTTTTGAAGGAGTATTTTGTCGCATACTACTTCAAAGGCCTTACTGAGGTCAAAGTAAAGGACAGACATGTCCCTTTTTATACACCACTTGAGAAGCATGCATCATGAAGCTAACGAGGTTGGCAGTTGTGGAGCGTCCCGACATGAATCCATGCTGATGAGGAATGGTAGCATTTTTATTAGAGGATGAAATTATTGAGTGAAGAGATGACTCGAATAATTCAGATGCTGCGCATAGGAGAGAAATAAGTCTGTAGTTACCAGCGCTGTTTTCCAAGACTTTGAGAATGTGTGCATGCTTAAACCAGAATTAAAAATATAAGGAACACTGGAACAAGCTAGGACCCGTACGTATTAATCAAAGCAGGTGGAATGACATCAGGCCCACACGATAAAGACGCTTCTAAGCGTTTGGTGATCCTAAAGGCGAGTTCCAGTGATACTGTTAGACTTAAACACAGGGAGGGGTGAATAGACAGCTCACTAACTTGGTTACCGTAGCCTTCACTGTACACAGGCCCGAAATGTAGGGCGAAGGCGCCCGCGACATCTGGAACAGGTTGGCGGTTGCCGCTAATTAGAGAGACATGTTGTTTCGTATTGTTGCATGACTGTTCACGAACTTGTCTCCAGAAAGTGGTTGAATTTTTGTAAGTACTAGCTTCCACTTGTGCTCACGCTTAGAAGCGTGATCATGGAATGATCACGGTTTAAAAAAAAACGTTTGGAAAGTGCCCAGTACCTTTTAAAATCTATAGGCCACTGTTACCGACTTGTAAGCTGTGCGTTCCTGGGAGCACGGTCTTTAAGCTTCAAAACTGTTTTCAGTTCAACAGAAAACCAGTGAGAAAATTTGGAGCGTTCAGCACCTTTTAGTGGTTTAAAGTTCGTTATTTCATTGTGAATAATATACGTGACTGCGATGACTCGGTCATTAACATCTCTTAGTTCCGCAACTGAAGACCAGTCCACATTAATGAAAATGTGGTAAAGATCCACGTAATCTCCGCTAGCGAAATTAAAAACGGAGGTGTTGCTGTATCCTTCAATTTCCTGCTGCTAGGTAACGCGAATTGTAGTGAAAAAATTATCGTGGGTTGATATTTATCTGTCTGAAGAAGGGGAAGATCGCCGCAGGACACAATCAAGGCTTCTTCATCTATTATTATTATTATTATTATTATTATTATTATTATTATTATTATTATTATTATTATTATTATTATTATTATTATTATTAATCAAGCGGTTTATCACCGCTTGATTCGACAGTGTTGATGGCTCTCGTCGTGTTGGTGATGGTGGTGACGGTGGGGATGAAGGTCGCGGTACTGGTATTTGCGATTGCTGGGTCTGTTTTCTCCGTAGTTGTTCTATTTTGCGCATGTTGTATTCGAGCTGCTTTTCTGTGCTGGCTTCCTTCTCTTGTGTCTTCTTTTGCTGTTCTAGCTCTCTCTTCAACGCATCGTTCTGTCTTCGGAGAGTCATTATCGTGTCTTCGTGTCTCGAGTGTCTAGTGGGTTGAACGCCATTATTTTCCCTGGACGTATGATTGTGCCCTGTGATGACGTTGGCCCAGCTTACCTTGCGCAGGTGTTGTCGTGTTCCGCGCCCGTTGCCGTTATCCCGGGGACGCTCCCTTTTCTTTCCCTCTATCTCAATCCCGACTTGGATTTGGATCTTTTTGTCTGCTCGGTCTCATTCGGTGACTGTGGCGATGCTGACATGGTCTTCATGTGCTCGTTGTCGTTTGCGGTACTACGCTGGCCTTTTACCAGAAGCATCTCTGTCTCGATCTTGACCACTCCCTAACTCTCAATGCTGGCGGGGCCCGTTTCAGCTTCCTTCGACAGTCTCTGCTCGCGGTTTCATGAGGCATTCCGCAGAGCTTACATTTCGGTTCGCATTGGCGGTTATTTGGATCAGCGTTGTGTTCTCCGTAGTTGTCACATAGTTCGTCGTTTGGATTAGGGCAAACGTCTTGTCTGTGTCCTATCTGCCTCAAGATCTCCAGTACTGGACTGACTTTCTGCAGGGCCTGCAGCGGGTGAGCGTACATCCAACTTTAACGTAGAACGGCACGTGCGGGCCCTCGAAGGTGATCACCGCCGACGTCGATCTTCCCAGCATGCTAGCGTACAGGATTTCGCAATTGTTGGTCGTTGCTAGTAGATCTACTAGATGCTCGTCGGCGATGCGTTCCTCTATTCCGTGAACAACGACACGTACAGTGATTGGAATTGGCTTGAGGTAAGGTGTGACTTCGTATGCTGCGTGTCCTATTTCGATGCTTCTTATTTCTGCTAGTTTAGGTGCGTAATCCTCTTCTTCGGTACTTGCCAGAATGAAGTTTTGTTGCCACTGTGTCTGTATTATCACCTCGGCGTAGACCTCCTGAATACCTTAACAAATATATTTATTAAGACTCCACAGTGACCTTAATTAGCAACAAGAAAAGCGGCAAAATACAGACCAAGAAAGGGGTCAGAAGAAGAAATATGATTAGCCTAGATGAATTATTACTGAGGATGAACGCCGAATATATCATCAACGCAAGTTGATGACTTGCAAAACAGCGATTGGGGGCTTTGGCCGATAACGTGTAAGTGTAGAATTGAAGATAAATATGCAGAAGACAAAAGCAATGTTCAATAGCCTGGAAAGAGAACGAAAATTCATGATTCGTAGTCACCCTCTAGAAAGTTCGAATGTGTACGTTTGTCTAGGTCAAAAACTCACAGGGGACCATGATAACAAAAAAGAAATTTACGAAGGAATAAACACGGGCGGAAGCGCACACGGCAGACTGGCAGACACGGAAATCATGACTGGCAACTTAGCACTATCCTCTGAAAGAAATGTGCACAATCATTGCATTCCACCGGTACTAATATAAGAGTCAAAAACTTCCGACGTTAGCGAAGAACCTTTAGAAGAAGCTGAAAATCGCACAACGAGGGATGGAACGAGAAGCGTTAAGCGTCTGTATAACGTTAAGGGACAAAAAGACAGCGGTGCGGATTAGAGAAAAAAAATTGTCGTAACGGGTATTCCCGTTGACATTAGGACCCATGTAATGCGTGCATGGTGGGTAGCCGGTGGCCTATGAGAGTTACATAATGGGTACCAAGAGAAGGGACGTGCCGTCGAGGACGGCGCTGGGAGTTAAGTGGAGTGATGAAATTAATAAATTCGCTTGCATCAGATGTAACCTGCTGGCCCAAGAGATGGGGTACCTCGATATAGCTAGAGGGGGGGGGGGGGGGAAGCTGTCGCCCTACAGTGGACGCAAAAATAGATTGCTGCTGACCAAAGTGTAACATCAGTTCACTACTGTATATGCTTCATATGCAGGCTCGGAACTTCCATTTTATTTTGTTTTCGTTTATGGTAAACTAGCCGCCTCGAGCACCTAGAAATATAAAGTATATCGCTTTTGGGGGTCTTATTACTTGCCTTGATGGGATGCTAAAGACACAAAAAAGTAAGTCAGACTTCTAAAATACACACATGGCACTCTTAATGTGACGAGACATTTGGTGAGCCAAACAAGACGCAAGAAGATAATGATGGGCGGCGAGACCACTTTGAAGTTCGCGTACCAGCTTACCATGACGTCTTGATTTTGATGACCTTGTGCTAGGTCTACCTAAATTTTTATGAAAAAAATTGAGTGCACTGCATCACCGCCTGGCCAAAGACAGAACACGACATGTTTCGAGAACATTTAATGTACCACCGGCACCCGAATCCGATAAGATACTTCAAAATTCCCGACGTCACACTTACGTACACGCGCTGGGGTTTCGGCGCGGAATTCAAGGACTGAAAGTTCGTCCATGATTTTCTGTTATGTAATTTAACATTTTACAGCAACGTTAACTAAAATGGTATTCTGAAAAAAACATTTCATTGGAATAAAAATATTTAGTGTTTTTCTTCAGGTCTTACGAAGGCTAACATCAGCGTATTCCATCCCGTAGTTCACTTATAAGGCAAAGTGCCGCGGCGTACCTGCGTGTAATCGACGAGTCGTGTATAGTCGCTGTTGTCCCGATAGCTGGTAACGAGGTCGATGTTGAACACGCTTTGCGCACTCTGCGAGAACAAGATGAACGAAAGGAAAAAAAAAACGAAGCTAAAAATTTCAATCACTTTCGCAGAATCAATAAATCACGAACAGCAATCTAAAATTGTAGCTGATCCTCCGTTTCATACATAACGCGCATGGATCGTGATAGCGAAGTTGGACCAGGGTCGGCATATATTTTACGCGCAATCGTGATTGGCCGGCTAGCGCAGTCTGTGAATGTTTGTTCAAAGCCGCGAAGGAAGCGGAGGAGGAAGGTGCCTGGAGGGGAAGAGAATATCGCGCCGCTGAAAGTACGAAGGAGTGCGTGAAGTGCGCGGCAAAGCAACTCCACCGACAGGAAAGTGCATCTGACGTTGGGCAAAGTTTGGATAGAGAAACGAGGCGAGGCTTCGCGGAGGAGGAAGGTAGGTGGAGGTGCGCTGGGTTGACCTCCTATGTCACTTGCTACGTGCTTTGTTTGCGATACGGGTGTACCGGGTTCGTCTCGTGATAAAAAAATGGCTGTGGCTTAGCTAAGGTTAAGCCCAGGATGCGAAGCATACTAGCCTTTATTTTAGTTGTTGAACCACTGTTTAGCCTGGTGAACTGCTGTTGCTTGGCTATATTTGGTTCGGCTAGACGAAGAAACAACTCATACGTTACTCTGCTTCGCCTTCAAGAGTGGAACGCGACAGCGTTCCCGTTGACCCGCCAAGGGGTGTGAGACAGTGGGCTACGGCGCAGCGACTACGCGCCCCGCATTGGACGCGGTGAGCGTCGAGCAACGCAGCGTTCGGCGCGGCAACGAAATGTGCGCCTGAGCAAGCGACGCATGCCTGAGCCTTAGAAACAGCTCGTTTCTAAGGCAACACCGCATTCACTAGAGGCGCTTTTGTACCGCTTTGAAGCATCGTACTCGTGGCTCAGTGGTAGCGTCTCCGTCTCACACACCGGAGACCCTGGTTCGATTCCCACCCAGCCCATCTAGCAAGAGTTGAGCCAAAGCCACCTAGAAACAAGCGCAGCTGCTTATATACCACCGCGACGCCGCGAGCGACGGCGCGAGTTGGAGCCCCGTTTCTCCTCTGTCGTGACGTCACGGTGTCACGTGGTATTGAAGGCGACACCGCCGCGCCTGAGGAGCTGGGTTGAGCTCTCGTAATATGCTTTGCATAAAACTTCCTCGCACTGCGTGCCGTGTGTGAGCGAGTGAAAGTGTGCGACGGTGAGCCGGCGATCGCGGCTAAATCTCGCGTGCGCGGGGGAGGAGAGGGGGGCAAGAAGCGCGCCGTCTTCCATAGCGCGCATGGTACCGCAGGAGGGGGAGGGAGGCGGGCGTTGCAGTTCGGCCACGCGCTGTCCCACGGGCTTTGCATAGAAAGCGATCTGCTTCGGGGGAATATTGCAGGTGGAACGATGGTTCGCAGCTATGCGTACGCTGTGTTCTCGTCGCTCATTTTGCGCTGCAGCACGATAGACAGCACGAAAGTCACTCCGCTCGCTTCTGCTGCCGCGTTTCCTAACGCCAGCCTTCTTACAGCGAGCGTCCGCGATCGTCGAGTGCAATGTATTCATGTTTTCCTGTGCGCGCTGACACCATGCTTGTTGATTTAACTAGTAAGCCACTGTGTGCAATGGAGCGTCCTACGACGGTGCCTGCTGGGTATGGCGCGGCAGCGCAAGCCCCGTTTTAAGTACGATCTGCGATGCGGAAAGTGTAGGCATGTAGGCCCACCGAGGGCTGATAGCTTCGTGTGCACTACAGAACCCATACGCTTGCGCGTGATCCGCGTTTCAGAGGCTAAACGTCACCGTAACTCTTTATTATGAAATAGAATACGCTTAAACATCAATTGCATGATTTATTGAAATTGTGTTTTTCTTGAAACCACTAAATATTCGCTAAGGAAAAATATTCCCACGACAAATGCAAGTTTTTAATCGCGCTCGTACAATATCTTATGTAGAAGCACTGTCATTGGAGTACCTCTGCCAGGGTCGTAGCCAGGGGAGAGAGGAAGTGGCTTATGGGGCTTGTGCCCGTCCCCACCCGATATTTTTTCGGGCTGTTATGCAACGCCCACCAAAAACAATCCTCGTCGCCGGAAATCATTCTGGATTTTATCTAGAATGACTTTTTCACACTCGAAAAGAGATTTGTGAACATTGTGAAGAATGGGAACATTCTGAACTCGGGCTGGATTTCGTAGCAACGCCCATGTACCTGGAGTCACATTACGCGAGTAGCCCTTTCCGAAAACAAAATTTAAAGAGCGTTTTGATGCTTAGCGGGCACGACGCGTCATCTCGCGCAAGCCAAATAATCTTGGGAGCGTATGGATTTCGATATCGAAACATTATGGGTATAAAGTTCTCATAAACATTTGAGGCGAAAGGTGCAAGGTTCCAACGTCGTGCTTTAGATTTTTAATTCCCGAACTTTTTTGGTTTACCTTTCTTATAAACATTTGACGCCAAACAACATTTATAAAGCCACGTACTGGATCATACAACGAGAAAAGCCAAATCAATACACTACCAGACAAGTTGACAATGCACACAGCAATGTCCGATAAGACGAAGCGTTGTGGTGGTTAATTTGTGCCGTCATATCACGGAAAAGAATATCAACATTACGTTTCCCAGCGCCAAAGCATCCATGTCAAGACACTAAAGGCAGAAGAGGCAACTACGTTCCTATTTATTTTTTCTACTTTGACTTTTATTCGCGAGAACAAATTGAGCCTATTCAATTTTCTTGTTCTCGCTACCCGCAGGCTGCCAGAGCCAACCAGAAACCAGAGTGCATGCGTTTTTCTCGTGTTGCCCCGACCACCACGCGGCGAACTTCGGTGGGCGTTCGTTTTTCTCTGCCCGAGTGCATTTTGGCCGCTTTCTGACTAGCAGACGAGAAAAGGAAACAATGGTCGCTTGCAGCCACCACAGTTACAACTCGACGGATTGCAACGAGTTGGCTTTAGCGCATCACCTTCAGTGTTATTGCAACCTCACCGGAAAATCTTTTGTCTCGCCGGTGTATACCGAACAGAGTGCATATGCTTCGTTGTTCACCAAGCATACCTCACGTTTTCTTCGGCATGCCTTCGGTAGCCACATAGGTGCCCAAAATAGGCATTGAAATGTGGCCTAAATGTTTTCCTTTGCGTGTTATCTTTTTAATTTTGGGGCACCGCACCACAAAAGAAAAAAAAACATTGTTGCGGCGCAGCGAATTGTCGCATAGTGAAAGTTCGATGCTGTTACTCCTTTTTCTTTTGCGTAAAGTAGTAAGCCACTGGACTTTCGAGTTGCCGGATACTCTTAGTATATTATTCAATTATATGGACACTCCCGGCGCATTCGTGCCGTCGCCGTCGCCGTCGCCGTCATGTTCCGTATAATGTCCAAGGGTGATAACGTCATCACCGTGCACCACATGCTGTATGTGCGAGTGTAAGCGTGGGGCGGTGGAGGATGGATGGGTGAGCCGACGATAGTAGCTCAGTCTTGTATGCGCAAGGGAGAAAAGCAGGGAGGATGCGCACCGTCTTCCGTCGCGCACGATGCATCGGGTGGAGTGGAGGGGGAGGGGGCTTAGGAGTCTGTGGCCTGTGACTGCGCAACATGTTTATTCGCCATGTTTGACGCATTACATACAGTGACGTTTGCTTAGCTACGTTGATTTATTGGAGACATTTAGGTATACTTAAATATCTTCTTCCGAATTTCTGTGTATACATGCAATGACCTTTTTTTCTGGTGACACTTTTTTGCCCATTATCAAACTGTCCCTTCGCATTTGTATATTTTACTGTGTTTCGCATTTCTAATGTTTGTTTTGCAGAACTCCTGCTTTATATATGTGCTCTCTGTCGCGACTAAAATTTCGGTGCATTGAAACGAAAGACGGTGTGATTGATTTTTTTTCCTAGCCTCTGCAAATGTACACATATGAAAACAAGGTTCTTAAATGAGAAAGTTTCATTAAAATATTTGTCCTCAGCTCGTTCATTTCATGGCCTTCATGTTTTTCATATCAGCGGCGTGCACCGCTTTGCTGGTTTCGAACTGACACAGTTTTAAAGTTCGTCAGATATTTTGCTTACTTTTTAAATAGGCAAAAAACATGGAAGCATTGATATCATGTATTTGTGGCACATTTCTTGGGACATAGAAATATATTCCTTTATGAAAAAAAATACACATTTTACTTGTCTTGACAGTGCGTAGCGTTCAAGAATTCGTTTGCCAATGACAATGACAATGCAGTTATTATTCATGTATTTCAACCCTCGACCGATTCTCCGAGGAGGAGACCGAGTTGCAACGTTCGCCAGAATTCAGCTTCTTGGCAGATCCTCCGCCCCGGAAAGTTTAGCTGTTGACCTGTACACTGTTTCAACAAGAAATCGAAATGTGTGTTTAATGGATTAACGAAATTTGTGTTATTATGACTCTAAATATTTACTTTAGGTAAATAATTGCAGCTTACGAATTGTAGAAAGTGAATGCGCAAGACGTATGCACTCGGAACAAATACTGAGTAGCACGCACGTTTCGACACATTCATTCCCGAAGTGTCCGACAAAATATATGGGCGTTGCGATTGCTTTTTTCTTGCAATGCAAGAAACGTTTTTTTTCCAAAAAGTAAGTGCAAGGGACTGTGCATTTTACTGGACGTTTCATGCATTGGACGTTTACTGGAAATTCGTTCCAAGTGAATAAGCCTTGCAAACTCACCGGCTATGTTTCGTAAATTACAATACGTGCCATAATATTTCGCGTTGAAAACCTAATTCGTGATCTCTTGGTAATTATTCAATCGCACGATTAGATTCAGCGTGCAAGTAATGTCTACCTCAGCGAGTAATCCAGTTTAGGCTTATAATTGTGCTATCGGCACACAGGCAACTTTCTGACTTCGATTCCGCCTAAATGGTACACCTTTATAAGGTACCCTAAAGCACCAGTGCTCGAACACACAGGCAAGAAAAAGAATAAACAAGAGACATCGCTGGAGCGAAAATACCGTGTTACGCGCTGATGCGGTTGCAACTCGCGTACCAAGATAAACCCCGAGCGCCAAAACCAAATGAAGATAACCCTAAGCAGCAAAATCCAAAAGGTAAGATCACTGCTGACGTTAAAGACAATGGGCATAGTTATGTGCCAAGAGCACGTTTTGATTCTGAGCCACGACTTAGAGTGGGCGTACCGAATATTTCAACCACCTGGAGATCTTTAATGTGCACCGAATGCACCACACACGGGCCCTTTTGTATTCCGCCCTCATACAAATGCGGCCACCGAGGCCGCGACGCGATCCCCTGACTTCATGCATTGCAGCACAAGGCCATTGCCGCCAGCAACGATGTCAGTTGACCCTCCCATCACCTAGAATCGCACGACTGTACAAATAGGTGGCAGCTTCTTTCAGGTTACACAAAATATTTTGCGCATGCTAAACGATGGTCTACTGGTGCATATATTAATGTACAAAAAGCCTGGCTGGGTCTACAGTATACATCTCATTGTCTTTAGACAAAATCGCAGTGTCCTCAAAGGCTACTTCACACACCTTCACGCTTGAAAGTGCGTCAACATCTACCCCGTGATTTTCAAGCATATAATATTTGTTTCTGCCAGTGAAGCTTTCCTTCCCAGTCTGGCAAATTCACGCGACCTTTTTTTTTTCTCGACCTGCATGTCCGTGCCCTGGTTCTCTACAATGAAATAGTAACTGGGTCCACCTACAATTAGTTTGGAGATGACGTCACGTACACAGTTTCTCATGCCGCTAGTACCGATGCATTGCAGCTACCATGACGTGACTGCATCCTGTTATCACGCGTACACTTCTGTTGTTCTTGTTTTTTTTTTTGCGGATATCTTTTTTTCTTTTTCACCGACAGGTCATCGCAGTCATCCAAATGGTCGCTCTGCACAAGGCCCGCCTCTCGTACTGTCACGTTTCTCGTGTACGCAGCTTATTTCGACGGGCTAGTGCCCCCCTCCAAGATTCGTCAATGCAAGCTATACCTGTTCTGCATCCCTACTTGTATAATGATAGCAATGGATCTCACGAAGGACGCGGCATGATGTCCCACTTGCGCTCCCTCTACTCACGCCTCTGCTGAGGAACGGCACTACTAAGCAGCCGACGATGAAGGTCAGGTCCAGCGTGAGAAGGAGGCACATCCCCCACAGGTACCAGTTCAGCAGGCACACGTTCTCCCGGAGCGCACCGATGAGGCCCATGAAGCTGATGACGTGCAACAGGCCGGACGCGAACAGCGCGGACACCTCGATGTTCACAACGAAGCTGATGATCAGCGACCGATGGAGGAAGGAGATCTCGCCGTACCGCTCCACGATGCTGTAGATCTGCGAGAGGAACCACGCACTCGAAATCTCCCCTGGCATTGAGACGAGAATGCTGATTACATTGAAGTTTTCCCTCTTGATAGATTGCAAATAAAGTAGATATGCGGGCCCGTTGATACGCGACCTCGGAATACCAACGCAGCGTAAGCAGGAGGAGCACACGCAAGCAGCAGGGAAGCGTCTGTGTGTTGGCGTACCCTCCCAGTGCCGTGGTATCCTTCTGCGCTACGCTATAGAATTCCAAGCCGGTTTAGGATCACGTGGCGCGAAAACCAAGTCGTGCGACACCACCATCGATATTTAAATGGTGGCCATGCCGATGAAAATTCTATGTAGTCGCAATGTCTCACTTACAGTGAGATGCGGGTGAGTCGCTGGCCTCGTTACTGCACACGTTGTGGCGACCTGTCTGGGACCTGCGTCGCAGAAGTGTGTCGTTCTGTTGCGCACCTGGATTGCTTCGTTAAGCAGCTTCGTCGCTCCTGTCAGCGACAGCTTCCTCCCAAAAGTGCCCGCTCGCTTCAAAGTGGCAAGTACGAGGGCTTTCTACTCTGCACCGCGAAGAACAAGGTGAGGTGTCTCAGACAGCCTACAGCAAATTACTACATGTGTCTCTTCCTTCATTCGAATCAACGTCTCCAAGGCGAAACTTTCTTTGTCTCTTCCTGGTATTTTCCTACTGCTGCTGCAGCTGCTGCTGCTGCTGTAACGCCGGCCACGTCAGGACGTAGTTGAGACGCACGCCACTAACGGTGGCCGCGTAGGGACGGGGTCAGGCCGTAGCCTTGTCTCAAAAACATAAAAGGCATGCGCTGTCGGTGATTTGTTTTATACATTTATTTATGAGCTGTCATTCTCAAAATTCCGAGGAATAACTTTGTAAAGAATCTAAGACAATGTATGTGCCACGTGGACAGCCAGCGCGGTTATGGTTCAGAATTGCGCCGCGACTGGATTTTCTCTGAGACGGAGCCCTTAACTCGTTTTCGCGTTAGTACAGCTGTGTGGCACAAAGGAAAGACGGCCAGAGAATCTCGTGTCAAGGTTTGCGCCGCGTCGCATCTGCACAACGCCCTCTGGACGCCGTAACTATAGGCGTTACCCCTCACAAATGCTGTTACAGGAGCTGCCAAGCTTGTCTCCGTGCTCACCCGCCACAGCAACGACAGTAGAGGATAGAGGTGGGGGGAATTTCAGCGAGGGAATAGAGAGAGAGAGAGAGAGGAGGCAGTTTCGTGAGCTACAACGCATAATGGCGCCGAATCATGCACTGCCGACGAGACGAAGGCTCACTGAAAGCGTCGAGTGGAGCACACAAGGTGACATTTCAAATCATGTTAAGATTGTCGTATGCCATCCATGTATCCCCACCAAATAACGTCAGTGAACGCAAACAGCAGACAAAGCTTTGCTTACATCGATTCCCACAGTTCGTGGCACTGCACATTTTTTTCTCTATCTTTATATGTCCACATCTGTGTATCTACTACCTACTTCTGAATTCGACAAAATTATTTGTTTCCCTCTCTCTCTCTCTCTCTCCCCCTGAAAACACGGTCTAGGGCCATTGTCTGTGGTATTCCGCATTCAATTGTTTCATGAAAGAGCTCTGCGGAGAACGACAGCCACAGCATTTTGCATTCGTCCGCAAAACCACTGCATTCGCTACGATTGAACATTACACCCGACGGACAAATCTCACTCGCGCGTGGAGCCCCTACTCACGGAGGCAAAGACGACGATGGAACAGAATGCGAAGACCACCACGTTGATTATAATCAGCGGGATTCTGTGCATCGGGTTGACGTCGATGATGATCGTCGAGTCGTCCCTGTTTCGCGCCATCGCCCATTCGTCTCGTCGTGCTCTTCTCTCTTGCTCGGTGTCGGTCTCGCTCCTGTGCTGCTCTTACGACAACAACGTACCCTCAGGCGTAGGCCACCGCGGACGTGCTCAGTCCTGGCTCGTTTACTTCGCGTTAAACACGTCGATCAGCACAACGCCCAACGTAGGTGTCCGCTGCTTCCCCTTCTTCTTCTCCTCGGATGCAGTTACTCAAGTTACTGCTGCTGCCAGATTCAAACGGCACCTACCCGGAAGCGAAGCTTGATCAAAGCACGTTTGGAAACAACAAAGAAAAATGCTCTGTTTCTTTGCTAAAGGTACACTGATGATGCTTTTTCTAACCTTTGTGAGATTTTTCTTTCTATCGCTCGGGCTCCGCACAGTGCGTATGCATTGTGGTGCAGCGACACCGAACTTGCTTGTTTCAAGACAATATTATCTTCCGTCAAATCTAGCCGTGGCATAGCTACTTAGTCTACATTTATTAGTCCGTAACCATGTCATTGTTTTCAACGTTAACGTAGGGGTGTGCGTCGAGATGTCGTCGCGCTGCCGCCGATGTTTCTTGTCGGCGAGACTTATGCGCCCATTTCAATAGGCACGAAGATGTCTTTTTTAAGTCAATGCAGTCAAGTTTGAGATTTTGTGCTGTCTTGTCGAATTCGTTTGCCTCTCTCAATCGTAGAATCATGTGAAGCAGGAGAGCGATGAATAATACAACACAAACAAAAATATTCCTGCTCTCCACACGTCTGCGCATGCGTGTCATCACAATTCAGCGCAACGTGGTATTCCGAAACTTCTCCTCCAAAAGCATAATATGGCGCAACGAGAACAAAGAGCGGCCTCAGAACGGCCTGAGATCGCGGATACTGTAGTTGGAGGTAGAATTGGCGATATGTTTCAGAGCGACTTCAATACTAGCGATGCAACTTGTAGCAGGATAAAAATTTCTGGCCATGATGGGTTTAAGGTGCCGGTTGGAAGTTTTCGCATTATTAAGGCCTTTGCATTCGAAAAACTTCTACGTTTTTACGTCCAAAAATATTTTTTCATGTCTACTGCATGGTGCTCTTTCTTTGTGGCTTTCATATAACATATTGAATGCCACTGACATCGACAGCTGCAATCAACTATAAAACCATTGCGACGTACAGGTTGAAAAAAAAACAAACTCTTTTTTAAAATAATTGTGCATCCAAGCAAAGCCTGCCTTTCTGCTAATCCACACTTCGTTCATTCAACCTGGTGACGAAGGGTTAAGATACTGAGCAAATTTGTTTTCTATCCCATCATGTTTCAGTTGAAAAAAAAAAAAAGGTTCACCTGCTGCACAAGAAAGAAGGTATTTGGATTCTTTTTTCTTCAAAGGAAAAGAGCATTATAAAGAGAAACATAAACGAAGGGTGATTAATACGCAGAACCAGTGCCTTCACTTACAGCCTGGTCGATAATGTGCGTTAAACATCTGCTGATTCGTTGACAGCTTAAGTGCTGAACCCAGCAAAAGTTGGTCACCGAATAGGTCTGTTTTTTTTTTACGTAAAGCTTGTTATATAAACACGATCTCATTGAGAACATGTGTAAGGAAGGTTATTATAACTAAAGATTGTCCCGGGCATCGCTGCTGGCTTACCAATTCTGGACGAATTCACTGACTCCTTGATCAATGGAAAAATATATCATACAAACCAAGGCATATAAAAAAAAACAATTGCGACTGCAACGCGACAGCAAGGCTCTGTATATTCGTGGTGATAGGAGTATACAAACACACTCAGCATAGATGCCTTCATAAATGTGCCAAATCTTTTCTTTAATAAGACGTCTGAAAAAACGAAATGCTTACAAAACGTTTTGTGTTTCTTCCACTTTCAGCGTCTCTGTGTTCGGTTCTCTCAGCCATTAGTGAGAAAAGGCCAGAATTTCAACTGGTTTAGGAAAGAAGGATGCAGCGAAACGCCTTATTAAATTTGTGCTTTCCGTTTCCACGCCCGCCGGCACCGCCGCCGCTGGTCGAAATCTACACGGCGCACACCTCTGCATTAACGTGAACCAAGCACGGAGCGAGATGCGGGTCAGGGATGCCACCTGGGGGAGCAAAGCTCAACCAGTCGAACACAGAGCTACTATTGCAGTAACCAAGCGTTTTCCCATTAGAGTAAATTTTCGCCTGTGGCGTAATGGTGAACACGTTGCCTTCCTGTGTGTCTTTTCTCCCGACAAGAACACCCATTAAATACAAGAACGTGTACATAAGGCAACGTGGTTTGTGGAAGCGTCAAAAGACGTTGCTACCTGCGTCCTGACGGTGGCATTATGTAAACCCCAATGCGCATATCGGGATATCGGACAGGATAAAACTCTAATGTATCTGCGTCAAGCCGCTCCTCCTTTCTTTTTTGCTTGTTGGCCTCGACGGCCACAGAGCATGATGTCCTTATGACTGCTAGGCATCCCCATCAACCGGCTCGATCCATATGCACCATTGCTCAAGTTGCTGTTGACCGATTAAAATGAGACATAGGCTCCATGCAGTGAACAGGTGGCGCCACTGGACAGCACGGTGCCGCGCAGCTCAGCGCCGCCTGTGGTGAGCGGCGCGACACGGGGAAGGTGCGGAGGCGGCGAAATTTGAACTTCGCGCACATGTCGCGGAAACGGAAGGACGGAAAAAAACTTTATTGAGAAAGGATCTGCGAGGTTTCCAGCCCGGGCTCAGGCCACCCGGGCATTTTGTGCGGTGAGCCATAGCATTTCCACCGCTGCCCGGGCCCGCTGGATAGCCAATAGTTGGTCGTCTACTTCCGAGCTAGTCAGAGCGCTTATCCATCGCTGCTCGAGAAGGTCCGGTTCTATGTTTTCCTCCACAAATATTGATGTGATCTATCTGCACTACCATAAGATGTGTGCCGTATCTGCGTGTTCGTGCTTCCAGAGCCTGCAGCTCACGTCTGGGCATTGTGTTGAATTTACTCTGTTTAAATGGACTGGGTTTCGGAACATTCTGATTTGCAACCATTTCCAATGTGTTTCTTGAGACCTGCCGAGTTGTCTGTGGGGTTGTGGCTACGCTTCTCTTTGTTTAAGCTGAACGTATATCCTTGATTCACCGGTTTGTTTGTTTGTTTGTTTGTGTGTGTGTGTGTGTGTGTGTGTGTGTGCGTGTGTGTGTGTGTGTGTGTGCACCTTAAGGTGCAAGCGTGCTCCTCAGTGATGTCGCAAATACTTTTTGCTGGTTTAGGCATAACAAAGAAATAGGAGAGTACTTTTGTGCTGCAATGGCGCTTGAGACAACACATGAATGACGTCGCCAAGGGCCACACAGCCGCGAACGCCCTGACGGAGCATCACGAACTAACCGGACACATCATTGACTGGGACTCGGCAGCCATCATCGCAAAAGAAAAACACATATCGGCTCGTTTGCTTTTAGAATCATTTCACATCCAATCAACTACACACACGATAAACAGGACGCGGGGTAATTTTCCCGAGATATACACCCGAACACTGCGCCACCTCACCCATAAATAGCCGCGCGCCCATAATTACATCTTCATTGTGATCAAGGGACCCGTACGGGGCCAAAACGACGGTTCTTTATTTTTATTTTTATTTCATTCTTGGCGAGTGCACGTTTTTTGGCACCACTAAATATACTGCATTATACCTTGAAATAGTAAAAGACTGAACAGCATGGTTTCGCGGCTTCTTACGGTTGCTACAACGGCCGCCGTACGAAACAAACACAATGAGATGAATCACGTCATCCTCCCAGACGGGTGCGGGTCTTCCGGCAAGATTTTTTTTTTGCTCGTCTTTCTGTTCTATTATTGAACATTTCACCACGGAGAATTAGAGAACGTAGAGTTTTGGTGGAATCCTCGATTCTAAGTCTAAACTGACTTAGGCGTTCTTTTTTAGGGTCTAATAAGACACTAAATGTTTGATGAAGGTTTTTGACCAATTATTTGCTTGTTGATTGCTGTTACGTCTTACCACCACAAAGGCTTTAATTAGACGTTTGCCACGAAGCAAACACCCACCCTTCCATCAGCGCCTATCCAGACGTCAACGCAGCGTGGACAGCGACTGTTGACGGTTCCACAAAAGGCCACAACCCCCATCACTACGTCACAGCCTGACAGCCGCGACCATCAAATGCTACCGAACAATGAGTGCGACCTGGGATTCGCAGGTTGCTATCCGGCTGCTTGTTCCATACCATCGGGCTTGGGAGGCAGGGTTACTGCAGAGAGTTGCAAGCATGGGCGTGGTATATCGCAACAGATTCGACGATTGTGATTTGCTGCTAGACAGTCTTCAGATTCCCAAGTCGACTTGCTTAGGGAAGACGACGATAATAAAAGCGGAGACTTTTCGAGCAAGGGGCAGACTGGCCTGATGTAAATTCGGACGTTTAAATTGCTCCTGGATGGAGTGGGCTTCTGTGACTGAAGCCATTTAACTAAGCCAAGAAACCCGTTTTCCTTCATTCCTACAACCGTCGATGGGCTTGGTGGCTTCCTTGCCCTAAAGCCACCCTAAGCCGCAACAATACCTTAGTAAAGCAATGAACGGTGCTAGTTGATGGATGCTTATGATAGCATTGCCCTTAGTGCTCTACCGACGGAAGAGCTAATGAACGAACATATAAACGAACAAGGCGTGGATGTACTATCGTCAGCAATATGTGCGGGAACACAGGAGCCCGCGTCAGATAGCTTCGAACCCTGCTATGGGCGATACGTAGCGGCCGCCGCCGGAAACGAAGTGGAAAGGAGGACGCTATTCTAATAACTGTTGTCACTCACACCATGCGTCTCTTTATACAATGCGCGGAACTTCCCATCGCCAGCCCACATTGATAAAGCTGTTTTATATTGGGGTTTCTGATAACTTGGTGAACTGAAGCGTGGCCAATAGCAACACTGCTTTAAAGCGTAAACATTCGAGAGCTACTTCTCTCGGAAATCTGTCCCTCAGTCTGGAACGCGTGACACGATGCGCTCCACAAGATATGCATGCCGTCCTATGGGGGCATATCTGAATATACCTGGCGCTAAATACAGTAACGAGTGTCTAAGAGCTGCCCTCTAAAAATAGCATGAGAAAAAATTTACTCGCTTTAGGTTGCTGTGCACGCAACCAACTTATCGTCTGTCGGCGGCCAGTGTAATGCCGTAAGCTTCCATTTTCGACAAACGCAGACATGGTGGGGGTGCAAGCAGTTAGTGCCATAGCGTCATCTTGCCCTCTGTTCTTGACAGCGCCATCCGCATATCGCTCTAAGTTTCGAGGTAATTCAAGTTATTTCGAGGCTATTGCCACACGTTCGCGCGTTCGCGCTCATATTGCTCACGATAGTACTTGGCTCAATGGCTGTTCTTATGCTTGCGTAATACATGGAGAATGCAGTTAAATGGCCTCTTCCCATGTCCGATTGCAAACATGGATAGGATGTTCAGGGATAAACTATAGATAGAGGACGTGTTTACAAGGCAAGGCGCACAACGCTACAGCAGTGGTGGGGCTAGCGCTTGCACACGCAATAACCACAACAGCGTCGTCGTCGTCGTCCAAACACCACGACAGGATCGCCGCCCGTGACATTTCCCGGTACCGGCAGAAAGGCCGTCCCGGTGCAATTGGGGCTCATGTCGAGAGTGATGCGCTTTAGGGCGCGAGACACGGACTATGTCACTCGTGATCTTTGCAGACCTTGGCGTAGGACTTAGCGTAGCGATCTCATAGGCCACGTTAGTGACCTTGCGTACGATGCGGAGGGACAAGCATAACGTAATAGATGTTTTCTTGTATGGGACAAAGAGACGTGACGGTATACCCACAGCAAGACGAACGATCCTGGAGGGTAGTTCAGTTCCCGCCGGTGACAAACACATTTCTGATTACACTGCGAAAGCGATGAGCCATCACGGTAACCCTGGCTGGCGATGTCAGCACGGACAAGAGCATCACACATATAGGCAGTGGATGCATCTGCGGGGGCACACGTGTTGCGCATGCAAGCACACACATGTGGATTTGATTGTTGACGCGATCATGCACATCGTGGTATTGTAATCTTCGTGAAAGAAACATTTGCTTTTTCGTTTGCAGGTAATTGTATGTGTGAGGTACGAAACACCATCTACTGTATTTATTTAATTTTTATCTTCTTTTTGAATTTGCACAATTAGGTGTTTTCTCTTTGCAGCGATGGTGTTAACATCTAGTTGGTATGCACCTCTCACAGCGCGTTCTCACAAAGAAAGACCATTCTGCGATTGAAGGGAAACGTCCATACAATCTTTAGTATCACGCATGCAACCTGAAGTGCAGCATTCGCTTCAAGAAAGAACAAGTCAAACATAACATAATGGATGATAACGCGCTCCTGATAACAATTCGAAGCACGTAACGCTTCCAGGATAGGTTTCGCGCTAAAGATCAGTGTTGCGCATTCTGCCGCGGCAACGGCAGCTTGCGACGTGGGGAGTGACGTCACGGGCCTTCTATATACATAAAAACAGCGCACCAAGGTATTTCAATATTTTTGCTGCATCACTTCGGTTAGGCAACGCATAGATGGGACTTTCGATTAACAGCGTGAACAGTAGGACCGGCATAGGGCAAACCGAAAGCCACTAGGTAGACGATCATCAGCGGCACTCTGTGCATCGGTTTTACGTCGATGATGATCGGCGAGTAGGCCCTCTTTCGCCGCATCGTCCTTTCTTCGCGTTGTGCTCTTCTATCCTCCTCGGTAGTGGTCTAATTCCCGTGCGTCTACTACAGCAACAACATCCCCGCGGGCGCAGGCCACCATGGACAGCTCAGTTCCGTATCCTTCAATTCCCGTTACACACGCCGATTAGCACTACAAAGGTCAACTGCTTCTACTTTTTTATGTTTCATGTTTCATGCATGTTTCAGACAATTTTGTCTTGCGCCAGGTCTAGCCATGGAGCAGCTATTTAGTCTGTACCCGTGCCATTGTCTTCAGCATTAAGGTGAACCAAGCACGGTGTAAGATGCCGGTTGGTGGTGCCACCTGGTGAAGCAAAGCTCAACCAGAGAAACACAGAGCTATTGTTGCAGTGATTGAGTGTGTTCTTTTTCGCTGCTAGCGAAAATTGACAATCGCGTAACCGAGGGCACGTTGCCTTTCTAAATGACTTTTTTTTTCTAACAAGCACACTCATTATTGACGAAAACGTGTCCATAAGGCAATGTGGTTAGTGAACGCGTCACAAGGTGTTGCTACCAGCGTCTTGAAGCCGATATTTGCGCAAACGCCATTGCGGATTTCAGAATACTGAACAGTCTAAAACTCTAATATCTCTCTGCGTCAAGCCGCGCTTTTTTTTTCTTGTTTCCATGGCTGCCCACGGAGCATACTCTCCTCCTTACTGCTAGGCTTCTCCATCGACCACTCGAAGCATACGCAACATTATTTATGTTCCTGCTGGCCGATTAAAATGACACATATCCACGAGGGTCGATTGGCAAGTCTTTTCTTTGGAACCAACACAGAAGAATAAACCCCTTAAATGGAGTTTTAAAAACAGTGCTGTTCTAAGTCGAGCCTTCGCCGTCCGTTGTTCGTTGTCACGCAGGGGGGAAGGTCCCAGAGCTCCTCACCAACTACTATATCCTCCTGCTTGTCATTCTCTTCCTCTTCTTTCACTTGCAGCGTTCTGCGTTACAGTTACAATATACATAGATATATCATAACAACGGTTTAGCTTACGACAACCAGCTTCGCTCATTTTACAGCTTTAACTGCGTGTAACTGGCTTTACTTTTATTGATAACTTACAGTAACACCCCGCTAATGTTAACTACATTCATTGCCCTTTGTTGCCTTTTTAATATGACGTACCCAAAAGCAGGCACTGGCCAAGGTTTGAACTGTACGCATTATGAAATGACCAAGTGTCCGCTAGCTTTATCTCAAGTATTACCAACATTTAGAAAGCACCTAAATAATTGTAATGGGAAAAGGCCCATCAGTTTGGCAACCCTAAAAAGAACGACGAAATGTGTTTGTAGTGGGGGAAGAAGGTATTTCGAAAGCGAGACGAAAGTTATTTTCGGGCTCAACCCATAGTTGCTTCCACTACACTTCGTTTAAGTATACACCAGATGCTGTTTCTTCTTTTTTTATTTTTCCATCCCAATAGAATGTTTATTAAGTAGTACATGGCAGGTGGCATAATTATCCTGTTTGATACAGATTGTTGGATGAAGTTGATAGTTATAGCATTAAAAACCACAGTAAAGAATACCTTAATTAAGAAAGTTTCAAATTTAGCATCAGCTAAATACTCCTGGCACATGCTGTGACAGATGAGCTGAAGACGATGAGTTTGTATTTGGACAAATTTTGATGCGATACCCGTCACTTTTCAACTGGGAACTTGTGAATTCCAGTCATATTCAATGAGTAATAACTGCGAGTAACAGTAATTGGACAAGTCTTCGCTGATCGCCAGCTTCTCGTGCCCGGCTGCCCCTAAGGAACGAAGAGGACGTGAGACTGAGCGAGCCTGGCCTGCGCGTGCTCTCCAACGGTCGCCGAACAGCAGCTTCCAGCAGCGCTCTCCGCTCTCCACAATTCGCCATGGGTAAGAGTCCACCGTGTTTGCCCTCATGCGTCCCTCACCACAATAGCTGCAGATATTGAGCTTACAGTCCCCTGGAAAGCAGCGCGTAGAGATCTGTCGAGGCTAACGAGGAACTGCTGACGTGTTGACTTCTTCCTACAGCCCTCCAGCTATGTCTGACAGGAAGGAAAAGGCGCAATGCCAAAATAAGTCAGGAGCTTCAGCGGACCAAACTGAATATATTATTTTTTGTAAGCTAAATGATCTCACGGAACCAAATAGCACTAGCGAGAAAATGGGTCAGTTCGAGCGGTTTTCGCAGGGGTTATTCATGCGACACTCAGCTCGCCGATTTCACTAATGATATATTTTCCGAATTTAACGAAGGATTCCAAGTTGACGCAGTGTTTCTTCACTTCTCTAAAGCCTTTGATTGCGTTCCTCATCACAGGCTTCTAATGAAATTGGCACATTTAAATATTTATCCCAACGTTCTTGCATGGATTAAAGATTTCCTCTCCAAAAGACAACAATTCTCCTGTGCTATTGGCTGTAACTCTTCTTCTGTTCCTTTAACAGCTGGAGTCCCCCAGGGCAGCGTACTCGGTCCCCTACTTTTCTTAATTTTTATTAATGATCTACCTAAATGTGTGTCATCTCGAATTCGAACATTCGTAGATGATAGTGTTATATATAGTAATATTAGTAATGACGCTGACAGACTTTTCTTACAAACTGATCTTGATGCGGTGATCGCTACGTGCTCCTCGTAGTTAATGTCTTTAAATGCGTCTAAAAGCAAGGTAACGTCATTTACCAATCATTACACTCGACTTTCTACCACCTACTTTCTTAAAAATGCTACAGTACAACTTGCGCCAAGTTACAAGTATCTTGGCAGTACCATATTAGCACCATCTTAGCATCAGCTGAATGAGCACTCGGTCTTCTTAATAATAATATTTGGGGTTTTACGTGCCAAAACCACTTTCTGATTATGAGGCACGCCGTAGTGGAGGATTCCGGAAATTTTGACCACCTGGTGTTCTTTAACGTGCACCTAAATCTAAGCACCCGGGTGTTTTCGCATTTCGCCCCCCATCGAAATGCGGCCGCCGTGGCCGAGATTTGATCCCCGGACCTCGTGCTCAGCAGCCCAACAACATAGCCACTGAGCAACCACGGCGGGTGATCGGTCTTCTTAAGCGTAACCTCAAGCACGCGACTTCACACTTAAAAAAACTTGCTTATATCACGCTGATCCGCCCCAAAATTTATTATGCTTCTGCCATATGGGATCCCGATCAGGCATACATAATCAACAACATTGAATCTCTGCAACACCGTGCGGTTCGCTTCATCTTTTGCGATTATTCACGCTTCACCAGCGTCACATCGTTAAAACAACGTGCCTTGCTGCAATCATTTTCCTGTCGACGCCAGTTTGCTCGCCTAACCTTATTTTATAAACTTTATCAAAATTCCACGCTTTCCGAGGACTTCTTTTCACCACCCCCTGCAGTTTTTTCGCGCCGTGACGACGCTAACAAAGTAAACGCATAATGTGCCGCTCATCGCTCTACGCAAAATCATTTCCTTCTCCCACAATAATATAATAATAATAAGCTACTGAAGTTAACTTTTCATCTTTCCAAACCTTGTTGCAAGAAAACGGTTAGTGGTAGCAGATCATTACTTAATATTATATGCACATATTAGCATATGTAAAATGTTCTTGTGTTTTCATGACTAAGTGCATATACGCCTTGTGCACATCTATTTATTTTATGTACCTTGTGCGTGGGTGCTTATTTCATGTAGTTTTATTTCTTGTGTATATTTCATGTTTGAGCCCCCCCACCCCCTATGTAATATCCTCGCGTGAGGGCCCTTAGGGGTAATCTAAATAAATAAATAGATAAATAAATAAATAAATAAATAAATAATTAAATAAATAAATGTATAAATGAAATACTTAGGGATACTAGAGACCAGCTGGCCAGTAGATGCCTAGCCCTGCTCGACTACAAGCGCAATAGCCACTCCCATTGTTGTTTTAGCAAGCATGACCTTCGGCGCAAAAGCCACCTGTCACGAGAGTATTCGCTGAAAATAATGCCTTCAGAAGAACAACAAAAAAAGTGGATTCCGTGTTCACGTGCGAACCGGTGCTGCTACACGAAGGTATTTGAGATGCATCTTTGAGTGTTAAAATAAGTCTTATGCAAACGTAACGCTAATGCTGGAAGTGTACCGAATGACGTCACTGGAATATAAATCTACGTAAACTGAACGGTATCGGTGCAAAAGCAGCGCAGTGTTTAGTCAAAGGTAACGCCATCTCACACATGTAACAGATCAAAGAAATGTGCCGCCTTCGGCGTACCCTATTTCCTCAATTTTCTGTTGCAAATTTCTCTGTTTCCTAGCACTTCTGTGTTTATGTTCCGGTGCATGCATAGTGCCAGATACCCATCCTGGGTCATTCACCGAGAATGGGCACACACACCCCATGTGAGATGCCATGTTCCAAGTAGTCGGTCGACCAAGTTGTCTATTCGGTCACATACTCAGTGTGTCTTGCCAAGTCGCACAATCAGTTGTCAACTCGGATATATAGAACTCGCAAAGTGCGATGAAGAGACAAACATTTTCCTTGAAATAATAAACTAGAGAGTGTAATATATACATATACCATAGTGAACTATCCACACAGTATGTTTTTAGCCTCACGTTATGTCAGACATGGGTCTATGTGGTAGCGTAAACATAGGCTGTAGTGCGATGGATTTGACTAGTCCGTTTGATGCAGAACTTTAATAGATAGGAAAAAAAATGCATACGACAGAGAGATTTAAGCGCTTCCTGGCAGCTGAATGTTTTGTTGTGCACCTTGGAGGTCACATACCAAGCTTTTCCTTTTTCGAGGGAAGTAAAAATATTTGACCATTGTTTGTGATATGCAGCAGAAATAGACTCCTTAAGCTAGATTAATCGAAGAGGTGAACATTTCTGTCACAACTGCTTGTACTGCATGTACTGCAAGTACTGTTGTAAATGCATGTACTGCTAGACAACAAAATTGTGCTTTTTACCTAACTGTTTTATTTATAGCAGGTGACTTGACAAGGCATAGACATCTGGAACGAATTCTGATGATGACACCTGTTTCAAGATATGCGTTTCCAAAATTTGGGACGAAATACATTGATCTGACTATTATTTTTCGTGCTTTAATGCAAAAAAGTGCAATTCGCCAAAAAAAATATTGTGGAAGAGCAGTTCATTTTTACCACATAATTGGCACCACTTATGTCACTAGTCTGTTCCAAATTTTGCTCCATTTCGGTGGTTCTTTAGAACTAAGAGTTCACAAATTGCAAGGCCCGCACCAATGCTTATAGTAAACAGGTAGACTATTGAAATTGCATTAATTTCAAATTAAGTCAACCTGATTCCTTGTGCAAGTAATGACTGCCTTATCAAGTAATGCTTGCGCATTTAGCTGATTTTTGCTACATACACGAGCAATGTTTTTATATATAAGTTTATATAATATTCTGCCAACTCTATACGACAGCCTGGTCAGTGAACAGGGATTGTAGGCTCAAAGAAAGGTGAAAGCAGCAGTAGTAGTTCTCCCTCGTCAAGGGGGCAATAAGGATCGTCTCGTCTGTTTCACCATTAAATTCGCTTTCTAAATCGTAATGTTATTCTTACTTATTTTGGCGAATATTTCACTCAAGTTGTCTAAACTTTCACCTGTTCTCTTTGTGTTCTAGCGGAATCAACGATGACCGAAGCGTCCCATTCAGGTAAGTGCGGGGAATTATTACTGTCATTGCTATAAGCGAATCCGGAAAGATTTGGGAATCCATGGCCGAATTCTCAACTCATCATTCGTACGTGCTACTTACCAGCTGCCAGTGCGTAACCATTGCTTTTCCCTAGTAACTCTTAAAACATGAATGCCGGGGTTTATCTGCCAAAAGCACGCTGTGAATATGAGGCCTGCCGTTAGTGCGCGGCTATGGATCCATTTCGACCGCCTGGGCATTGTTAGCGTGCTTCCAATATACGGTACACGTAGGTTGTTGACGTTATACGCCCGCATCAGAAGGCGGCCGCGCGACCGGGATTAGCACCGGCACTCTCGTGCTGAGCAGCGCAGCGCCGAAGGCGCTAAGCAACCACGATGGTTTCCGCACTAACTGTTCAAGGGAAAGTGAGCCGCTTTGACAGTCCGCCATCAGCGTTCCCCACAGAAGCCGCCTTTGGCCGACAACGACTATACCTGATCCATGGCCTTGTGTCTAGGACGCTCGGCTGGAATGGATCAGCGAGGTAGAGGCGTCAGCCTGCTGCCGGCGGTTAGCGGCGACCTGTTTAGGTACCGGCGTGCTTGTGAATTACATTGATTGGCACGAAATGGATTCTATAAACTATCATTTGGTAGCACGCCCGGAGGCTCGCTTGGAGCCCGCAGTCACGCAAGGTGCTTACGTTTCGGGCTCGGGAGGCCCCATACGCCATTCCAAAACTCTCTCAAAGGGCCCCTCGCCAGGCCTGGTCATTTTGAGCTTGCTTTGAGACATCTTGAGCTGACAAGCGCAGAGCATACACTGCGCGATAACGATCGTGTCTGCAAAGTATTACATCGCTAGGGCCGCGAAAGATATGTGATTTCAAACCGAACGCAGTTCCCCCTTCTCCTCGCGGCCGCCGCCTTCCAAGCTGGAGGATGACGTACGCGTGCTAGTGCGCCTGGCTACACGATGTTTACACTGTGACGTCGCTTGTGGTGACACCTTACCTGGAGAATTATTCAAGGCAACATCTGTGATTTGTACAATATGTCACTTGAATAGACGAATTAAAGATAATAGAAATAGCGAAACGCACAATTCAAATGTTTGCACATGTTTATTTTGTTTCGCAACGCAGCAAGCAGAAATTTTCATAGAATAATTACTAAACGGAGCACTTGCGCTACTGTCTACGGGAGCTGCAATGAGAGTAGTTGTGCAAACATCGGAAATAGGGGAAATACCTGGATATGCCTAAATTTCATCATACTGGCTTGAAACAGCTTTCTGACTTCGTAAAGTCGTAATTTTAGACAATTTACCACCTAATAAATAATTAAATAGGCATTATTTAAATTCTTCGAAGGCAACTAGGGTTCGAACACAGGACCTCTAGCACAAGCCTGATATTAAAACCATTAAGCCATGGACGCACGCGTCGATAGGCGATGTGAAACACCCTAATGAATTTATCGCGGGCATGCCAGTGCCTTGAGACACACGGCGCGTTTCAATTAGGCCACCTCGACATGCTCAGTCGTTCCAATGAGTAGCGATTGTGCGTGTTCGCAGCGCCTTCTGTATTTCGAAGGGCTTTGATTGCTCTGAAATTTACGACAATGTAGACGTATAAAGCGTAATATACAAAGCCACAAGAACGCCTGATTCCACAAGGGCGAAGATCAGAGAAGTCCATGTGCTTCCCATCATTCCCATGGTAGGTCAACTGCAACGCAGGAGTTCCCTCTAGTACATTGCAGGAAATTTTACGCCAGCATGGGAGATGTACTTCCGTTTCGTCAGCTTGTTCTCCCGTCGTGCAGTTGCATGAGCAGACACCCAAACTGTCCTTTTCTACTGTGTCCCAGTGTGGGATCATGCTCTGTGAACCGTTTGTGTCTGCCTGACTATTCACGTAGCACTGGCTTACACCGCTCGTCAAGTGTCCTCATGCACTGCGCGCGAAATCATGCGCTGCGCGAAATGCGACAATCATAACGGCTCGCGCGCAACACCGTCAGCGGATTGGGCCGCGCCGCAAGAAAGCGGGGATAAACAAAAAATGAAGTCGAAGTCCGTGACCTATGCGTCACGCGATCCTCGAGGTCCAGTATGGGAGAACGCAGGGAAGGAATTTTGCTTGCGGAGGCTAGACGGGCGAGTGGAGAGAATGTCTCGCTTGGCAGTGCAGCTTGTCTCCTGAAATCATAGGTTTAAGGCACTGAAATATTTATATTTCGGCTACTAATGAGCAGATTTCAAGAATGTTTGCGGCAGAACAGTCCTTAGAGCACACGTAACAACTTCCACCATATAAGTAAAATTCCATATGGGGTCTGGTGGCGGGCCTTTTAAAGCCATGTTTGGATTCTTTACTGTAGCAAGTCATGGCCCAGTGGAGGCACCTGACAAAAAGTGCAGACTGCAGGTTTAGCAAACTTTAGCTTTGGTGTAATTTTGGGCCGTTTACGCATGGAAGCACACTAAACTGCTACGATTACGCTATACGCATTGAGACCTTTAGAAAAGCGTTCTATATTGTGGTGAGCCATTGCGTACCTCCTCCTCTGCCAGGTGGCTGAGTGAGTAGGACGTCGAGCGACTTTATTAAGCATTGCCAAAAATGTGAAAAACCCCAAATGCAGTGGCACCCCATAAAGTATACAGTGTGTCCCAGGCAACTCGGTCCAAGCTAAGTTTAAAAAAAAGAAAATACAAGGAGATATGTACGAAAGTTCGCGCGAAAGATTTCGCAGCATTCGCCCATTCCCGGGCATAATTTTATTATCTTTAAGAGCACAAGTAGATGGGTGACGGCGTGTTTCCAAAACAACTTGTCCTCAGCCGACGTGATGGCACGCTACGCACGCAGAGGTAGCCAGAAAGGCTCTCATCCAGACCATGCTAAAAGCTCTGAGAATGGCTTCCACTCGCAGTCAAAACAAATTCGTGGGTGCGAAGCCTGTTTTCAGTTTTTCAGAAGGCAGAATTTTCAAGTTCCTTGTTTTTGAGCCCCTCGGCGCTATCCTCTGCGTGTTCTGCCGGCGCAAGCAACCCGCTCCTTTGTTATCATTCTTGGCAATAGCTAGTAGAGTTTCCGACAAGCGTCAATACCGAAAGATAAGCGTTGCGGAGCCATAGAAAACATCCCAAACTTGTCCCACTAACATTCATGACACGCCAGATTGACTGTCACCTCGGCCGAGCTGCTTTTTGCTAACTGCGTCACAAAGCTAGATGCGGCGAATGTGCCTAAACGTATCGCCAAAGGCAAGACACCTCATTACGACAATGTTTGGGGTCAGAAAAGGCGTCACGACCTTGTCACAGTAAGATTTGTTACGCGCGAAACTAACCCCGTCACACAACCAAGAAGTTTCTCGCTAACTGCATCACAAACCCAGTTGCGGCGGGTGGGCCCGAAATCTGCCAAAATAATTTACAATGACGTTGTGGCCCGTAGAAAGAGTCCCAAACATCTCCCAGTACGAGTGATTACGTCAAATTAACTATGCCAGCACGGCCAAGATGTGTTTCACTAACTGCTTCACCTGTCTCGGTTCCGTGGCATAAAAGTCTAAATTGCTCGAACTGCGTCGCAGACTGTCAAAAAAACTTCTAACCTTGTGGTATTCCAGTAGTGAAATGGTGCCGTGTTGAAGTGCAGAAGGAACGGAAGAATACGCCGGTAACCCAATAAGCACGATACATAAAAAAGAAGAAAAAAAGGACAAGATAGACAGGTTGTCAAGCAGGCGAACTTTACACGCACAGCCGGCCGCGCTCGCTTCGGTGGCGTAACTGGCGTTGGACGCATGAATCTGGCGCGTCTGGGGTGATGTTAGCTTGTCGCGCTACGTAACGCAACAAAAAAGCTTGCAGAGTATAAGTTCATTACTCCTTGCTGGATAAAATAAAAGTGTCCATGAGCCATTCTACTTTCTGAAGGTGGATGACCAATGATGCTGTTCCCATCGGCGTTCAGCTTCGGAAGATATGTGCCCGCACATGCGCGTACACATAACCGTTCGTCATCCAGAAACGTGGAACCACACCTTCAAGCAAAGTGCACGCGTTGTACGGAACCGAGCGACGTTACACTTCATCAGCGTCTCCTTCGAAGCTCGCCAACGTTCTCGCCGGCAAAGCACCGCGTCAGCACAACCACCGCCTTCTGCCGTCGCTCTTCCGACCGTATTCTATTGATCTCCGAGAGGTCATTATCGAACTATAGGCGATCACATACTCGGCAGCTTGATCCGATGCTGTCATAGAGAAAATCTCTTTGGAACCGTGAGGAGACACCGTCGCATTCCAGCAGCGCGCCCTCTTGGTGTCCACGTCTCTTTGTAGCATTCTCGGCGTCGCGGAATTTGTCGTCGCCTCTAGCTCATCGCTTAGGTACCACAGCGCGGGCACGCTGTTATTCTCGGGGTTGGCACGACGTACACGGTCTCCCCATCGCAGCTCTTGCTGTCGCTCCTCGTAGACACGCTGCTCTTCAGGCGTACGGATCCCGAGAGCCCTTCCCATAGCAACGGTGCGGTGAAATGGCACGGAAAGTTACCCGTTGTCGCAGGCACGTACCCAGGATTTTTTTTCGGGGGGGGCCCACCACCTCCATCATCATCATCATCATCATCATCATCATCATCATCATCACCACCACCAGCCTGTTTTATGTCCACTGCAGGACGAAGGCCTCTCCCTGCGATCTCCAATTACCCCTGTCCTGCGCCAACCGATTCCATCTAGCGCCCGCGAATTTCCTAATTTCATCGCTCCAGCTAGTGTTTTGTCGTCCTCGATTGCGTTTCCCTTCTCTTGGTACCCATTCTGTAACCCTTATGGTCCAACGGTTATCTAACCGGCGCTATACATGACCTGCCCAGCTACATTTTTTTCCTCTTGATGTCAATTAGAATATCGTCTATACCCGTTCGCTCTCTGATCCAAACCACTCTCTTTCTCTCTTAACGTTATGCCTCTTGATGTCAATTAGAATATCGTCTATACCCGTTCGCTCTCTGATCCAAACCACTCTCTTTCTCTCTTAACGTTATGCCTAGCAATCTTCGTTCGATCGCTCTTTGCGTGGTCCTTAACTTGTTCTCAAGTCTCTGCCCCATATGCACTGGCAAAATGCACTGGGAAATGCACTGGCAAATGCATTGGCACTGGACATATTCCACTGGCAAAATGCACTGATTGCACACCTTACTTTTCAATAATAATGGTAAGCTTCCAGTCAGGAGCTGGCAATGTCTGCCGTATGCAATCCAACCTATTTTTATTCTTCTGTGAATTTCCTTCTCATGATCAGGGTTCCCTCTGATTAATTGACCTAGGTAAACATACTCCTTAAAAGTCTCTAGTGGCCGACTGGCCATCCTGATCTCTTGTTCCTTTGCCCGGCTAATTATCATTATCTTCATCTTCTGCATAATAATATTCAACCCCACTCTTACACTCTCTCTGTTAAGGTCTCCAATCATTTGTTGTAACTCGTCTGCATTGTTGTTGAATAGAACAATGTCATCGGCAAACCAAAGGTTGCTGAGATATTTGCCGTCGATCTTTACTCCTAAGCCTTCCCAGTTTAATAGCTTGAATTCTTCTAAGCAAGTAGAAAATATCTTTGGAGAAATTGTGTCTCCCTGTCTGACCCCTTTCTCTATAGGTATATCCCTGCTTTTCTTGTGTAGAATTAAGGTAGCTGTAGATCGATATTCTAACGCGAAAGACGAGTCAGTAAGACGAGAAACTATTTACAGATTATATTTACAACGGTAATTGATGCGCTGACCGGTTAGATTCACAGCGCGAGCCCAGTTCGTTCTTCCTCCTCTTTTCTGAAATGATGGCGCCCACGCGCCTCGTTCAGACAAACAAATACCTCACGCATGTAGCAATAATTTCCAAGCTTTTTACGTAAGCGTTCTGTACTCCTTGATTACGTAGTGCCTCTGTGATTGCTGGTATCTCTGCTGAATCAAATGCCTTTTCGTAATCTATATAAGCCACATAGAGAGGCTTATTGTACTCTGCAGATTTCGCGATAACCTGATTGATGACATGGATGTGATCCATTGTAAAGTATCTCTTCCTGAAGCCAGCCTGTTCCCTTGGTTGACAAAATCCAGTGTCAACCTTATTCTATTGGAGATTATTTTGGTAAATATTTTATATAATACTGGGAGCAAGTTATTGGTCCCATAATTGTTCAATTCTTTAACGTCTCCTTTTTTTGCGAATTAGTATAATGTCTGCATTCTTCCAGTTTTCTGGGACCCTTGCAGTCGATAGACACTTCGTATAAAGAGCCGCCAGTTTTCCAAGCATCATGTCTCCTCCATCTTTGATTAAATCGACTGTTATCCCACCTTATCCTCCCGCTCTTCATCGTTTCATGTCTTGCAGGGCCCTTCTGACCTCATCGCTAGTTATAGGAGAGTTTCTGTATCCTGTTCATTACTGTTTCTATGAGAACTATCGTGACTCCTCTGGGTACTGTATACAGGTCAGCTTAGAATTTTTCCGCTGCTTTTACGTTATCTTCGATATTGCTGATGATATTATCCTTCTTATCTTTTAGTGCATACATCATGGTTTGTCCTATGCCAGGTTTCTTTTTTACTGATTTCAGGCTGCGTTCATTTTTTACGGCTTCTTCAGTCTTTCTCCTGTTATAGTTTCGAATATCAGTTATTTTCGCCTTGTTGATCAGTTTTGACAGTTCCACTAATTGCGTAACGCTATGCGGCCGCCAGTCCCATACAACCGCGTTGAGCGCAGGACTCTGCGATTCTAGACGTACTGCGCTCACCGCGAAAGGTTAGAAAAACACCCACATAAGCACAGCAGAGAAGTGGCTACGTGAGGCAGTTCGACCGATAACTGTGGAAGCGTCATTCAAAACAATTGTTCTCCACTTCCGGCGGCGTTTTTTCTCTACTTCCTTTTTAAATAAAAAGATGTTGATCCATAAATATTCTCATAAACATCGGTTAACTTTTTTATTATTCGCTTTTGCTTGCAGTTTGGTTGTTGCCTTGGCTCTCTCCCTTAGTAGAACGCTTAATTTCTCAACTCCTTGCGATTTTTCTTTCCAGCTGCCAATTTTGCAGGAAAAGTGCTATACAGTTAGGGAAAAACAGACGAGGTAACGGGCGACAGTCATCTTGCTTATCTGTTTAAGGGTTATTGCAGGGTTCCATGATGGACGCTCTTTCACATTATTTTATTTCCCACCTTATCTAACCCATATCACGTCTGTATGGTTCCCGACATCTGCCAGCGTCGCGGCGAGCCGTAACTCAAGGAAATAATGAAGCAAGGGGATAAGTTAAACGAAATTGGCGTTTTCTCCGGCCGCAACTCGTTCCATGAGAGTACAGGCCAGCTGAGTAACAGCCGCATCCCTCTCCTGGTCCCAGGATCAGCCTAAACAAAGAAGGTTGAACTAACAAAAGCAACAGCTATGCGCGTGGCGGTTGAATAGATGGTGACAACTGAACGCATCTCGCGTTAATCACGCGGGTGCGGAATCTAGGAGAAAACTGTCCTTCACATTACAAGAGATGGCGATAACTACCGCCATCTAAAAGGAGTGAAAAAGGCAGCATAATGCTGACCGATGATCAGCTGCGAAGTCTCAACATTGATCTGGCGGCGCTTTAGGAATGTGTGAGGAGTGGTGGCGTGGGTGGGGAGGGAGGGGGGGGGGGGTATGCCACTATATTTCGGGGGGGGCCCGGGCCCCCCCGGGCCCCCCCCTGGGTACGTGCCTGCGTTGTCGCCTTATCAGGCGCACCCTACGTCACGCACTACCTCATACATTGACAGAGAGACAGCTGCAACGTAGCGCCGTATTAGACATAGGTGGCCGTTAAACCTAGCTATAACGTGAGCGGCGATATGCGTTAGCTTTCGTTGTTGGCTCTTCCACTCCTATGTTTTAGGGGAGAGAATTTAGCGGAGAGTGTTTCCGCCTGGATGCCATGAAATTCCGGACCCTTGCCATAGACAACTTCGCTGTGAAAAGAAAACCTTGTCCGCATGTTAATTTCACATTCTTTTTCATGATTGTGTCAGCTAACGGATGGGGCGAATACTAGGCGTGACTTGTAATCGGTTGCCAGTTTTCACCGAGTGTCCCCTCTCGTTAAAATTTTCTCCGTGGAGCCAGTACGATTTTTGGCTTAGGAGCGGCGAGGGGTAACAGGAGCAATGCAGCGGCATTGTTTCGTGCTTGGCGTCCTGGCACGCCAGTAAGCCCGACGATACTCATTCAATGCTACGAGATGCCAAGATAGACAATGACAGCTTTTCCACTCACTTCTGGAGAGAAGAGTGAGCGCCGATGCTCTTATCTCCAAATCAACGGTATGGAGGACCTTGAGCATCCGCAACGTATGTTCTTGTCACATCCATCTGCATCAGACACTTGAGGCCGGACACTTCCAATCACAGATGGACTATTGGGGAGAACGAACGAAGCTTGGAATTTCTTGCACAAGATAGTCTGGACAAACGAGGCGAGCCATTCGCGGGACGGCAATGTAAAAAATTGCGTAGTTCTCGTTACTGGAGTGACAGAGACTCCAGGATAAAGCGCCCCTAGAAACAGTGTGTCACTGTTTTGTGCTCAATTTACAACGGAAATCCCCTGAAACACTTTTGGAGCACCCGACAGCAGAGCGCACGATAGGTGTTGCTGTGCGCTCGTGTCTCATTTTTCTTCTCCTTTTGCTCCACAAACTTGAAAGTCCGAAAAAGTAACTAGGTGTGATGTTCCGAGCCGGAACTATTTTTAGCATGATGCTTTCGAATGCGATGCAGAATGTAGTCTAAATTTTCGAAATTATGGAGGCAATTCGTTAGTTAGGTAATAATTTTCACTAGTAAACTAAGTGTTGTTAACAATAAAATTTACCAATCAGCACGGCACTATACTAAGAAAACTCCATGGGTCGCATCTTTGTGACACGTTGAATTATTATTATTTTTAAGCAGCTTGCCCCAAGTGACCTGGGACACACTGTACAGAAATAAACGCATTTTCGAGACAATGGCGGCGCCTTAGGCATTCAGTGTCATAACAAATGGCACACCTGAATAAAAATACCTTAATGCGGCCGAAACGTGGCTTTCAGTGGAAGCTTACAGTACACGAATATCTCCATTTAGGTTTCTCATTAAGAGCATAAAACAAGGCATAATTCCGAACCATGCGGGACACCTCGGTGCTTTGGCGCGTTGTTACGCAAACAACCCTAAACACGCGGGGTCCGCAACCCTAAATCTAAAACATAGCGTGTCTCCGTAACCCGCAAAGCTCTTGATAGCTCATTCAGTGCATGTCGATTTTGGGACTCCCTATACAGGGTGTTCGGCGAACACTACAAAAAAAAAAATTAATAGCCTGTGGCAGATAGCAAAATTGTTGTCTATAAGCTGGTCTACACAATGACATGCACATTACTTCCACAAATATCTGACGTGCATAATCAAATAATTTACAAAAATTAATAAGTTAACATTTTAGCTAATAAACTTAGGGCACTTATTTCAATTTACGAATTCTAGCGTATGAGAGTGCAAGGCATTTCCACTTGAAAGAAATATTGTGGATGACACCATTTACGATATATGCGCCGTGAAATTTGCAGCAAGAATTCACTGTCGATCCACTTACTTTCTTAACCAATTGTCGTTTTATGCATTCAAGCACAAAAACAACTGAACGCCAATGCAATATTCCCCAAACTTTGGGAATAGATATCTCGAAACTGGTGTCCTCCTCAGAATTCATTCCAAGTGAATCTTCCTTGCGAACATCCTGTCAAGAATTTGTAAATTGCAATATGCGCACAATGTAATTGCTTACAACGTAATTAGTAAATTTTTGGTAAATAGCAGATTATGCGTTTCTGTTTTTGGTGCAAGTAATGTCCACTTCTTCGAGTAGACCAGCTTATAGACTAGAATTTTGATATCTGCCACAGCTACCTTATGTTTTTTTTTGATAAGAGTGCTGAAATACCCGCTATTGCGTCCAAGATAGGTCCACCTATCGAAACGTTGGCCAGCCTGTCTGAGGTACTTCAACCCTGTTTTAAAAAAGTTTATACCACAGTGTGCCATTCCATCTGCCAGCCCCTTTCTTGTTTTTGGACCGCTATTGCGCAGGTAAGGGCTTCAGATTGCGCAAGGGCAAGACAACATTGCAAACACCATGTGTCGCTTGAAGAAGACGCGTGTGTGTATCACAATACTAGCACATCTAAGCATGAGAGCTTTGGGTTTAGTAGGAAAATGTAAAGTGGAGCTTGGAAGCAGCGTAGAAATGTTTCCGGCACTCCCGTTGCTACCATACATTATGCTCACTTCACATTGTTTGTTATTATTTATTTATCATTGTTTTTTTCATTTCAGAGACGTCAACCGCGAGTGGTGAGTTCTTTTACATAAGGCTTTTCCATGCTCTGGCTATGCTCCATATAATGGTGCGATTTTTCTTCTTTTTCTTGCCCCACCCCCCTCTTAATTTATGATGTAGACCTGCTGCAACTGCACAAAGCACTTTAGACAATTTTCTTGGTCCATGAAAATTGTCAAAAGGTCCCGAACAATTGTAACATCATGGGAAAATATGTAACATCATGGGAAACGAGGATAGTATTTAACAATTATTCATAAAGTCGAGGCAATGCGCATGCGAAAAAAATGAATTGTGAGGTGACATGTGCCTAAACCGTGATAACTTTATAAGGCATGCTGCAGTGGGGCACTCCGGAATAATTTTGAGAACCTGGGGTTCATTAACATTCACCCTAATGTATGTACATGGGCGATTTTTGCAATTCGCTTCTATCAAACTGCGGATGTCGTGTCCGGGATTAGATTTGACTCCAAAGCCACTAAGCAACCACGGCGTGTGATGGACATGCCTGCTCTTGTAATTTGGTACATCGAGGAAAGTCGCAAGCGGATTTGCACATCACATATAATACTTTCTGCCGTCTACACTGTAGAGTTTTGTAGAAAAAGGTCAGGAAACGCTTTCTAATAACTTTGGGCGAATAATTGATGGCGCAGCTGAAAGCCTTCGACTGTAACATAAAACGTAATGGTTCTGTTCGGCTTGACCACTATTTTGTGTATAATTTACGATTCAAACAGACGAAATTCCAGAAGTCAGAAAGGTGCCAGTCCTGAAACGTAATAGATGATCAGAGGGCCTCTTTTGGTGCAATGTGTAGCTTCAGTTAAAAAAGAAAACCGTTATGCGAAAGGGGCAACGCAGCATGTGCATGTAATGACTTCCGTGACAAGGTAATGTCCGAGCGTGCAACGTTTCTTATTTTCCTCGATATGATGTACCTACACCATTGGTCGCAGTCGGAATAGCATGCGCTGGTGACCAAGCACTTTTGAAATGGTCGCTCTCCCAATCCTGCCTTCACAGCAGCGTGTGACGAAGGCAGATTGACAATTCCTAAACTCCAAATACCCGCATAAACGACTTTAGTATTGCTTAACATAACCTGTGTCAAGGAATCTGGATAGCTTGTAAGTGCGTGGTCTCTATGTCATAATTTTTGGTCTATTCATTTAGGGTAGCAAAGCAGCATTTCTTTCGTTGCTGGTCTGCTACCCATTTTCTTTTCAATCAAATCTCTCTTCCTTTGTTTTAAAATCTCCTCTAGATCGGCGTTAATTCATACGCTCGGAACAAGATCACTCGCTCAGCATATTCGTTAACCAAAATGAACGTGGAGACATAATCATGGCCTTTTATTATTTTTTTTAACAAAGTCACTTGTTTTTTTTTTCTTGTCGCAGGCGTATGCTGCGCCAAACTACCTAAAATCCTTTTCTCTTTCTCTTTCAAGGCATGAGCGAGTAAGTGATACCTCTTATTTACTTTCTTTAATTTTTCTTTCGTTTACTCTAATGTCACCTGCACCAAAGCAGTGGCGCAGCGTTAAAAAAAGAAAGTCACAGTACTTACTAACATGCGGCTTCCATCAGATTGGCCGAGATGTGTGAGCATATATTTTAGGAACAGCATCTGTTCTTTATTTCTGTGTCTGTTTACGTGTTGTTCCTGCAAATGCACTGACCGTAAAAGCAACAACAACAAAAAAGAAAAGCCAGATGCTACTAGCCACAGCTTGTAACGGTAAGGTAAGTACACGTTATTGACAAGCTAATAACTAGGATCAGCCACCAATTGTAAAACCAAATAAGTTTTAGTAACGCAGCTGAATTATTATTGTCACGAGTGCGCTGGTGTTCACTTTGTGTGCTAGTGCAGCTGCCGGCTCATAATTACGTGGCTTAAGACTACAAGCCTATTCGAACATAGGAAATCGAAAACCGCATTCTCACATATTGCATCATATTCATTAATGTAGTAATTAGTATTACATAATGATCAAGGCTGAAGTTCACGCTCCATGTGACATATGTAAGTGTGACATAACAATTTTATGACGATGATTAAAGCGTGAGAGAGCGGTTTGTAATGCTTTCGGATAACTAATGTCAAAAATTTCTTGCGGATGAATCAGAGAGGTTATTTTTTATGCGAAAGCATTACATACTTCATTGGGCGAAAGTCCGTAGGCGTCTGCGTGATCGAAAGATTAAGCCATAAATGGCGGACGGCGCAAGAGTGAAAAATGCCGGCAAAATCCACGCCCTGTGGGCATCTGCGTTTTGCGAAGCAGTGTGTGGGGAACCTGCTAAGTTAACAAAATTACAATGAGGCCACCAAGACGTAGGCGGGAGTTTCCTGACCTACATGACACATGTCGTGACATTCAAGTGATTTACTATCATTTATGTTCATCGTACACTCTTGTCATTCTATGACAATTCTGGTACATAGCAAGACGTATGCGGCTGTTTGATGCGAGCTACATGAAACACGTCAAGACATTCATGGGATGACCTATCATTTATGCTGGCCATACACTCCGGTCATACTATGCCAATTTTGATTAATAAAGGAAAATGATACATCCACCTAATCATAGCAGTTGCTACAAGGGAAACTAATACGGGTTCCTCGAACGGAAAGCCTCGCAGTTGAAACATTCGTCCTGGTCCAGGACTCCAACCCGGCGCCATCGCCTTTCCGGGGCAGCCCCTCTACCATCTGAGCTGACCAGGAGGCTAGCAGGTCGCAATGCGAAGTCGAACTTCGTAGCAATTGCTACGATTGGGTGGATGTCTCATTTTCCCTTTATTAATTGCTTGTCTCCAACTCGCGAGTTTCCGCAGAACTATTACGCTGTACCAATTCTGGTACATAACAACTTAACGAGACAACCATAAGAGCACCAAGATGTAGGCCACTGTCTGATGACCTACACGACATACGTGTCATGATATTCATTGCATGACCGATCATTCATGTTCGTCATACACTCTTGTCGTACTATGCCAACTTGGGTACATACCAAGACGTAGGTGGCTGTTTCACGACATACAATGTTTTGCAGATTAATGAAACATTTTTTTTAATGCTAAAACATCGTATGCGCCACTACGCAAAAATACGTATAAGTCTGGGTGATATAAAGATGGTATCAAAAATGGCCGACGGCGCAATAGTAAAAACAAGTGAAAAAATGCTCTGACTGACGCCGAAATCCGTAGGGAGGTTGCTTTAAAGGAAGTAAAATTTCGCACGTTTCGGTCCGGGTTGGAAATGAACCAGGGCATCCGGGGTGTGACATGAGCATGGTTCCCCCACTTGCGACGGCTCCATGGTTGTGGAAGACAAAAGGTGTCCCTATTTCATGCGTCACTTCAAAAGTCACATCGCAGCCATCTAGCTGAGTAAAAGCGTGGCCTACTGCATTCGCCAGTGTTCTTGTGCGGCGCAGCAAATGTTGAGGAGTAGGTGCCACTTCACTAGTGCGTAAATTGGGCGCGTTCATGATGTTCCGAGGTCTACACTCGGTAGAATGTTTCGCATTTCCACACGCAAACAGTCTTGAGGGTCTCTGCCGATAATTTCTAGTAATAGTAAAGCTCAGCTTTGGCTACACTTTAGATGTTAACTAAACGCGCAGGTATCGATCGAATGCCCTGGATGGGCATAATACGTTGCTGCGTAAATTACACAATGTCTATATATATATATATATATATATATATATATTTATATATATATATATATATATATATATATATATATATATATATATATATATATATATATATATATATATATATATATATATATATATATATACCTCGTGAAAGGAGAACACTGACAACGTTGAAGTCACGACGTCAGGGGTGACGCTAGCATTGTCGTTGCTCAGCGACGAAGCGTTCGATAGGTGCAGAGCAGGCGTAATGCATTCATCGTAGAGGACGCTGGCGCCGAGCGACGCCATCTCGGAACCGCTCGTCCAGCTGCGATGCGAGCCTCTTAACGCACAAACGGGCATTCCCTAGCCCGCATTCCCTAGGCAAAATACGGAAAATAAAAATACGTGCTAACCAAAGTCGACGTCAAAGAAAGGCTGAGACGACGTGCTTGGTATACTGTATCTGTAGTTGCTTAAATTGTGGGACATTAAAGATGATGCAAGGCTGCACAGTTGCATGATATTTTTTTTTCATTACTGCCATTATTTTCTTCACTCCCTTATCAGGCGTTAATTTTTTTTGAACCCCTTGGTTTCCGTTATTCCTATGGAGCCCTATCATTGCTTTATTTGCTTTACGCGCAGGCTCGCAGACGTTGTCTTTTTGGCGTCTACTTCGGTTTACGCACATTTCTTTCCATGTTGTGGTTCTCGCTTTAGTTTGTTTTTTTTTTTCACCAAGAAGCCAGGTGCGCGCATCCCGGAGACTGTGAAATCTGTCGTGTATAGTGTGGTACTTTTCAACTACATTGGCGCATAACGAGCACGCCGGCAATTTAACCCACGGCGCGACTGATTCTCGCTCCATAGGTTGCTGAAGCGCACATTTTAATAGCACGACTCTCTGCGGCTCTTTCGAGGAGCGAAGGCACCATTTTTGCACCGAGAGTTCAGATGTAGATGCCCAAATTCCAGGCAGGGCAAGCCCACTCGAAGTCGCCTAAGCAGGCCTTCTCTTCAAAACATAGACTATTTTCATGTAGCGATCTTCACATTAATAAACAGTCACTGTAGCATACGCCAAACAATGTGAAGGCGAAAGCCTGCCCGCACAAGAGACCTTCATAAAATTAGTTGAAATTCACATTCGAATGCTTTCTTAAATATTATTACTTGTTTTCTCCCACCACAGGTCGTGGGCTCGAGTGGCTTCATTAACTCTATATTAACAGTGCCCTAGTTAACGTGTCCTTAGTACGAAGCGTCATGTGTTCGACTTTCTCATAAGCTCGAGGGTTAGACTGCCACAGAGGGTAATTGATTCGAGTGCCTAAATTAATTCTATCACAATTAAAATTGCCTTTGTTTTGTATGATGAGCGGCATGCGAGCCAGCTGTGGAAGAAGCCGACGACGAAGGCGTGACCAGTTGCATGAGCACTCGTTTGTGCGAGGCGAGCTCACATGGCTTTCTCTGTACCACACTCCGTGATTTCCAGATCACCGCAGGTATCAGCCACTTAAGGGTTTCACCTTACGAAGGCATGCGTAACAGCTCAACGTATTACAAGAGAACTTGCATTTTATTCTTTCCTATCTTGCAACATTCATATAGATGTAGCAGGAAGGGCCTGCACCGGCACAATTCAGGATAGAGAAACCGGCCGTGACCTGTCTTTAAGGCTACGTGTTTAGACTTACAAAACAAAAGCTGTTAGTGGAACGTTGGTCGGATTTTCCTGTGTCGTCCCCATCGTTATCAGCAAAAAAAATGGCTGTGGCTTAGGTAAGGTTAAGCCCAGGATGCGAAGCATACTAGCCTTTATTTTAGTTGTTGAACCACTGTTTAGCCTGGTGAACTGCTGTTGCTTGGCTATATTTGGTTCGGCTAGACGAAGAAACAACTCATGCATTACTTCTTCGCCTTCAAGAGTGGAACGCGACAGCGTTCCCGTCGACCCGCCAAGGGGTGTAAGACAATGGGCTACAGGGCAGCGACTACGCGCCCCGCATTGGACGCGGTGAGCGTCGAGCAAAGCAGCGTTCGGCGCGGCAACGAAATGTGCGCCTGAGCAAGAGACGCACGCCTTAGAAACAGCGCGTTTCTAAGGCAACACCGCATTCACTAGAGGCGCTTTTGTACCGCTTTGAAGCGTTGTACTCGTGGCTCAGTGGTAGCGTCTCCGTCCCACACTCCGGAGACCCTGGTTCGATTCCCACCCAGCCCGTCTTGCAAGAGTTGAGCCAAAGCCACTTCTCCTCTGTCGTGACGTCACGGTGTCACGTGATTTCATGGTCACCGCCACGCCTGAGGAGCTGGGTTGAGCCCTCGTAATATGCTTCGCATAAAAAAGCAATCCGAGCGCCATCACCATTCACCAGTCGAGAGGATCTAATGGGGGAGAAATACAAGAGAGGTTGCGAAAACTTACAACGCAAAACCTGTAGCATAGAGTTTCTAAATAAATACCCTAGAGGGAAATGTGGCGCTAGTGTCTATGGGGGTTCTCATGAGCGTTGCCTCAACCTACATGGGAATGATGGGAAGTACAGGCTTCGGATTGACTTCGATCTTTAGACTAGTGGCGTTTGCTTCTGGCGCAGTAAACAAAGCTATACTCAAATATTATGGCGTAAAATCTAATTCTATTCCTGCAGTATGTTATGTAATGTACAACACGCTACATAAACTTTGCATGAATTTGAAATGAAAGTATGGTTTACTGTGGTTTGTCACCAGGACACACCAGGGTATGCATACTTGTGCGATTCTGTTCTCAATTTAACGCCAAAGAATAATTATTTATTCATTTTTGTAACAGCAAAACAACCGTACATATACTTATATAAAAATACTCACCAAGTATTTCTGGAAATAAAAATGTTGTATTGTGACAAAGCGTTGCGCCCTTGAGCGGAATGCTAAAAGTGTCGTCTGCTACGACGCCTGCTCGCTGCAAACGCGAGACTTTTCTCGCAGACGACAGGCACTTGCGAACTCTCTTGCTCTTTCGAAAAGGTTGCGTCGGCTGTCACGATTGCTGAACGTCTTCAAGTACTTTTAAGCACATCTGCTGCAGTGCTAGCTAGGACGCTAGTGGCCTCCTACGAGTATGCTTCATCATATTTTATATTGGCGTACCGCTTCCGAAGCGTTACAGCGTGGCTTTGCGGGTACCCATTGTGCGACACTAGACTACAGCTCGGAAGCAGCTATCTTTCCTACCACAAGTAAGTTTGTGTTCCCAAAGTCCTAAAACACGCATGTCAATGAGCACATGAACGAGCACATAATGAAGCCCTCAATAAAATTTGATTTTCAAGCCACTAGAAGTACAACTGTATATGTCTTGTATCAGTAGTGCCTTCTTTGTCCTATTCTGAAGTTTCATAAAGCACGTAACGCTATAGTGTCAACCTAACACACTTAACCAACCAAGGTCCAAACGCTCAAAACATGTTCTTTCAACGTTTATGATGCCGCCGCTTTCTCGTCACGGCTTCGACACCACACCGCGACACAAGCATCGTCCCAGTCGCTGGCCCAGCGCTCTATCGCCACTCCGAGCAACATAACAAAGGCAGAGAGCTTTGCGTTGCACTGTCACACTGCAGGTTATAGCAATTGCGCTTGGAGCGAAACCAAAACTGCCAAAAAAAATATTTGTAGTCTAGTTCGCCAGTCAATAGAATGCCAATCCGAAGCCTGTACTTCCCATCATTCCCATGATGGTTGAACGATCGCAGCGCCAGATTTGCCTCTAGGGATACCAATATGAAACTCTATGACCTGTAGCAATGCCTCTGTTCCCTATGGAATCACGCAGTAACACCTTAAACGGTACTTCATGATAGACTCCTTGTTCGAGTTTGTGGTTTCGTGTGCGTGCTTCCTCTTTGTGTGACAATAAACTGAGCTATCTACAAAATCTGCCCAACCATGTAGGCGCGCCAACACTTCGGAGGCAGCAAACCTTTGTGGAATTAGGAGTATCCGGTTACAACAATCGAGAGTACAACCACAGTGAATCTCACGTGCACGGGGCTAACTTTGTTCAAGAATATTGATAAGATGGTTACGGCGGAAGCTGTCGGTGCTTCCTATACTGACCACAAAGCAGAAATAAATGTTCCTAAGTCAAATCATTCTCAGCATCGTAATCCTGAGTGTGCGTGTTTCATTTTGTGATGCCACTTGTCCGTGCTGCTAACAGCTCACTGACCGATCATATCCACAGGGATAAGTTTAAATTTTCTTTTATCTTTTCCGCAGAGCTGGTGCCGGTGAGGAAAAGGGTGATTCGATGGTGAAGTACATAGTAATCGCACTTCTGCTCTTCCTGCTTGTCTTCGCACTGATCTATTTTCTCGCATTTTCCGGAAGTTCAGATGGTGAGTGTAACCACTTTCTCTCATTCGATCGAAGGGTATTAGTTAGTTCTATTCAGTTAGTTATTTCATTTGTGAAAGCACGGTTTAGCATCCTCCAACAATGCACCAATTGAAAGGAAATACAAAAATTATGCAGATACAGCGCACACGTTGGAATTTATTTCGGGTCAAGTTTTAGTGATGGCGGATCTATTCGGCTATATAAGCATTGATTTGGGTATCTTACAACGTTTCTTCAAAATTCTGCGGAAAGTCATTATCCTGTTGAGGTCAGTTAAAATGAAGTTGCTGACAACTTGTTGAACAAGTTGTCAGTCACAACTAAGTGTGGGCCTTCACAAGATTTCCAAATTGAAACAAGAAATGCATGCGCCAAGCCCAGTTGAAAACAAATCTACTATATGATTGGGAACATGAGGCTATTTATTGGATATGCATATATCTTCCCTCACAAATGTGTATGATGTGAGAATTACAAACCATGCACTGAACAGTTCACAGACAATTACGATATTCCCTACGCCGAATTTCGAGCTTAGCTGTTTGTTTTTTTTTTGAATTCGCGATGTATTATGGCAACGAATTTGATTCTAAATGAGAGCGTGCTCTCGACGAAGGCGCTGAGCGTCTTCTCGAGCAGCTCATTCAGCAGCGTCAGCAGCAGCCAGCAGCAGCAGCAAACAAAGCATTTCCGCCACTTGCGTTGCTCAATGTTCAGAGAGAAAGCATAAACACTGGACCACGTGGCTCGCACTGAGCGCATTCTCCAGCGGCGGCGGTGACGCTGCAAGCGAAGTAGCGCATGCGCAGTGTGTCCGAAGCCCACACCAGCACTTTTTTTTTCAGCGCTGGCCGCCATGCCTTGTCCTCGTGCTCGCCAGCTCCCCGCTTTCCTCCTCACCCTTTCGCCTCTTCGTTGCAGCGCACCCTCCTCTCCGCTTTCTTCCTCGCGTTTTTCATCTCCCCCTGCTCTCCGCGCTCGCTTTCCTTTTTTTCTGCGCTCGAGTGCAGAAATTTGCACTAGTTCCCGTAATAATAATAATAATATCTGGGGTTTTACGTGCCAAAACCACCTTCTGATTATGAGGCACGCCGTAGTGGGGGACTCCGGAAATTTTGACCACCTGGGGTTCTTTAACGTGCACCTAAATCTAAGTACACGGGTGTTTTCGCATTTCGCCCCCATCGAAATGCGGCCGCCGTGGCCGGGATTCGATCCCGCGACCTCGTGCTCAGCAGCCTAACACCATAGCCACTGAGCAACCACGGCGGGTACTAGTTCCCGTTGTGCTGAAATTAGGACTAGTTCTAATTTCAGCACAACGGCAAAGTTGGTGACGGGTGCAATTAATGCCATTGTGAGCATGGCTATGTGGTGAACCGTTGTTAAGGCGAACACGGTTAAACAGAGTATATATGTCTCCTTATATTTACGTAAAGGGTCAACCAGCACATTAGTGATAACTAAACATGGTAGACAAACGAGCACAACTAATTTTCAGTAAGTCTGTTCTAAGTGCCTGTTTCATTGAAATTAAACTCAGTGAATCTGTTCAACCTGGATCCATCTTGGCATGCTCTTGACGCAGGATGCTCAATGACAGCTAAACCTTAATAGAGCCCTATCTTTACTTTCACGCGAAACCCTAAAAATTTATGATCAATCTAAACTTCTTTTTTTATCAAACCTTACATCCTACGGCACGCGTTTCGCTGCCTGCTGATGCACGGATTATAGGTCTAAATACACTGCGACGTAGCGTGAACGCACGCACAGGTTACGTCACGTTGGCGAGAACAACAGCGTCTATAGTTCTGCCTATGGTTCGACGCACTGGCGCAGTCAATGCAACCAGACACTGCCAACGCGCTCCGACGCGCCCGGCGTCTAACGACGCTCGCCTGCACGCCAATAATGTTGGACTATAAACGCGCTTCATAGGTGTGTGCGCGCGCGTGTGCATGTGTGCTGTGATGTGGGAGTACGACGAGGCTGCGCGTTCGATTTCCGGCCGGATATCGACGATCTCAAATGCGACGACGCTCATGTTGTTAATTTCAGAGACACGTTAAGGAACCCCTGGTGATTAAAACTACCCGCAGTGGTCCGTCAAACGCCGTGCCAATCGATGTAATCTCCTCTATCACTTGCTTTAATTTCAGTGGTGACGACCGACGGGGAGGCCGAAGGCAGCGGTGGCGGCCACGGTGGCGGCCACGGTGGCGGCCACGGTGGCGGCCACAGTGGCGGCCACACTGGCGGCGGTACCGCACTAACTCCGACCACGAAGGCAACGTCAACAGGTCAGAGCCCACATAAGCACACACTCCAGCTTTGCGATGAGTTAGCACTAAGTGTGAAAATTAGAGCTTCAATACGTTAAGGGAAACGTCAGATAGGTTCCTCTTGGCAGATACGACCGCCAAAGGAGACACCTAAAGCTCAAACCCCGTTTTAGCTTGGAAACCTCCTTTATAGAAGAGCTAACCAAAGCTCCCCTTTCGGTGTCGAACTCACGTCTGTAGAATATATTTCAACCCAAACAGGTTTGCTTCAAAATTTACTTAAGCTTCGTGGCGCAATAAATGCGGCAAACACACCCGGACCTTTACAGCTGCTGACTTCCCTAACGCAATCTTATTACGTATTGAACAGGGGCAATGGTACAGCCAAATTTTGATGTCAAATCGAATACAAATGTTCGAGAAAGTGATCTTTCGCAAACAAATTGAATGTCAAACATTCAGAATATCTAAAAGATTACATCGTGAGCTCCAAGGAGCCCGTTTAGCAACAAGAGGCCAGTACACTATAATTAATACTCTTAACAACGTCGAAAACATGTCTCATCGGTGGAAAAGCTTGTACATCCGAAACAACGAGTGGAGCCTGCCATGTATGCACAACGCAAAAGTTTGAAACACAGCAATGTACGATCATGTCTGCGGCACAATGACAGAGAAGAAAAAAGAATGGTACAGCGTGTCCGAGAACCACGCATGAAGTGCTCGGTGGAAGTACTAAGGGCACTACTACACTGCCGCACTTGTACCTAGGATATTCAAACATGATGAGATTGACAATGAAATAGACAGTGTGCTTTACCTAAATAGAGACACCATATTCATAGGTTGTGAAAGGCTAGAGAGGCCTACTCAACGGCTTGAAACAATTATTCGCACGTGACTTCCCGTACGTGTTTGTTTAACAACTGACTCATCTCAGCAACATCTGGACCAGTCCTGCTAAAAATCCTTCAGACGATTCTACATTTGCACTACGTCTATGTAGGCAGCAAGAACTGTTGCTTTCCTATAGAGTATTCGAACGAAACCAGTTTTGGAGAAGCTCGACCACAGAACTCTGGAATGGGATCCGAATCGAATACGGATTGAATACGAATCGAAAAGCAATGACTCTGGGATTCGCATTCCAAATTTCAATTTTTCGCATGGACCTTGTATTACGCGATTGTGACCTTCATCACATTATAAAAAGAAGCTGTCATCTGATTCATTAACGCCCTGAAAGTCTCGTGTTCAAAATTATGCCGCTACTTTTTACTGTTCTATCCCTGTTTCTGTGATTACATTTGTACAACTTTTACCAGCATTTACTGTCTAATTGCTTTAATCTAACGTTATCACATATACTATTTACTGTTGCGCCGTATTCTCGAAATAATGTTTTGCACAATCTAACAGTACGTCGCCTTATGGCCTTGTGCTGTGGGATCTCCTTCTGCAGACTCGCCAGACTCCTACGCGTTACAAAAAAAAAGATAACGGATCACAATTACTACTTCTCTTAAAAATCTAATCAATTACGGTTACCAATTGCTGCCCCACAAAAATAAATTGGGTAAATACAAAAAAAGCAATCGATTACTTTAACGTTACTTTTCTAGCAGTGTTATTAACATTGCACAAATACAGCAACTAGGTAGAGCTGGCTCTCCTATTAAATGGCGTCCTTTGCAGCCCTTCACACGTTGCTTATCTTCAATAAGAACTGCCTTTTAAGTTTTTATTTGGTAATCTTCTCTCTCTCTCTCTCTTTATGTGGGGACATCCGCAGCAACAGTGAAACATCGCTCAATGAGCACTCTGCTGATAGAAACTGTGTTTTATCACACAAATAGACGTCGCGCACAAGATTGCGGTCACTCAAAACCGTGACACTCGGAACTGTGTCGTGTATGAAGCGAAGCACTTCTTCGTTGCCGGAGCTAGGGAAAGGCGCTCCCGATAGCGCCAGTCGAGAAGTGAAAATTCGCCAACTGAAGATTGTTCAGTGTTAACAAATGTAGAGGGGCCATCGCTACGTAGTAATGCAAATGGAATTTATCCGCCAGCATGTGATGCACCTCCTGCCGGTGCCATTTACTCTTCCTAATGCACTCCAGCAACTGTTAACGTTCCTTGAAATGGTGTGCATTTTGTGGTGTAATTCAATATAAAGCTGCGCATTATTTAGCGCTCATAGTTCTATTCGTAATAATGAGTCAGGTATACATGGTCGTCATTTTTAAAGTGTCGCGAAATCTTTTAAAACGGGCTGTGCCAGATGGTATAATTCTTATCGCTGAACTCGGTTATGCGAAGAGGCAGACATTACTAGCAAGCGAAATCTAAACACATATCACACTACTTAGGAAAATGATTATTTACTTCTTAATTTATCAATTTACGCTACATATTATAACTTACGAATTCTAGACTGAGTTTCCCAGGCTCATCCACTTGAAAGCAACTGCCAGAATGGCACCAGTTACGAGACATTTCTTAATCTGTGTGACGGAATAAACGGGTGTTCCAGTTGCGTCCTAGCTTCAGCGCACAAAAGACCCTTTTGTTAAAGAAAGTTAACGAAATATGCAGTTTGATGACGGTTATCTTCAAATTAGTGTCATTTCGAAAACACGTCAGGCGCATAAACAAGGAAGCAAAAGCGGCGGTGATCAGGCACTTTTTCTACACAGCAACGCACACGCTTTGTTCACGGGCAGGATAGTTGACTCTGTGCCTCTGTCTTGTAGTAAAATATAGATAGGTCAAACTTGTAGGTGCCTAAATGAAAGATTAAAAGAACAATGTTGTAAACACAGCTATTTCCATGCATTCGGGAATACCTTGAAGAAATTGGGGATTCACACCCCACTTTGATAGTACGACATTGCTTCCTGTGACCACATGACAAGGGTAACAGTCGGAGCACCAAATATACATAAAATGTGTGACACATGCTGAAGCATGGCGTCTCTCACCTTGAATGAAAAAATTCACCGACGAATACGATAATCACTAATGCGGATTTTGAGCGGAGCTGCTTATGTGCTTTGAATTAGCGATGTATTGTGGTAAATAATTTGAGTCAGAACGACGGGATTCTCGTGGTGGCGGCGCTGAGCCTCTGCTCTGGCATCAAGTTTAACAGCTGCGGCAGACGGATCACTTTCAACGATCGCGTAGCTCATTGTTCCTAAAGAACTGCCTGACACTATTTTGTATTGTGATTAAACTCTCACGTGAGAATGAGCGTGAGGAACGATAGTGTTGAAACTGTGAGTTACAAATGTCACTCTTCATTGGGTGAACTCGTTCAGCAAAACACGTAACGCTCAAGCACAACCACAGTGGCTAGCAGATTCGGCGATCGTCGAGAATCTGATCTATGGGTCAAGCATTTCGGCTTTTATGCTTGACTCGTCGAACGCCTCAATGTAATCGCTGGTACCTGCGTGCCTTTCGCTCAGCAAGTTCACTGGGTTACCGCGCCAACGCCGCCGACGCCGATGCTCAGCGCAAGAACAGGCACATGGAAGCTCCGCTCCAAAACGCAAAATACTTCTTGGCGTGTACATTTGGAGAAACCAGCAGTTGTGATTAAGCGGCCAAAACGGACGGGCGCGTGGTTGCAGCTGTTGCCTTATTTTAGTGTGTCCATCTGTACTCTAGATCTGCCCGAAACTTACGGAAATAAAGTAGTTGCAAGTCAGCGTGTGTGTGTCGCCTTCTTTGCCGTGTCTTGTGAGTCCGTTATACGGTTACTAATTGAGCGGCAGCTCTTACCGCTTGTTAAGGCCGCCTAAAAGCGCTTTCAGGAGAAACAGAGAGAGAGAGAGATGAACTTAACATACATTAGAATAGCCCAAAAGTTACACTTCCATGAGAGGTGTCCATACCATGTTTACTTGACCGAGGCGTAGCTACAGGACGCTGATCGCAGGAAGGAGGCAATCAGTGTGGAACTTTCCACTCCTTTGGCCACTCTCATTCCTGCCGAAGTGGCAATGGTGCTTGGCTGCTGAGCACGAGGTAGCGGGATCGAATGCCGGCCACAGCGGCCGCATTCCGGTGGGGATGAAATGCGAAAACACCCGTGTAGTTAGATTTAGGTGCATGTTAAAAACCTAAGATGGTCGAAATTTCCGAAGTCCTCCACTACGACGCGCCTCATAATCAGAAAGTGGTTTTGGCCCGCAAAACCCCTAACTTAATTTAGGTTCCTGCCAAATTTAAGAACTCGAGACAGCATCGTCTGTTCTAGCTTGTTTCATCAAAACTGTAATTGGTTGCATGTATAAGGTTACATAAACAAGTAATTCAACTTCTAGGAACGTTGAAGAGTAAAGAAAAGAATCGTTAAACTACAAAATTACCAGAACATATTTTAGTACAAATATTTATGGACATATAAGTACTTACGTACAAGCCTCATACACATTCATGCGATTCTAAGCGTTGTATGATCAACCGTTTCATCGAATGACTGATTGATTGATTGTAATAATTGATAGCCGTAACGCAAAAACGTGACAGGATTCTACCTCTCTTGACGCCGCTTTATCTTGTCACAGGCACTGCCACTAAACCTGGCGTCGCGAGCCCAACATCACCAAAACCAGGCGCAACAACATCATCCTCAACAGTGCCAGCATCACCAAAACCATCATCAAAAGTGCCACCGCCACCACCTCCACCACCACCCCCTCAACCTCCACTTCGTCCCCAAACTCCACCGCCTCCACCTCCTCCAACTACTACCACACTTCCTCCGGGTAAGCGCACTAGTACAGCAGTAAAATTAATATATTGATTATTATTTTTCATATAGTTTCTAGAGAAGGGAAATCCAAACTTTGAAAGTCAGAATATTAGCGCTCTGAGGAAAATGAATTGCGTTGTAACTTCTCTTCATCCACTTGTTGTTTTTTCCGATGAAATAAAATCCCTTGTGAAACGTTGGGCAATGTGCGTTGAAGTGCAGGCATGTCATGTAGAAAAATAATGCATGTTTCAGTTTTATATCATTCGAACAAACGTGCCTTTGCTCAAACGCATCTTTACTTTTTGCCTTTACCTCGACATTATGTCAACCTGTCAATATGTCATGGCTTTATTTATTTCATTCAGTGATTGGCTTAGTTTATTCCTAACTATCATATACAACACCTGCCTCAAGGCACTAATATTTCGTATGCAATGGGAAAACTGTCGTCTCACTCTCATCCACAAGTATGGTTTAAAAACAGACGTACAAACCTACACAATGATATCTCTCCTATTCTTTCGCTAGACAATGTTCGAGTCTGTCCTGCACCCATTATTCGCATGCAGCGTACTGAACAACCTAATGTACATGGGTTTATCACGGCCCAGCAGTCCGAAGACAGGAGTCGACTTGACTCTGTTTACTGTAACCTAAATGAGGCGATTAATGTTTCTCCTTCATGACGTATACCTCCCAAAACGCTAAGAAAGGAACATTTGTGCATCTTTAATGCCATTGCTCAGGACTACCTGCCAGATCAGCAACGCTCTGTCACCGTCAGAGGACAGTTCTCAAGCATGTTCATAGCTCTAAGTGCTGCGCCACAGATATCTGTCTTTGGACCACTTGTCTTCTCTCTCTTTGTAAATGGTACTTGCAGAGCCACAAAGAACTCGTTTTTTGAATCTGACAACAGTGGTGTAGAATGCACGAAATGAAGAATTGAAATTCATGCTGTTCTGGGAAAGAAATTCATCACATCAAATGGAGCAGCATTGAAGGTTTGGCTATTACCATTGCACCGTTTACAAAGAGAAATGTGGTGAGGCTGCAGGATGCGACAGTCGGAAACCATGGGAATTTCCTTGCAAATCTTCATGTCATTGTCATAAAGAAGAAATGAAGACTTGTGAATAGTGGAAACAACGTGATTAATAAACATTTCCAAAAGAAGTAGACGTCGCACTGACCCTTGAGGGACGCCGCAAGTTGTCATTTCAACGGTATACTTTGTTTGGCCAAGAATGCAATGGATGCCAAATGTCCCAGGCACGACGTGACAAACGACGCGAGAGGGAATTATGCACCAGTGCAAATCCTACTCTCTTTTGTCCTACGTTCATCCCTCCACGTCAGTGAATGGTTTATCCCGAACTCCTCTGTGTGAGCCGACACGGCTTGTCCTCCTCATAGAGCTCGCTACCGTGGAGTAAGAAGAAATGAGGGTGTCCGGATGGTGGATGGTATAAGAAACCCAGCGCGACGCTACGTGAAGACAAATCATCTCAGCCCTTGCGTACAGGAGCACGCACACCGAACGTTTTTTGTATTTGACTTGGAGTGCATCGCGCACCCGTAACGGTGTATTAGGCTTCCGTTATTGGGTTGCACATCATCTAGCGTTCTCTGCCGGATCCACTCTCATGATCAATCTGGTTCTAGCTCTATGCAGACTCTGGTGAAGCTCGCGAAAACCCCCTCCCCATAACATGTACCAGCTCGCTAGACCATGCATAAAGGAGATGTTTGACCATTTTCGTTCACAAGACATTGTTTATCGAGACAATCACTGTGCAAGAGCTTTGCCGACTACGAGTCAATAACGAATTGCGCAAACTCGATTAGAAACAATGAGTGGCAAACCACATCAAAAGCTTTTTTGAAGACACAGTAAATAGTGTCAACTTGCCCTCGCAAAATGACGATGTGGAGTTCGGCGTCATGACACTTAGGAGATTTGTCGTAGCGTAGCGGCCAGAAAGAAATCCATGCTGATCCGCAATCAACGACATCTTCGCAGTAAAAGATAGTAGCTTGCGAAAAGCAAGCTCAAAAGTCCTAGACGTGGCACAGACCAAAAAAAGTGGGCGTTCTTTCAATGTTCCACCATGTGGTCACAGGATGTTTTTGTTCAAGAATACAATATGTGAGTACTAATCCGGCTTGTATAGGCGTTTTCTGAGAGCCTGAAAAATAAAGCCGAATTCGTCACTCCACCCATTAGGCACAGGACTTCTGGATTTTCGGTGCACGCCATGATTGTACTTTAGGCCAGTTTTAAGTTTAGAAAAAAAACCAGAAGAGATATTTATAGTTAGCGACCTTGTACTGGGGAACACATTTTCACCTCGTGTTCAAAACTGGGTCATTTAACTGACCTGATTGGTCCTGTACCTTGGTTTTGTCTGTATCTAGTAACCACTCGGTAGCGGACCAGACATCGAATGAATAAGCATATTCACCCCACTTGAAAGCAAAGCGAAAAGATTCAACAATGCCACTGGAGGAGCTCTGCCTGAGGGCTCAGACAGAGGCTGTTATTCTTAGTAACGAACGAAACATATCGGGACAGGACGCACAAATGAAATGTCAGAACGTGATATTTTTGTTTAACTTGAGAATTTACCAGGCACTGGTATATGACATTACCAGAGAAATTGGTGATAGAATTATGCTGCGGAAAGCAGCAGAAGGCTCGAAAGCCCAATAAAAGGCGGCGCTTGGCATTTGTAATAAGAACATCAACGGATGCTTTAGTCAATTCCGGGCACACTAAAATTACGAGTAATGGTTACTCCACTCGCGCTACGGAAAGACAATACACCTTGAATACAAGAGGTGATCTCATCAAACAGAACAAGGGGAATCTTCGTTGATACACAGAAAGATACAATAAACAACTTCTCGCCACGCGTTAGGCGGATTTCTAAACAAATCGACACCTGCAAACTTTCTATGTCATCTCGCCGGGAGTGCCTCGCTGAAGTTTAAACGATAATCAATACGCCACCACCCTTTTGTTCCAACTCACAGAAGGCCCGGCTACTGCGGAAGGCGTTGTAGTGCGTAGAAAAAAGATCCGAAGATGAACTTTCACTGCAGAGCCAAGTTTCGAAAACAATAAATCTATGAAAAGGAGCCGAAGTCACGATATAGACAAATAATGTGCTTTGGGGCGAAGTCCATGAGTACGTTGATAAAATATATACAAGTGACGCAACATTTGATCCTTCAAGGTTAAAAATAATAATTTTAATAATAATAATGAGAAGAATAACAAAACAAAAGAAATGCTTGTCAATTCGCAATGTATATACATTCTTGATTCATCAATAAGCTTAGAAATTGCGCCTCATACGTACAAGCAATGACTTTTGTATGCTTCCTCCACATAGTTGTGCTGTGGGCAAGTTGAATTCTCTATAACTTCAGTGCGAGATCTTAATTTGCCAATTTTCCAAAGAGGATTGGTTCTCATTAAGATAGGAAGTGGAGGAGACAGGTACGCCATTGAGCCGATACCATTTTTCTTGGAGCAAACTTGCTGTTGAAGTTGAGGCTTCTGATCCCGCCAGCACTTCGACAATGGACATTACGGGAGCTGGAGTGACTGGTGTGGGAATCTGCGTTAGGGTATATTGCTTTTGTGACTTTCTTTCTTTCATTCGTCTAGATTTCGTTATTTTAATAGTTCTAAGTTAAGGTTGCTACTAGTTTCAAGAATTCACTTTAAGGGGCACACGGATTCTATGCTTTTATTCAATCAGGGCATTATGCGCTTGTACAAGCTATATATTGGGCATGCATGTGTTCTGCTCTGTTGCAATCGCCAATTAGTTGAGAATCTTTCTTGCGTCCTTTCTTTCACTATCTCGGACGCTTTGCTCTGTTTGATGTGCCCAGGCTAACCTTGAGCTGTAATCATCAGTTTTTCATTAATCATCTCCGCGACGATATTGCGGAAAATGCTAATTGGTGTTGAAGTCAATTATTTCGAAAGTATACCGTAAGCTTATCGGGTGAGATAAAGCACATTGGGTTTTATATATCGCTTAACCTGATCGGTCGTACACAAGCTTACTACAAGAAAGAGAAGATTAACACCATAATCATGTTGATGTGAAATTCAATGTTGTTCAATTACAACATCATAGGTTGAAAGCTGGACAACTCGGCGTGCCCATCTATGCGCTCCTAATAATTCTTAATATAACTCTTAATAACTGCTAACAACCTCCAGCAGAGTGTTCCTATTGGACTTAGCTTACCAGGGTTAAAGTGCTACGTTTATGGTGCGAAATAACGCTCACGTGCGTGTTACCATATTTGAAAATTCCTTAAAATCTTTTAGTCTTCGTATTTGGGTGCTCAGAGCTTACAAATAGTACATATTCACGGGCTCGTCCCAAAGAAAAGTCAATTTAGGTTGAGTTAGTTGGGTTCTGATTTTGCGCAAGTTCTGTTTGCAATATTTTACGACGAAAAATACGGGTTTTCCTATTTGGCCTAAAACGTATAAATATATTCTGAGTGATTCAAGAAATGTAGTTAGAGCAACCTTCATGCCCAGAGGTGTCGCTCATGCAACTTTCAGCTGCTTGTTGAATTTCACCGCAACACACAAGTGTATTGCTGAAGGGTTGAAATCTGGGCCAGTTGGTACATACTTGAATGAAAAACCAGTAAAAAACACAAAGGAGAAGAGGAGAAGTTCACATCACAACGACTGGACTATCAACATCTCCTCTTGTCTCCTCTTGTCCTCTTGTCAACTTCTCCTCTTGTTCTTGTGTTTTTGACTGGTTTTTTCACAATAGTGTAGATTATTCAGCAGCTTTTTCGAAAAACTATTTCAAGAGAGTCGCTCAATTTCATTGAGGTTAAGTTAGCAGCATCGTGAGGGTACTAATATTTAACACCAGATTCAGTAACACCCCCTAATCGGCAGTTATTTCGGTGCTATCGCAGTGATTATGTCAATGCCAACACGCTGCTATAACGCAGCACAGCGTGCCAAGAAGTTCTGAACGCTTACTTCGTTTATACACCCGTCCACACTCAATAAAGCTCAATAAGCAGATTGCAGATTATGGTAACGAATGTTCGCGAAATGGCCAATTAAAGTGATACAGTGTATACAGTGGGTTTTTGTGTTTCGCAGTAAAACCGCCCATGTTGTCTTGCACGGTCGGGCACCAGGCCGTGATCAAGGATATGGTGCCCCCCGATGGAACATGCGACAGCATATTCTACACGGACGTCTTCTTCAACGAGAAGACCAACAGGATAGAACCATTGTACAGTGACACCGCCTTCAAGGTGGTCCGGTCCGCCGCAGCTACGTACTCGAAGACAACGTTCGGAACTTCGATGTATCCGGGGTGAGGTCGTCCGTGCCTCTCCATCTTCTTTGCTTCTGTGACAAACAGAAACACCCGCCGGTATATGAGGAATCTATCACTGCTCAATGTAACGCGACCTAATAACTGCGTGAGTGAGGGCAATGAAACTGTGATACGTGAAGAAGAAAGAGCTCGTTCAGGACATGCAGAGAGTCGTGCTTGGAGTGCAAGCATATAGGCCATAGTGGGATATGCGTCAGTATGAGACTAAGACATGACGTCATGACTTATTTGAAGGCGTAGCACATTCTCGCTTTATGTATAGCCTTCACAGCAGCTGCTGTGGTTCCCTCCAGTCCTTACGTTTTCGCTTTATCACCACGAGTGTACGACAGTGCGTGAGCTGTTAATGCCTATCATTTGAAGAAAAGAGCAGCAGCATACAAGAAAGTCCTGAATACCTAATAAGCCGATGTATGATGGCTGGGTAAATAACATTGTTTTATAGCGGCTAGGCATGCGTCTAGTTTTCCTATACCGCACATTTATCCTAACATATATCACTCCGGTGTCCCTGGCGTCCGCCCCTTTTTCGGAAAACACTGGCAACGGAAGGAAGCGAGTGGTTTTCACAGAGGAGTAAATATTCTTGTCGCAGTAGATGAGTTGAAAGCTGAACGTATCGCTGAAACCTGCAGTCTTTTTTTTTACTTCTATTTCGCCCTTGTGATACGACTTTTGCTTAATCTAGGCTGACTTCATATACTGGGCGTTTCCTTTAGCCTGCACCAAATTTATTGATAATGGCCTATGGCACATAACACAATTCTCACCTTTGGTCTAAACCATTTTATGAAGAGGTCATTGCTTCTACGAGAAATCAAAATGTTCAATTGAATAATTCACGTAGAGTAATTAACATTTCACTGAATTGTATTGCGCCACATGTTTCGACCTACGAATTATCACCGCTAAGCTCACAAGGCGTGTCCATTTTGAACACATTCTCAGAGAAGCACCTATCTCGAGATATCAATACTCAAAACGCCTGACGAAATGCGAACGTGTTTCAGTTACTTTTCTGCTTGAATGCACAAACAGCGCGTTCGTGAAAAAGTAACTGTAACGGCAATGTATTTATTCAGACACATTGAAAATTACTATCTCGGAACATTTTGCTTTCTCGTAGAAGTACTGGCCGTCCTATTGAGTAACCTATGTTAAAAGTGAGAATTGAGCTATCGGCCTAGGCAATCTTTAAAAAATTTGCTGCAGCTTAAGAAACACGCCCTCTATAACGTGTGACAAAAGGGCTACATGTTTTCTGCTTGTTTTATTCTAGGTGTGTTTGGTTAAATTGCCAGAGGTAAACGTGTAAATAAAAATATATTAACAAGCTCTGTTCACACAGCTAGAACACAGCCAAGGTGGCGGAAAGAAAACCAACATAATCATCCTTTCCTTCTACACCGTGACCAATGTAATCCTTGTCACTATAAGTGAAGTCTCATGACATTGACTCGGGCCGCAAAAGCGTCGACCAGGCGCCTAAGACAGGTTCGTAGGTGAGGTGTATAGCTTTAGGCGGAAATGTGCATTATGTCCGAGGAAGCAGAAGGCGTGCTGTTGTCGAACGGGCCCTATCTCGAAGGTAACGTCTGTCAGTTGTCGTGGTAAGCAGTGCAGGGCAGGACATGGTAAGGGCCGCAGTACCGCGAAAGTATCTTTTCACAGAAGCCAACGAGCTGAGAAGGGGACCAGAAAGAGAACAGTGGTTGGAATGGCACAACTTCTGGCGTGTTTACACCCCATAGGTGAAGGCGCGCAATTCCTGTTGTAGCGATGGCGTCACAAGCGTATTCACCCGATGGTTGTGCAGGGACCGGCAGAAGCCTGTCAAAAGGCTCCATTCCATCTCGACCAGAGAGAAGATGCAAATGAGAGTAGCCGTGAGCGTCAGGGCCTGAGGAGCCCTGATACTCACGTATATATATAGGTGAGAAAAGGTAACATAGTGTCCCAGTTGCGATAATCAGATGAAAGATAAACTGAGAACTTATGAGTGATCGTGCGATTCAGGCATTCGATAAAACCGTTCCTATGAGGGTGGTACGCCGTCATAAGGTATTGTGTGGTGGCACAAGAAAGAAGTAAAACTTCGCTGTCTTTACACCAGACGCAGCTCTTTGAAAAGCTGACCAGGGGCTCGGTGATGTAAAATGATTGTTTCAGGCTTGTAGCGCAGCTCGGAAGAGCAAAAAAGGAAGTAGGGGTAATCAAAGGCAACGGAAAACAGAGTGAGTGTCTTTCCTGTGACAAGAACCACAAAAATAAGTTTGTTAATTGCACACATTGTGTCGTTTATTGTTTTCCACTCAAGTGCGGAAAACGTTACGTTGGTCAAACTGGCCGATGTCTGAATGACAGGCTGCGCGAACATGGTTACAACGTCAAGAGTTGTATTACAGCTGGGGGGTTTCTTGCGCAGCACTGCAAAACGTGTGGTTGCGAACCTGTCTTAGAGGAATGCATCATTCTTGGTCGCAGTCGTAATCAGCTCACAAGAGAAATCATCGAAGCAAAGGCTATCATTGGTCTGGGCCATGCATGTGTAAGCTCACCTTCATTATCATTATCAAACAATGAATTGGCGTATCCCCGACTGCAGCCACAGGCTGTCTGAATCTGTTACCACTTGGTTACTATCGGTTTTGTTGCTTCATTTCTTTGTTATCTCCTGATGTCTTATGGTTTGCCGAGTGTATAAGTAGTCTTGTGTCACGAAATAAACAGTCAGTTGGAAGTAATAGCGCTCACTCTGTTTTTCGTTCCCTTTCATTACCCCTACCTCCTTCCTTTTTTGCTCTTCCGAGCTGCGCTACAAGCCTAAAACAGTCATGACATATCAACTCGCCCAAACTGCCACGCTTTTGATGTAAAATGACGTCGTGCGTTGAGAAGTCGATAACGGGTGTAGCATAGATGGTTTGGAGAGGTCTTGTGATATGACAGGTCTTGTGATAGCCATATCTCGGGGACAACGGACAACGCTTTCTCTTAAGGCTAGTGAAGCAATATTTCTATATTCCATTCCTTTCATGTGGGTAATGTACGCAAAAGGTCACGCGAGTTGCTTCTGCCAAATCTGTCCAATACTGGTGAGGCAAGAAAGCGCGGACTCCTCTTCTCATTAGTTTGTCCCCCTTGCATTCATAATCTAATTCCAGTCCATTTCACACTGCATATAATTGCTGCAGAAGACAATTTACCTTATGGCATGCTTGACCGGACGGGTCAACGCACCATTTTCTGCAAACAATGCTGACGGCACAGATATTCCTCGCTCGTAATGCTTGCTGCAAATAATAGGCCGTAATATCAGAGCCGCTGATGGCGAGCATTGACCGCTGCAGTCGAATGGCGGGGTCACCATATACTTTCTTCAGCTGAGGTGGAGCCCGAGTGAAAAAGCGTTCTCAACTACCTTGGGATCTGTGTTGGTCGCATGATGTTCAAAACTTCGCTTTAACTTAAGAAAGTCTCATTGTTTTATTTATTTATTTATTTAATTAATTATTTATTTATTTATTTCCGTACTTAATGTCAGAAAGCCTTTAATTTAGAGGAGTGGGCTTTTCTTCCTTGAGCAAAAAGTCTTCAAACGTGGCTTTCTTGATGGCGGTAGCATCAGAAATTACAGCAACGGAAGCAGTACACGATTTAATTCATTGCTTGTGGGTAGTAACAAGGAATTGGAAAATAGATTGGTTTGGCTTGAGGCGAACTCGTACTCTGGATTCGTGGCCGCTGCGAGAAGAAACGTAGGTACGGGAGCCAGAATGTGCTGTTATGAAATTAGGGGGATAGGAAAATGCCTTGCGATTCGAGTCAAGGAAGGCCAAGCATTGATTTTATAGAAGATACACTGGTTTCCCCCAACTAATTCGATACAACAATTAGGTCGGCACGGTTTTGGACACATTGGAAAGCGTGCGATAAGGTAGCTGTGCAGCGCTCCCTGACAGAACTGACGTACTCGAGCTTGACTCTCACCAGGGATGCCTGGGTATGGGCATAACGGAAATTGCAGCGCGAATAGAGAGGCATGCGGCTGGCGCATGTAATTACAAAATCAACATGCATATTCCAAGGTACAATTGGAGGAAACCGGCAATAGGGGGTGTGTCGTTGAGGATGTAACTGGGAGGCTTACTTAAGAAGGCTGTAGCATTACATTTGTTGGTGAATGGTTGTTGAATTTCCGTTGTTGTCGAAAGGAATAAAAAGAACCTTCCCGTTTCTATCGTCACCTTGCGCAGGACCATCGGTCAATTCGTACGCAGCAAACGGCAGGATGTTGAGAACGCCATGACCACGCTCTTCAAACAAAACTTCGTGGACTTCGGAATGCTGAATGTAGACAATATAGAGGACTACGACAAACTCAAAGATGGCCCGCTCCAGTACTTGAAGGTAAGCATACCTAGAGACGGCCGCTATATTCGTTTTTGCTTTTTTCGTATACCACCAAGGTATGTTGTTATAGAAGCAAATGGTCACACATTGTTGGTAATAGTAATTTAATATTAAATGGGGGCAGGGAAATGGGAGGCTTATACAGTAATGGGAATTATTCTTGATTGAAAAGAACACAGAATTGCGAGAAAAAGGATAAACATACATTATATTTATTAATCAAATTATGCAATAGTAACTAATATTTTCACAGAAGGATCACTACATTCAATAGTGATTAGTGATGGAGAAAGGGGACTATTGTCGATCGATATGGGGGCACATATGAATTTAAATATGGCTGTCTAGAAACGCTCGCGCAGGTCACGGTTCTACGGCGATTTTTTAGGCTTGCTCGAGTAATAATGCAGAGCCAATGCACACCTTAGAATCAAAGGAAGCGAAGCAAAACATTCGTGAAACGGTTGATTCAAATGCTCTAAATTTCCTCACTTGTTTCCTGTGTCTATGGCGTAAGGGAAACTGGCCAGCTCATGCACCTTCGAGCACCCGTGCTGAAAAATGTGACAACTTATACCTTGTATCTCGGCGCACACTTTACTGTCGCCCATACACACGTAAAGCCGGCCGTGGTACCCCTCTGTAAACGCAATCGGGATATGCGTCCTATGGCTAGAGGTAAACAGCTTCGCCGTGAAAAAAAAAACAAAGGAAAAAAAACAAAGAAAACCACGGGGAAGGCGGGGGATGCAAATTCAAGACGATGAGCAAAACGCGAACAAGGTGAAAGCCGGAGCCAACGTTTCGACAAGTGGACTTGTCTTCCTCGAGAAGGCATATGCAAGGATAGCATAGGCTGCCATGGAAATGCCATGTCTACGTATGCCACCTTGAACAAGCAAAGTCCACTTTTCGCAAAGTCCGATAGGGCGTTCGCCTTGATCTCGTTTCACAGTTAAAAAAAGGCGTTTGTCCGAGAAAACATTCATCTTGTCGCTGTTTTCGACGCTCGTCGCAAGCAGGTGGAAACTTCAGCACGCGTCTTCAGCACGCGTCTTTACCACTGATTTCTAGCAACACAACACTGTTTTAACCTCCGCCTAGATCGTTCGAGACATGGCACTTTCGCAATGGTCAAGTTATCAGTAAAGTTCATTCCGGGCCGCCAATACCCTTAGACTAATATTAAGCCTAACCGTGGATGCCCGCGGCTGTCTGCGCGTCTGAGCACAACGCGCGTCGTATCTTCCAGGTAATCTGCGGCGGTTGCGAAGGCAAATGGCCAGCAGAGATTGTTTGTGGTCTGATACTCGCTTGGCCAACACCTCCTGTAAAAAGATGATGCCGCGTGCGCCGAAAACCTGCTGCCCTTACCTTTCCCCTTTGCCTCCTTTGCACTTGAGGTGGTAGCTAGCGATCTTTGCGGTGGTCGCTTGCAACACATGCGCGCATGCGCACATCACCGCATGGCGGCGCGGCCGATGCGGCCGCCACTACCGCCGCGACACCACATCACCCCAGCCCCCTTGTCGGAAATAGGAAAGTGGCGCCATCTCTCGACAACCGACAGCAACTCAAGGCGCGATGTCTACAATGGGTAAGCGAGCGACGCCGCAGGCATCCGTCTAGAGGAGGCGTTGGCTTGGCCTTGAAGGTCACGTGATCTCAAATTACCCAGAAGCGTTTTTCCCCGCTGCCGAGGCTCTTAATTATACCAACGTTGTCAGGGCGACTACTCGCGTTCAATGAGTAAGATATGGTCAGGTTTATCTGCGCAAGTGATACTACGCCTTCTTCATTAGTAAGCGATTGTTTCCTGCAATATGCATGGCTGATAAACCGTGATACTTGATTTGGTGTAAGCGGCTAATGCTTTAATATCGCTAGCAACGCGCCGGCTTTTGGGCGAAACACTGACTTGCTTTTCAATGTCGTGATGTTCGTGCTTCTGTGATCAGCAGTTCCTCGTGGTTGCGTTAAACTCTCACTATGGATCATATCCCGACATTCGCCGTTCGGACAGTACTTTGTAAAAAAGAAATTGGTCTCCAATCCACGCGGTGGTTGGACAGCGAAGCCTTAAACCAGAATTAAAGTCATTGGTCGTTGAGACGTAGCTTCAAATTAATCACATGGCTGTATTGGTATTCGACTAAGACGTTTTACCGGCCTGCGACTTCGCTTGCTCCACAAGTTCGTGCACCAGAGTGAACCAGTGGGAACAGATATGCACTTAACAAAACTTTCGTCGCGTTTCATCAGCACACTGCCCTTCAGGAATCTTCATAGCCTTCTCATAGCTTGTGAGATTACAAACCAGTTTCCAGACGGTTTCTTCTTTTACATACGAAAGTGTTGTTACATCAGTCGCTGCCATTGCCGCTCCCTCGCCACTGCAGCTTATCCAACCGTAATACTTACCGGGAAACTTGCGGCAACCGCAATGCGCAAAGGCGAACATTCAGGGTATTTTCTCACAGCCAACGTGTATCTGCATGGCTAGCAGCATCACTTGCCCCTCCGTCTGTCACCTGTATGCCGAAAACTCCTGCGTCGCAACCCCATGCGCCCGCGCAAACAAAGAAAAGGAGAAGCGTGCGATTGGCTGCGCCAGTAGTGACGTTGGTGCTTTCCATCGCAGCTGAGCGCGCGCGCAGGAGCGAAAGCTCCGAAATGGGTTGGCCATGCGGCATATGTACTCCTGAGGAGCAGGCAGCTTTCGATCTGCAGCGCCGCGAGAAGAACCGGTAACGAGTTTGTCTGCGCCGTACCGATGCAGCAGCCGGGACACACAGAGAGGCTCGCGCAACCAAGCGGAAGCAGCACCTGCGTACCGAAGAGCGACAGCCTAGCAAGCCGTTGTTTAATTAGCCGCAGTGATTAACCCAGTCAGTAACATTGCCGCCGCACGTTTCGGCTTCGCGGGTGAACTGTAAGGATTGATTGGGCGGTGATTCTTTCTTCACCCCGCATTACCGGTGCCGCCGCTGCTGCGGATGCGAGGGGGCGAGCGCCATCTAGTGGGTGCGGCAAAACACCCAGCTCTGCACGAATTCAGCGCCTCGCACTTACTGTTTTGAGTTTTTTTCCTGCGAACACAACAAGCCCTGTCGTGTCGTGCCACGACACAACGCGACAGCTCATGTAGCTCAGCAGCTCATGTAGAAAGGGTATATGGAATACACTTAGCCTTCCTAATGACATATAATATGTGAGTATTCCAACACAGGTTGCATGAAGTGTGGACACCGATGCGCTTAATTTCGCTGTGTGGATCAGTTTTTTTACAAGAATAAAGTTGTTTTGTTTGTCTAGTCCCACACATACAATTTGTGCTTATTCACTTTTACTTATATTAGGCATATGTTTGACTAGGAGGAAAGCACTAACATTGACTATTAGCTTTGCGGCACATTCCGCCGCGATCAGCGATAAGAAAAATCAATATTGCACGAAACACTTTCTATTCGTCTTTAAAAAAAAGTAACGAACCTACAAAGGAGAGGACTGCGATACAGCATTGCGCACCGCAAGCGCTCATTATTCGAATCGTTAGCCCAGTCGAGGTGAACTGAGTAGTTTCACAGGAAATGTTGCATTCCCGTCCACCTCAGAAAGCCTATTTTCAAATTAGGCAAACTCAGTATATATATTTAGAATCTTTTGGAGGAGTTAGCACGGTGTATGCGTTGTAAAATTAAAAGTAGACTAAGTTGTACGAGGTACAACGACTGCATTGCAAAGCCGGCCAGCGTACCCCCCTGGCAATCAATTGCCGGTATGACACTATCTCCGATATCGGCGTACACATTTCGCTTGCTTATACAATACAAAGAGCCCGATCGCACAAACCCACAAAGTATATATATATATATATATATATATATATATATATATATATATATATATATATATATATATATATATATATATATATATATATATATATGCGACATGCGAAGGTTGTGGGTTCGGTTCCCACCTGCGGCAAGTTGTTTTTTCATCCACTTTAATTTCCATTAATTTATCATTACTTTATTTCATTTATTAAGCACATGCAATTTCCCCTATGTTGTACTTGGTGTCAGTGTTTGTTGGCTTCTCATTATATCACTAATAATTATCGGGTCCCTCGGTTAACCCCCTTTCTCCTCGTTTATTACATAACGAGGGTCTCGAATCCGGCAACATTGATGCCTTCAGGTAGCATATGTGGGTTTATTGACCAGTTGCCTTCACCCGAAAAGATCACGTTCTCGTGACGCCTGCGGCAAAAAAGACGTTCCACGTCCGCCGCCAAGGTCTGTGAGTGGGGGCGCTGGCTAACACTCCCAGGGTTCTACTAGTACACATAAATACCCAAGAAAGTGTATGGGGAAACGCCGCCGCGGTAGCTCAATTGGTAGAGCATCGCACGCGACATGCGAAGGTTGTGGGTTCGGTTCCCACCTGCGGCAAGTTGTTTTTTCAGCCACTTTAATTTCCAATAATTTATCATTACTTTATTTCATTTATTAAGCACATGCAATTTCCCCTATGTTGTACTTGGTGTCAGTGTTTGTTGGCTTCTCATTATATCACTATATATATATATATATATATATATATATATATATATATATATATATATATATATATATATAGCCGTTTTCAACGTCACTGCAATATACTGTGCTTATTCAAAGTACGCCCTACTCCTCCATTTTACAACAGGGGCCAGCGTGATTTCACTGTATATAGGTATTTCAGCCATAAGTATATACATATGGTTTAAGGCTGGTGGACCAGCCTTTGGCTTTGACAAAGGCTCTATATATATATATATATATATATATATATGAATTGTGTCGTTTAAGGTGTATTTACCACATCGACTTTTGCTCTATCTTTCTGTCTTGTGCATATATGTGCGGAGTGTTGAAGCAAACAGGTTCACATTTTTTAAAGATTGCCTTTGAGAAGTAACGCAATTATAGTCCATGAGCTAACCGTCTTGAAGAGGCGGACACGTCGTTCAATACTTCCACAAAAGAATTAAAATGCATAATCGCACAACTAACAATTCAGTAATTACGTAATAACTAATTAGCTTGTGGCAAATATCGCAATTTACAAAATCTAGCGGCTTTTCTACACATACAATTCTACCTTGAACAAAATTCTGTGTATGCCAGAATTCATGAGATATTCGCCGTTAAACTTGATTTGGAACGCCAATCCATATTTCCGTTTATTTCTGGAAATAATATCTCGCGACTGCTCCCATCATGGGAATTCGTTCCAAGTGGATCGGCTTGCGAACTCCCCGGCTAGAATTTGTGAATTGCCGTTCTCGCCGTGAGGTAATTCGTTAAAAACTTCCTTAGTCGAATTTGTTAAGCAATAAATTAGGCATTCTAATTTTTTGTCAAGGTGATATTTGCCTCTTCAAGTAGGCCAGCTCATGGATTCGAATTGTGCCGTCTTCAGCACGAAATTTAAGAAATGGTAACAATTTACTAAAGTATGGGGTTTCACGTGCCAAAAGCAGTCTCTGATTTTGAGGCAAGCCGTACTGGAGGAATCGGGAAATTTTGACGACCTGGGATTTTTTATTCTGCGCCTAAATATAAGTACACGGGTATTTTCGCATTTCGCTCCCATCGAAACGCGGTCGCCGTTGCCGGGATTCGTTCTCGCGTCCTCGTGCTCAACAGCCAAACACCACAGCCTCTCAGCAAACACGGCGGGTAAAAAAAAAAAAAAAATGAATGTTCGCTGAAGCACCCGGAATATACTTGATTAGACATGGGCGCCGAGCGTGGCGAAACGATCGTTAAAGAAATACTCGCAAGTTTAAAAACAACAAAAATACTTTAATTTTGCTAACGCTTCGACCGCTGGGCCGGCCTTCATAGGGGGCCGGGCGAGCGGCCGGAACCTTCGTATGATCATAAACATGAATAGTACATTTGTTGTTGTTAGACGTCTCTGTAGTTTCACATTATATATATATATATATATATATATGTATATATATATATATATATATATATATATATATATAGGGAGAGAGAGAGAGACAACCTTACGTGGGTTTGCGTTGTGCTTCTTGCTTTTTTTAGTTGGTGTATTCGATAGTTAGTTTTCAATGTGTTACATATAACCTATTGTAAGCTATAAATTTTCCAACCTGCTAGAAATCCCAGTGGGAGTTGCAGCATAAGTAAATGAATGAATAAAGAAATACCTACCGGATTCAGAAAGACGTGATATATATATATATATATATATATATATATATATATATATATATATATATATATATATATAATATATTCCCGTTATCATTGTGCTACTATTCTTTAAATACTGTTTGTTATAGCCATTCTATTGATTCTATTTTAATTGTGAAAGTTTCTTGTTCACTGTCCTCTCGCGTTCAAAGTCATTGTTTCTCCTTTGTACAATTTTAACACCACATTACTGTATGTGAGCACATTTTTTACACTGTATTTTTGTATACGTATTCACATATGTATTTTAATTATTGTGTAGCCTTTGAGTGCAGTTCCCCCATTACATAATGCCTCTAGGGCCTGTAAGGTAAATTTATATATATAACTAAATAAATAAATAAATATTACGCCGCCGAATTCGTCTTGTTCTGCTGGATTGCCTCAAGAGGGGGACATAAACTGCAGGAGTGCTAATGGCTCTAGTTAAACATATTCACTGTTTGCCTTCTCTATTTATTCGCTTGATGACACCTGGTGAAGTTGAAGAAGGTAATGGAATCTAAGCATTAGTCCAGTAATATCAATCTTAAGGCTAGCAGCTGCACTTGAAAGAGTCCTAATGAGCCCTTTGCCAGCTATGGGCATTGCAATCACCTAGTTGTAGTGTGAAAATAATGCGGGGTTGATTCGGTCAGCAGAGGGTATTGCGCGGACAAATGACGCGAAAGCAGTTAATGTCAGCAAAATCGAGCGCGCTCATGTTCTTTCAAATATATACGGTATAAAAGGTAAAGCTTGTTGAGTGAACATAGTTGCCGCGAGACCTTACGGAAGCAATAACAACTTGCCTATTGGATGCGGTCATTTAATCAAAGAAAAGCACGTAATGAAAACATGTAGCGGGTGCATGGTACTAGACCTTTATTGCTTCTGCCGCCAATTCTTTCAGTCGCACATGCAGGGAAATAACTTGAGGAGTAGAACACTTTTTAGCAAATCCTACCAGTGAGTAAAATGTATGCTGGCCCCGTTTGGTACGTCGCGCTATACGTAGAATATAAAACAAGCGCAAACGAAAAATAATTATGACAACGAGAGGATGAATCCTCATTTCACCGTTTTCGGACCACACTTCGTCCAGGTTGTGGAAGATTTCCAAACTACACGTGGCCACCACTGCGCCTTGGGAGTAGGACTCTTCAACGGAAAACTAGGTACACTTATCCTGGAGAAAGCCAAACTAGCCACCGAGTGAGTATAAACTGCCGGATGGGAATCGTCACCTGAACCTGTATTGAACTCGAAGTCGCGGGTTCGTTGCACAACCATAGCGGCCGCATTTCAAAAGAGGCGGCGTATACAAAAACGGCAGTTTACCCAGTTTCGATGAGGTTTCGCGCTATGGAACTCCGCATCCACTGGCGTGAACAATGGCTTTAATCCTCTTTCGTAATTAAACCCGAAATGACAAGCTGATAGCATGCCACTTCGTGAATGCGAACCTACAACCTCCGCATGATGCATGCTTAGCACTGCCAAATGTGCTTTGTCGGATGCTGTTCCCACATCCGCATTCTCACGGATTTATTTATGTCCACGGTATTTATCCTTAACAGGGGGTTTCCCGCGGCACCCGTGGCATCTCGTCGACAGCGAATGTCGGAGATCGCATAGACCGACGGTGTAAAGTTAGGAGGTGAACTTTGCGAGCATGCAGTTCTAGTAAAGCCTCGATTGCTGTGCCAGAAGGCTTCAACCCCGCCGAAATTCAAGGCCCTCTCTATAAAATGGTCTATGGACATTGTTGTGTCCGCGGAAGGAAAAGAAACTGAGATGGTAAAAATTAATCCGCAGCACTACATTAACGCGTCCTCGGAATCAAGCCGTCCAGCCTAAAGCCTTTAAAGCAAATCTCGGTTTGTCCTGCCAGATTGCATATCATGAGGTCATACGTCCTTACTCCTGCCGCCATAAAGAAAGGATTTGAACAAGGGGGGATACTTTTTAAATAAATCTCTTTTCCTTCATTTTCTACAACTTCACGTCGTAGTCGATGGGCTTGGTGGATTCCATGCCCGGAACGCCGCCCTTGCCGCAACACGCTGTAACTAAAGACTGCAATCGAGGCAAGGTAAAGTCGCCTAATGGGGTGTCATTCACATGCCGCAAGTGCGCGCTGTTGTTACTAGTCATTTGTAGCTCTCTGCTTCAATTTAAAGTCAGAAACTTAATTTCAGTTTTCCCTTTTGCACGAAAACGTAAGCTAAAAGGAAACGTATTTTTCTCCTCGCTCTACATGCGTTACTCCTGCGATGTCTTATCTTCAGAACAAACATTCTAAAAGTTGGTGGAGGGCGAACCTCGCTAAGAATATATAAAGAAGCGTCTTGTCGCTCGAAAGTAATCTCTGTCGCAACGGTGTCTTTTCTTTTTCTTCCTTTTTCCTTCCAGTCATTTCCCCAACATAACCATGATCGTCATCAAAGTACACACGGAAAGAGCCGGAGACCCTGGACGGCTGCACCTTGTTGCGCCGAACCCCGACCTTGTGGACCTAAGCGCTTACCTCACGCTGTCACTGGTGAGCGAATATTTAGTAGGGAACGCACACTAACGTGGCCTGCCCCATTTTCATTAATCTACAGTGAACCTGTCTAGGGTTAGGATCGCGAGATTTCTTCGGAGCATAACGTAGACAATAAACTATCATAACGAATGGCGTATACCTCCAAATGCAATTGCTCGTACCCCGTGAGTCAGAGGCTACAAGCACTCAGCAATATGAGGCGAACAGTGCATAAACTCGAGTAAAATCGTGGCATGAGCTATTGCATTGATTCATTGGTATTCGTTTATTGGCACCATTCATTGGCCATTGCAATGATTATTGGGATCGATTCCTGATTGAAGCAATATTTTCAGCATATACGAAACGAGGGCGAAGAATACATTTCGCTACTCAGCAACACGCAAGAACAGCACATGTTTAAATAAAGAGCAAGCTCAAAACAAGCTTCCGAACCACTTTAATGCTGAGCCTTGCCAGGATTTCATCAGCCGAATCACCGATTATCATTAGTTGCAGAGATAGAGTGGGAACGTTTGGCGGCAGCGGCCAAGAACCAAAGCTTATCAAAGGAGGAGATGATGGCGTGTTATGAAAGGGCTCAGCCGGAGCAGCTTAAACAGTAAGCGTGCTTGCGGCCTCCACGAACAGGAAAAGGATCTGATTTATAGGATTCGATGCATCTGAACGAGGTGTCCTGCAATTGAACAGACATCCAATATGTACAACTCAGCAGCACATCATGGGATGGCACTCCATCTGCGTACTCTGTTTCACGAACTGTGTGCAGCATTATGAAAGCGACAAGCAATCAAAGAACAAGTGCAAGACTGAAAACTAACTGCAAGACACACTCTCAACGGTATCCTCTCAGTGACTGGTTTCCGAGGACATGCCCGTTCACCCTTTGATTGCCAAACGGTGAAACTTTTGCTATGAGGCGAACGGTAGGTGAAACAATTATTGGGAACCAGCCGAGGGAAGCACAAACGAAATAAATTGATTTACGCGTGAAAGCATCAGGTCAGAAAATCAAGGCGGAAGTTTTTACCGTTGTCAGCACAGTACGAAGGACAAAATGAAAATTTACTTTAAATCATGCCGCAATGCCCCATGTCTAGTCACCGCAGGCAAATGATTTGTAATCTGCTGCATGAGAAATGTTAGAGCGAGTTTGGAAGGCGACACAAGACAAACATGCTAGCAGGTGTGCAGATATTCACTATTTTCTTTAACAGCAAGTCAGTTCCTGGAATTTTTAGCTTCAGGACAGCTGCACGCGCAGTTTATAGTCAGAAAGCATGCGCTGGGGCCTTAAGTATCCACTACACAGCAACACTGTGAGCCATATAAAGCAACATTACTAAACAAGCAGTAAGCGTCAACAAAGGAATGAGCATGAAATGTAATAAACTAGCTAATGTCATGCTTAGGAGGCTTACAGTGTGTATGAGCAGTCGCCTTAGCAGAGTCATTGCACAACTTGGTTCCGGTTCTTAAAACGCTTTGTTAGCTCATGATTATGCATGCTTATCTTAATGTTTAGAGGCGGATTCAGCAGGGTGAACCGCCTGGGCATCACGGATGTAAGCAATCCTAAGATACAGCAAAAATAAACAAGAGGCAAAAATTTGCAGGTTTCCAACAATGCCAGGCAATTCGTATACATTTAGGCGAAGAAAAAACGCGTTCATCTGGGTCCGTGAACCGGTGCTCATGTCGGGCGACCAGTTTTGGTTTGCTTTTTCAGGCACTTGCTCTTCTGCTGGTTTCTGCGTAGATGCTTCCCCCGTCTTTTTATTCCTCCCTGAAGTTATGAATACTAGGGCATGCTGCCCATCATAACATCAGATTCGCAACTATTCAGATGCGGTCTGGCTAACACTCCCTATGTTAGTTCTAGTAACAACGCAAATATATCCAAGAGATGGGATGGAGAAACCGTGGCGTGGTAGCTCAATTGCTTAGAGTATCGAACGTGTAATGCGAAGACGTGAGATCGTTCCCCACCCATGGCAAGTTCTCTGTTCATCCACTTCCATTGGCATTTATTTGTTATTTAACTCAATTAGCGAGAAAAACTAATTTCCCGTATGTTTGCATTGCTGTCTACATTAGCTGGCTTCCGATGATCTCGATATGGGGGTATTTTTAAAGGTTCGTAGCATAAACAAGCTACCTAACAGAAAACACTCTTCTTCAACCGCATACTTGATTAAAGAGGCCCGGTCTGGTGAACAGTGGACGCGAATATGCCACTGTGGACCAAGACTATCCGTATTGAAGGACCAAGACTATCCGAATCGAACTGTGCTTCGCATCTCTTGGCACCCATTCTGTAAGCCTAAGGGTCCACCGGTTATCTAACCTGCCCATTACATGGCCTGCCTAGCTCTATTTTTTTCATTAATGTCAATTAGAATATCACCTACGCTCGTTTGCCTTCTGATCCATACGGCTCTCTTGGTGTCTCTTAACGTTACGCCTAACATTCTTCATTCCATCGCTCTTTGCGCAGTCCTTAACGTGTTCTCGAGCTTCTTTGTAAAGCTTAAAAAGTTGCTGCCCCTTATGTTAGCTCCGGTAGAATGTATTGATTGTACACTCTTTTTTCTAACGACAGTAGTAGGCTCCCAGTCACGATTTGGTAATGCCCGGCCGTATGCATTCAGACCCATTTTTATTTTTCTGTAAGTTTCCTTATCATGATCCGGGTGTCTGGAGTATTTGACCTATATAAGCGTACTCCTGCACAGACTCTATAGGCTGACTGGCATACAATGAAATTTATGAATGGGTGAGTGAGTGATTGGGCTTGACGTTCCAGAGTGACCCTGGGATTATGAAGAGTGCTGAAATGGAGAGTTCCTGAAATATTTTTGATCAAAGCAGGCCAAGCGTCTCGTTTTTCTTTTTTTTCTTTTTTCTTTTTCCATGTCGCATCCGTTGGAATGAGGCCAGCCTCGAACCCCCAACTTCATGTTCCGCAACTAAACGCCACAGCAAATGCTCCAAGCACCGCGGCGGATAACATGGAACGTCAACCTTTATTTCCTTTTTCCAATAATGTATGTGTTATCAGAAACAAATTGGCAGTGGATTAGCTGAGCTATGCCAGGATATACGTAGCCTAAAGCTACGGTTATGTTTGTTCAATTTTCCAATCTTTTTCCAAAAAAAATGGCTGTGGCTTAGCTAAGGTTAAGCCCAGGATGCGAAGCATACTAGCCTTTATATTAGTTGTTGAACCACTGTTTAGCCTGGTGAACTGCTGTTCCTTGGCTATATTTGTTTCGGCTAGACGAAGAAACAACTCATGCGTTACTCTGCTTCAACTTCAAGAGTGTAACGCGACAGCATTCCCGTCGACCCGCCAAGGGGTGTAAGACAATGGGCTCCGGCGCAGCGACTACGCGCCCCGCATTGGACGCGGTGAGCGTCGAGCAACGTAGCGTTGGGCGCGGCAACGAAATGTGCGCCTGAGCAAGCGACGCACGCCTGAGCCTTAGAAACAGCTCGTTTCTAAGGCAACACCGCATTCACTAGAGGCGCTTTTGTACCGCTTTGAAGCATCCTACTCGTGGCTCAGTGGTAGCGTCTCCGTCTCACACTCCGGACACCCTGGTTCGATTAACACCCAGCCCATCTTGCAAGAATTGAGCTAAAGCCACCTAGAAACAAGCGCAGCTGCTTATTGTACCGCCGCGACGCCGCGAGCGACAGCGCAAGTTGGAGCCCCGTTTCTCCTCTGTCGTGACGTCACGGTGGCACGTGGTCAGCCTTGAAGGCGACGCCGCGAGTGACGGCGCGAGTTGGAGCCCCGTTTCTCCTCTGTCGTGACGTCATGGTGTCACGTGGTATGGCATGGGGTCAAAGGTCATTGTAGGCGACACCGCCGCGCCTGAGGAGCTGGGTTGAGCTCTAGTAATATGCTTCGCATAAAAGTTTTCCAAACAGCGGCTCGACTCTCTTTAACCTCCATGTCGAGCGCGCTGCATCAACCGTCTCTCCCGCGCATTTATACGCACGGTGCGCCCTCCTTGCGCATGCGCACTGACGCGTGGCACCGAAATCGTTCAGGCGCATTGTCCGACCTTATGGGCGTGCGGGCGAGCGTCGTTAGACGGCGTGGGCGTTGGAGCGCGTTGGCCTGCTTGATCGAATCCGGTTACTTTGGCGGCGCCAGTGCCTCGAACCATGGGTCGAACTATAGGCGCTGTTGTTGTCGCCAACGTCCTGTAACGTGTGGGCGCTTTCACGATACGTCAGACCAAATTTAGGCCTTAAATGCAGCAGCGGGTGCACACGGCGCCGGCGCGCCTGCGGAGACTGCGACGCCACATCTCTGGAATGCGCCGCAGTCGGCGGCAGCGATGGTGACGCAGCTGCGCCTCATGGGACGTCACGCAGTTCTCGCGCATGCGCAGTAGCGCAGGCGCAGAAGCGCGCGAAGCTCGGCTCCGAACCGCGTAGTGTAACTTTACGCTACAAAACTATGGAAATCAGTTTCTAACTTGAGAGCGTTGATGGACCCGTGCCGCCGAAAATCCCGTGTCGGTGTCGGCGTAGTTGTCCATGAGCGAAATCTTCCGTATATACTTAGGCATATGCATACCTAAATGTATATGTATATGTGTCACGCCTTGCAATAGGACATGCGTTAAAGGTGGGTTATGCTGCCACAACATACTGTCACTAAAGTTGCTCATACCTTGGGTTACATTCGTGACAAAGGTATTCGTCGCATTATGAGAATGAAAGCCCGGAGAAAAATGTCATGAAACGCATGCCTTTTATGTGAAGTTTTCTCACAATGAAATATCACAAGTACAAAACGATAACAGAAGATGGGCCCGAGCAAGAACCCGCGTCTCCACCAGAAAGCTCGTCTTCGTGCATAGATTTCACCGCCAGCGTTCCACGGTGAACATAAGCTGCAGCTGCCAGGACGCGTGAGAAGCAGTCAGGGATCTTTGAATGGAATCGCGTTCCACTCCTAAAGGCGAAGCTTAAGGGGAAGCTTTAGCTCGGGTGCTCTTATCTAAATACATGTAAAAGGTGAATTGATTTTTCTCGGCGACCACGGCACCGAATTTGACGAGGTTTCTTGCATTTAAAAGAAAAGCTTAAAATCTAGTGACTGTTGGTTTCGAATTTTCGATTCCTGTAGTCAATTTTTGATTAAATATTGGCAAAAATCGAAAATTTTCAAAACACGAAATTATCAAGTATACAACTTTGTAACACAGCAACGAAGAATGATAATACAGTTCTGTGAATTGAATATAATAGTACATTTAAAGCGGACAAAATTCATATGTTACACGTGAATATAAAAAAAATGTTTAATATGGATATACAACTTTTGCCGAACCCTCGTAACCAACGTAACAAATTAACGTAAGATGTAAGATCAGATATGAAACTCGATCGCTTTGAACGATCTAATGGATGACGTTTACAGGACAGTGATATCTGTTCTTGATGCAGACCTATGAATTTGTAAACTTCGTGCACCTATTTTTTTCAAACGGTCGAATATATGAAAATTATTTTATCAAAATTCAGGCTATTAATCGAAATTCCACTTCCAACAGTCACTAAAATTTAACTTTCTGTCTCAAATGCAACAAATTTCATTAAAATCGGTCCAGGGGTTGTTTCAGAACAACGTTTTTGCGTTTTACATGTATTTGAATAAGCCGCGTCGGAGTTGGGCATGAGCTAAAGCTCCCTCATAAGCGTTGGGGGTTTCTCATCAGTGTCTCGTTAATAAGCCTGAGTAATAATAATAATAATAATAATAATAATAATAATAATAAGCAATGAATTGTAAGGGCCCTAGCTAGCGCTATGCACCCGCAACGCGAGTAGAATACGTACGTATTCATTTATTTTCTCTCCCGCTCTCCTTTCTTTCTCTTTGCTTCTGCGCCAGGCGGTACTGGGCAAGGACCTAAATCAGCGTATGCAAAATCTGACCGACAACAACCACAACAACCGGCGCTACGCCCTGCTATCTTTCGCCATGTTCGCGCGGACGTACCGTTTGCCGAAGACGTGGACTGATGGTGGCGCTGGCACGCGACAGACCATCGCTGAAAAAGGCATCATCATGGAATACCGGATGGTGAGTGGGAAGGGAGAGTGGACAGCCGGCCACCGAATGGCATGCAAGGCGCTCTTAGGAATTGTAGCATAGCCATGGCGCGCTCGCGGCAACGCCAGACCAGTGAAGCATCAGCGTAGTCAGTAGAACAAAATGAACGTTTGTTCAAATGCGTAGATCGTATTTATAAGTAGCCGAGTGGCGTGAAGGAGATGGCAAGGAGCACGTGTTAGTAGTGATAGTACGAACTCTGAAGGATCGCCAGATGTGGCGTATAAAGGTGCGCGCAGTTCGAAAACACACGTGAAGTTGCAACAAGAATACAACTAATTTGGAAATATTAATAACGGGCTGTGGCAGATCGCCCAAGTCTAAACCGCAAACTGGATTGCTCTAAGAGGCAGCCGCTTGCACAATAAATCAAAAGGGATCGATGATTGAATATAAAATTAACCCCTATACAATTTCACGCCTCGTTATGTGCACGCTGCGTGTGGCGAGGCTATAGCATTCCAACGCTATCATTCAGCCGCTAGCTCGCTCATTCGCAGGGAGGTGAAAGCGAAACCATGGAAACGTGCCTCCAGTTGGCGTAGGTTCACCTAGGTGTCCCAAAGAGCGGTTCACGCCCTGCTTACTTTGATCACAGAGCGTTGACTTGCGTAATGCCTCAAACAGCGCAAGAACCGCACAAAGGATTTAGACAACGGACGCCACCGGGCATTCTTGTTACCGTAACGTACATCGAACGGAGGCGAAACATATAGGCAGAGATAAATAAACTGAATGCAAACATACGCACAGACACATCCGTACGCACGCACATCAATACGCTGCATTGTATCATGTAGTTATTCTGATAAAACGAAAATAGTGTTTTTAGTTTCCCTCTGAAATATTGCTTATCGCATTTATGTCAATAGCCGCCGTTGTCCAGTAGACTAAATGCGTTGCCTTCTCCAATTCACATCTTTATCGCTCCTAAAATGCTTCTTTAACACACCTGGTGCAGCGCTAACACCTACAGGCTGTTTGTTGATATGTCGTACATGTTACAGCACATCTTACGCTGTACGAGAGACAAATATATTACTTACTACAAAAAAAAATTGGAGGCTTATCAAGGTTAAGCCCAGTGGATGCTTCGCATCCACTGGGCTTAACCTTAACGTATCCTTAGCGTTTGGAGGCATCTTGACCGCATACACGCCCGGCGCAAAGACGCTGGCGCGGTTGCGGGCACAGAGACTGACGCGACGGCGGGCGCGCGCCGCTTCATTCCTGGCGTGACGTCACATATCACGTGATGCAGCAATGGTGGCGCCGCCGCAGCGTCGCGCGCGACGGCGCGAACCGAAGCGTGGAGGCCTCCGCCGGGCGACGTCCGACGGCGCGATATGAGGCCCCATCAGCAGCCGGTGTGACGTCATCACGTGACGTCACATCATGTGATCTCACTTCAGGCTCAATGGTGGCCACCGCCGGGAGGCAACCGACGGCGCGATATGAGGCCCCATCTGCAGCCGGTATGACGTCATCACGTGGCGTCATGTCACGTGACCTACTTGAAAGTCACTTGAAGGTCAATGGTGGCCACCGCCGGGAGGCGACCGACGGCGCGATATGAGGCCCCATCTGCAGCCTGTGTGACGTCATCACGTGACGTCATGTCACGTGACCCCACTTTAGGGTCAATGGTGGCCACCGCCGGGCGTCGCGCGAAGGCCCGAAACCTACGTTAATATGCTTCGCATAAAAAAAAAACAGAGCAATCCACCCGAGAGAGAAAACAGGAAACAGACCGGACGAGCGCTTTTCGCATTTCGCCGACTTCAAAATGCGGCTTCCTCAGTGACCGGGAGTGAGCTTGCGACCAGGAACGTAGCAGAGCGAAATCAACAATCAGTGATCCACCGCGACAGGTCTCTGGGTCGCAGTGCCTCTTTGAAATGTTTTCAAGCAATCTGTTCGTAATGGAGCACGAACAGCATTCCAGACAGGCCTAGACAAACACGAGCTCCAATCTCGTCGACGGCGACAACACCAGAGCTCTACGCCTCAAGCAACCTCCTTTGACGCTAAGAGAAATAAGAAAATGGCAAAAAAAGGCTATCGCAGTTAATACAGTTGTACACATTTCATGCTTTCATGAAGACCGGTTATTTTCATACGGAGACTATCAATGTTCTTCTTTTTGACTCCGTGGGTTGCTTTTTCCAGGTATGCAGACACAGCAACATTGCCAAGGACCCCCTGTTCACGGCGTCCTCGTACGTGGCGAACACGACCAACAGGTTTCTGGCAATGTTCGACACCGCCCAGAATATAAAAGACAAGGTGAGGGCAGCATTTGTTTGGTTGGCATATCTGATGTATTGACAAACGACGACTAACTTATAGCAAACATTGCATTCCTTGCAAATGGGGCGGTGGGCGAATACATGACGAGTATTTCTGCTCTCCTCCTATTTCCGGCAATAGAGATGTTCAGCGTAGCCCTTCATACACGGCAGGCAACGCTACGGAGATTATAAAGGCTTCTGACACTGATGCCATTCACCACGAAAAAAAAAATGTTGCACCACGAATGACTGAGATATATGCAAATAGGCGCCGTGTAATTTTAAGCTAGCTTTAAAAGAAGCTTCTAACTAGGGGACTCCCATCTAAATACATAAGAAGGGAGCTATCGTTTTTGTCGTAACAACTCCGCAAGGTACGCTGCATATAAAAGAATGAAAAAAACGGAAGTAAAGTAGATTTCGGGAAAGCATCTTTCTTAATTTATTATATTACGCTTCTTTTTAAATAAAATAATGAAAACGGAAAAACTTTGAGCACGAAGCCATGAAGTTTACAACTCTGTCACTCGACAATGAAAAAGAAAAAAAAGCTATGCTAATCCCGAATATTGCACCTAATAATACGTGTAATGTGAACAAAATTGATTTCTTTTACACTGCTCTGATTACTGGCAGTAAGATGGCGGTAGGACTTTGAAAATCCTTGGTAGACATCGTAACAAATTCACGCAAACTTTAATGACGCGGCTGTTTATTCTCGTCGAACGTTTTCTTTATCAGACTGTATGCGCGACATGAATTGTGTAGTGCTTCCGGGAATGCAGGCGACCACCAGCGTTTACGATGGGTCGTTTGACGAGTCCTGAATAAAAGCCGACATGATTGGACGTAAGTTCACATTTTCCACGATCGCACACTGTGCTCGCCGATATCGTGGTACATCGAGGGCCACTTGTATTCCTGGGCGCAGATTTGCCCAATAAAGAATCACTTTCGTGAATCACAGTTTTCGCTACTGTATTGTTCACCGTTACCACAACGTGGCAAAATCAATTTAGTCCGTTTTTGATGCTCCAACGGACGCAGTTTGCAGAACTGCGGTGCCCGGTTCCAGAGCACAACCCTTAAGCGCCCGTGTCTGCGTTGAGCGTCGGCGTGCTTCGGCTCCGGCACCGTCGACATATCCGAGCAAATAAGCAGAGCGAAGGATGAAAGAGCGAACGAAGAGCATAGCTGGGGATGAAAGGCGAATAGAGCGTGAGGAGGAAAACGGAGGGGGGAGGTATGGCGAAAATGTGAAGAGAAATGCGTAGTGCCGCTTTGCGGCGATAATGGCTACAAGATGGCGCGAGAGTAGCACGCGGGGTATGTTCACCGATGGCACACGGCGAGCGCGTCGAACGATACCATATACAAAAATACCAGATACCAAATACCAAAACAAAGCGCTACTTGCAGGGATCTGTTTGACGCGGCTACTGTGAATCGCGCCCACGTTTCACCCACGCTCTTCCTCTCGCGCTGCACTGTGCTCCATTAGCAACATGGCGCAAGAGACAGATTGTCAGCGCCAGCCAATGTATCGCGCAATGAAAACAGGTGATGAGCTGCGCTTACATTTCGCATTAATGTGTATCGTAATCGTCATTAAACTTTTTAGTCAAGAATTTGGCAACTTTGTGCCAAATTTTTGCGCCCTAAAGCGCAGCTCTTAAGGCACCGTTCCTGCGGAGAGCGTCTGCGTAACCGAGTGAGCGAGCGTAGCGAAATATGAAAGTGAATGCGGAGCACAACGGGAGTATGAAATACGAGAGGAGGAAAGCGGAGAGGAAGGTGCAATGGTGCCATGAGACGGAAAACGGAGGAGGGTATGGCGAAAGCATGAGGAGGAAAATAAGCAGTTTCGCACGTAAAGCGAAGCACCGACTGCTACAGCAAATTAGTAGTTAGCCAGAGAAAGAAAGGATAGTGGGTTTATTGGCCGTATAAACTTGTAAACATTCACTTAGAACTAAATTACAATCATAGAATGTGCAAGCGCTACAGAACGAGGACGCAGAAAGAAATGGCAACGCGAGTTTCCGCACTTGAAGCCGGTATGTGCGTGTTGGTGCACTTTAGTGCGCAGGTGCACCAGCTGAGATGTATCGAGCGACACGTGGTGCGTTAGGAGGCGGATCTTTCCTGGTACGCCCGAGCAGAAGATTTTGTTAGGCGCGTTGTTTAACTGAAGGAAGATTTGACCGTGCGTGCCAACCCCAGTGCTGGAATTCAATAGGCTTGAAGTAATTCACTACGCGGTAAGGCTTGAAAGGCCAGGGAGTTAGGTCACACAGTGCGTTGAGGATGACCCTCATGAGCGTGTAAAAATAAAGGGCGCACACCGCGACGCTGCTGTTGACGAGCTGGATATGTTAGATGGATGACATCTTTCACACGTCCACGACACACAGAAACAACACTGTCTCTGGGTGTCTGCTTCTACGTCTTCGTTCAATCACGCTCACACATGCTTTCATAGATATCATGCTATCATGCTTACATGCTACATGATAGCATGCTTACATGCTTGCATGATAGCATGCTTACACATGCTATCATAGCTCCTCTAGACGTGCGACCGAACCACCAATGCCGATTACACTCAGGATCTGGCCAAGTTCGAAGCTGCCAATCGCAGTCCGGATCTGGTTGAATAGCTCTGGGAAGTCCATCTAGCCCACGGCGCCACCGCGATGCTCCGTCTTCCGGACCCGGCGTGAGATTAGCCCTGCTATGGGTCACCCCATAGCCTTGTAGGACCCAACGAAGTTTTCCATGTAGCCATTCATCCAACCAACTAGCCAGCCAGCGTGTTTTAACAATACAACAAGCACGGTGTCCCGCGCCCAGGCAAATATGAAGACACCACACTCATTTAACGCTCAAACTCGCGGTCCAAATACTGGAGTGCGGAATCGCGGCAACAATAGCTATCGATTTGACCTTCCTGATCTCTGGCTTCAGCGCTAGCGAAACGTCGAAAGTACAGCGCATAGGAAGCTATCGGCACTACGCGCACTCTACAAACATAAAAGATCGCTTTGTAAACGAAACCTTGAGGGCGTGCGCATGGGCCACGTCGCAGTTCGCTATCCAGATACTGTGCCCGCGCGACCGCGCCGTACGCAGCAGCCACCGAAAATAACACCCCCCCCCCCCACCCCTCATTTCCTAGCCCCACACCAGTTGCTCGCAATACGCAATATTTTGTAAAAAACTTTCAAATAACAACTATTAATTTTCCCTACTGCCATCACTATAACTTAACAATCTTACCCAGATGCAAGAAATTTCACTCAAATCCCCTTCAACATCGCAATCCATATTATGCCAAGTGTTTTACAAACTATCGCATCGACGTTGCGGCGGCGCACCTCGACCGGCTCTTTGACCCTCTCCATTATTTCGAGGAGGCACTCGTATTTGAATAGATGCTGATTGTTAGAAAGAACCTAAGCTTTTCTTTATTATCCGCTCTATCGGTGCGAACATGTTCGCCTTCCTCTGCGATCAAGTAGTACTCCAGCAGTACGGCATCATCTAGCTGCTCAACTATGCTTCTGAGGAGCGCTATGTCCCAGTTGACACATTTCTCGTCGACGCTGCGGTCTTCCAAGAGCTTCTTTGTGAGCGTCTGGAGCCGGTGGGCGTGTTCAAATGTGGGAAACTTGCTTTCGGATCGCTGTTCGTACGGATGGAAACACCAGTTGTTGCGCAGCAGACATACCCGGATGTTCTTAAGCGGGTCAGCTGGCTCGACGGATGAGAGAATCGGATGCCTTGAGTCGGATGCCGCGACCACGCCGGGAACACGGACATGAACTCATACTCGGCAGCCCAAATCTGTACGCGCTGCCAGCCCGGCAAGCGTACAATTCCAAGTACACAGACTCAAAAGTAGACAGAAAGTACACAGACAAAAAATGCTTCGCATTAATGAACGTGCATACATTATATGGATACTCTCAAATTTGTTAACGTTCCTTTAGTATACCGGTCCCATGCAGTGCAAGCATGTTCTCCGTTTGGCTGGATAAAGGTTAGGCTATTGAGTAGCTCAACATATCAAGGAGAATTTCAAAGTTTGTTTCGCAGAAAACATAGTTAGCGGAACGCCAGAACAACATACGTCGTCAATGTGCAGTTTCAAAGCAGAGTTATTAGTGAATGTTACGCCAACGTGCTTATTTATTTATTCGTTTATTTTTTCTTTATTCAGTTACCCTAAATATGTGGCGGAGGCATTACAGAGGGGGCAAATGACAATAAAACGAAAATTTAGTGCAACTCATTGCAAATAATTACTTAACGGCAGCATAAAGAGGTAGAGGAAGCACGATGCAAAACAATAAATCTAGCAGATACTATAGCTAACATAAAACTGTCAGCAAATGCAGAATAAGGCAAACGTTTAAATATAAGTTCCTATGCATATTACAGTTAATCTAAAACAAAGCAATATGAATTACAATGACCAAATAACCTTTAACTGGGCCTGCGGTTTCCAGCTACTCGGCACAATATACTGAACCGAAAAGGGGATCAGAAATTTTAATTACAAGAAAGAGAAATAAACCCGTAGCAGGAAACAAGTGAACTGAATCTGTAAGTGACAGAAGCAGGAAACAAGACGATTAATGTTCATAAGAATGGCTCGTTGAGTGGCTAAGAAAAGTGTCGAGTAAAAAAAAAGTTATTGGTGCTTACATGTATAAGCTGCACTTTGTAGGAATGGTCTAGTCGTGGAAAAACGCGATAAGCTTGCCTGATTGTGCCGGTGGTGAAGGGTTAACGATTGCGATGAAGGTTTTGGAAAAAGAGAGCAGTGCCCGACGCCTGCGATATGCATGTAAAGGTAATTTGAGCGATGTTTTCATTTCCGTCAGGGTAAATATTCGAGAGTGCTTCCTTGCGTTGAAACGAACGGCTTGGTACTGAAGCGATTCCAGCTTGTTGACTAGGTATTATTGGTTAGGGTTCAATATTATGAATACTTACTCCAATTGCGAACGTACGATTGTTAACGTAGTGTAAGCTAGTAGTTTCGTATCGGTGTTAGGAGAGCGTAGGTTGCGCCTAATGAACCTGAGTGCGCGAGATCTCTTGCTAACCACTTCAGCTTTAAGGCGATTACACGAAAAATATGTAAAATCCATTCTTCAATGTTTTACATTAGGCACCACTTTGTTAATCAGGGTAATTATAGTGTAACGCAATTAGAGTGTGGTGTATGATTTAGTAAACACAATGGCTTTTGTTTTTAAAACTTTTATGCCATTTGCGACATTTTCGCCCCATTTATTAATTGTGTTTAGATCATCCTGGAACGCGTCGAGATCCGAGGCATTAGTGACCGCTGTGTATATAGCGTAGTCACCTGCAAACAATCCAGCTGTAGAGCATATGTTAGCGTTTAGGTCGCTCACGCATATTAGAAATAATATTGGTGCAACAACGTTTCCCAGGGGCACCTAAGGCTTGACTTGGGGTAAATAAGATAGGTGTTGATTTACAGAAACTCTCTGTGAGCGGCTCGTTCAAATGCTTTCGATCCACTTGAGAAATTCGTGTTGATGTTTGGGTGTCAAAATTTCCTTAATAATTGGATATGTGGAACTTTATCAAAAGCTTTCTTGAAATCTTAATTTTTAGCAGGTCGGCATGACAAAACACTCCACTACATAAAGAGATCAAAACAATCATTGAAAATTCAGCAATACATGCTGCTTTACATATGACAAATTATCATATCAGTTCACATTATACAATGATTGCCTCATTATAACTCATGGAAACAATGATGTAGAAAATCATTCAAATTGTACTTGCTCAAGACGAAAGAAAGGTACGATTCTACGGAAAATAGGCAGGAGAAGAAAGCATCTGTTTCACTCTTTTCTTGAATTGAGAAAATGTTTTGCAATCATTTATGCAGTTGATCATTAAAGGATATGTGTTACAGAGGGTAAATATTTGGTTGTCTATGACCTGGGTACCATAATTGTGCGTGACTTCGACGAAGCCCTAGCTACAGTGTGCAAGTTACTGGTAAACTTCCTGTTTAGGTACTTAGTGGAGAAGGATTTAAAAATCATGCCTAAATGTTAAGAAAAGTAAGCACAGCCAATGAGAAACTGTAAATTTGATAGTACGGCAGCACCTTAACTGCATCCTACAGGGATTCTTTGGTAGTATGAGCGGAATGGAATACAGTCTTCAACGCCCTGAATTGAAGCGAGAAAGTCGCGGTCTGAACCTGATTTGTTACATGTGCCTGAAACTAGCTGAAAGCACATAGAATAGGAATGAACTGCGGAAAAATAAATCTGCTTTCTCTAACGCGTAGCTAAAAGGTATTTCAGTCGTTGCAACAGCCGAATAGACCTAGGTGCTAAGAGATGAACCTGATTTCCGTGATCCGTTCATGTTAATCATATTTAAAACAGACTCCCTGGAAGCGGCAAGAATTCGTTGGCAATAGATTGGTGTTATAGATCTGTAGTTGGACATGATGATTCGAGGGCTTCTTTTTGGGCCGGAAAATAATATATTGTGTTTTTTAAAGTCAAGTTGGTTGCTATTTAACAAGATCTGTGGCTGACTGAGCCACTGATTTGCATGTTGTTCAAATGAGGCTAGATTTGGACCTGAAAAGAAGACATCAGTGTCAACCGCGTAAAGAATAATATCAGGTGTCTGAGGGATGTTAACAAGATCATTGATGCAAAAAATAAATGACAAAGTCCCATGAATAAATAGATCCTTGTAGCACACCGTACCTAATCATTCCTATGTCTGACTGAACTTGATTCATACTAGTCTATATCTTTCTTCCCTTGAGATAAATGTCTATCAGCTGATGTGTTATTCCTCCGATACCATACTTTCCCAGTTTTTCCATCAGAATTTCATTTTTAATAGAATCAAAGGCTTTTGGAATGTCAAGAAAAATGCCCAGCGTATATAGTTTCTGTTCAAAGTTTTCCAGAATACGGTCCTTTATAAATTGTATTGCTGTCTCCGTTGATTTTCCAGCCTGAAATCCATGTTGTTTACATAAGACGAGAAGACAAGACAGAAATAGGTCTGTAATTATTCAGATAATGTTTTCTGGTCCTTCGAATATTAATGCTATGCGCGCAACTTTCACTTTATCAGGGAATATACCGGTCTCTAATATGATTTTGCAAATATATACTAGTGGACCCACAAGAACCTCAAGTACGGCCTTGATAGGGCGCATACTAATATCGTCATTTCGTGGCGAGCACCCATCCTTCATTGCCTTTACCACACTTACAACTTCTTCCTGCGATGTAGGTATCAGAAACAGTGGTTTACTATTAGTGGAAGGAACATATGAATCAATAGGCGTTAACGCTTGGGTCATTTGTGAGCAATTTGGCGAGCCTGCATTAAGAAAATGTTCGTTAAACATGTTTGCAAGTGGCACACCTGAAAATCTTTTACCCTCGATGTAAAAATCAGGCATAATGCGTGCTTTGCCTTAATTTATGATGCTGTTAGCTGTTTGCCACAATAGTTTTGCAGTGTGGATGAAAATTGGAAAATTTGTTGTCGCAGTAAACTGATTTTGCTTAAGATCTGAAGTTAAGCTGTTACGGAATCTTTAAACTTCGTGAAATTAACCGGATCTTACGTTTTTATGAAACAAGAAAACAGCCAGCTTTTCCTGTTCATACGTCTGTATGATTCCGGAGTAATCCACGCTTGCTTTATCCTCCTGTGCTTCTTTATTGGCACGAGTAGAAAAGCACTGTTATAGTGGTGAAGCACTTTCTCTCAAAAAATGTCATTTGCCATCCAAGGGTTACTTTCACTATATATATCATCCCAGACTGCGTCAGCCAGCAGTGATTGGAACTGCGCAATGTTATTTTCATTGATAATTCGTTGGAGGAATTTTATTCTATCAATTTTTTTCACCAAAGAAGGCAAAAAAGGAAGGTGATCACCATTAAGGCTCGTCAAAATTACACCGGATATTATTATATTTTAAGGTAAATTAGTAAAGCACAAGTCTGTGAGCGTTTCGGAGTGTTGACTGATTTGTGTAGGCTTATCTACAATAATTTCACACCCATATGATTACATCAACTCGAGTAGGTGCACCTGGCTAGCATTGTTTCTTAATAAGTCAATATTCATGTCACCCAATATAATAACATGCCGTTTAGTGAAGGTAGCATATTGAAAAAAAGGACTCACCATAAGAAAGAAATGTACTAACTTATTTGTGAGGGGGTCCGCACCTGAAAAGTATAATCTTATTATGATGCGTCACGCCAACTGTTTCAAAGTCATCACAAACTTCGCCTAATTCCGGAGGAACACCATAGTCAAAATCTTGTTTTATATACAAAGATACGCTGCCACCAGGTTTTTCTAAATACAGAGACGTCATAACCTGTTAACTGTGTAACATCGCTATTTGATGTATACCATGTTTCTGTATATCCAGTTATGTCAAAGTGACATTTTATGAGCTCGAGATAAGCTTCAATTTCATCAATCTTATTTCTGAGGCTTTGTGCATTTAAATGATAGGGCTCTTAATTTTGTCAGATTATCGAAAAAGAAAATGTCTATCATATTTCAGAACTTCATGCTTTGCGAGCCGATTTACTTTCATAGATTGGCGGGAAAACCTCATCAGAATGATCGGCACTTTGTTCACAAGTGCTGGCAGGTGATGCAAGCCATCGACATCACGCGCATTCAGCAGGGGCAGTTCGAGTTTCTGAGCAAAATTATTCAGTTTTCCGAGAAGGTTTCCGTTTCCGGTGAAAAGTATATCGTGAATTTCCATGTTGTCAAGCCTACTGTGTTGCTGCGATTCATTTAGTTCCTTACTTAGCCTTGTAACTTCATTTTTGTGATGGTGATTTTCTAAGACTTCAACTCTGTTGCTAAGGTTCTCGATCTTCTCATTTCTGTGAGAAGTTTGTATGAGAATATCATACTTGTCTAACACATGTTGAACAACATTTTCAATGTTACCGACAGTTTCCTTTATGTTCGACAAGTGTTCCACTTTGGCAGTTCGAGTTACCAGACTGCCCCAAATTGCAGCAAGTTGTTTATTGATAGTTGCAGGTACGTCGTTGCTATGCTGCACATTGCGCGAAGCAAACATGCGACATGTTGGGCCCTTCAGTGTGCTCTTTGCTTGTTCATTTTTCGTCTTGAACGCGCGTTCACGTATGCCAGAACGTTTGCCTAGGAACTTGTATTGAGAACATTCAACACATTTCATCGATTCCTCATCATTTGAAAGTTCTTCACAACAGGAAAGACAAGTGTCGGTTGCTATGATATCATTCGAAGCAATAAGGGCAGCAATAAGGTCAGGAAGGGCAGCAACAGAAATGACAACAAATACAGCTTAGATTCAAATCATAACCAACCTGCCTATGTCAAGCGGTGAGAAGAGGGTCGACGAACAAGTTGTCGCCACTTCTGCCGGGTGTGTGAAGCTGGCCAGCACGGTGCTCGCTTGTAAAGGCGAATTGAGAGCGGTTCGGGGGAACTGGTCACAGGTGCTGCACAAGGCGATAATACAGCCGATAGCTTGAGAATGGAGGCTTGCGCCGTTGATGCCCAGAATTGCGATGACCCTGCTTATGAGAAGTGATGAGAACAGGGCCGAAGAACAAGTTTCCACCACTGCTGCCCAATGGAGGGAAGAAATCGGGCTTGGTTAGGTGCTTCAAAACTGCTGATGACATTATATGGTCTAGAATATCACAACCGAAGTTAGAGAAATAGGTCTGTAAGTAGAAGCTGTTGAAGGTTCACCAGTATTTATTAAGGCAATAACATAAGCGCTCTTCCAGTCGTCTGGCACACGCCCAGAGTCGACAGACTGCTGGAATAAGTAGCTGAAGTGTGGCACACGGAACGCTGAGTTAGTTTTACAAGTTTTGGGCATATGCCATCTGGACCTGATGAATAGTTAATTGACAATCGGTCTATAGCTGTTGATACGCTCTGTAGACCGACGGTCCTGTCATCCATTTTAGCACTTAAACATATAAAGTGCAGGACAGAATAAAGGGGTAGTTTGTCAGTAAATACGCAGCTGAAAAAAAAAACTTCCATTCCTCAGCTGTCAATGGCGGGGGAAGAAACTGTCCATCCTTACAATTAGATATAGATGTCTGTGAAGAGTAGTTTGGTTTAATCAGTTTTAAAAGCTTATTTAGGTTACTTTGTAGAATGGTGCAAATGTCGTGATTGTAGAACTTATCTTAGGCTGCTTGAATTATTTTGACAAAGCTCCGCAAGTTCACAGTACAGTTTCCAAGGTACACGGGATCTCATGAATTTCGCTTTTGAGTATAAGCATTTTTAAAGCGAAACTGTTACTGGCCACGAACTTGCGATTTCGCCGTGGCGGCGCTCCGAGGACGCACATGACGTCACAACGCACGCCTCGCCGCGGATATTTCTCTCTCGCTCACTCCGTAATTACTACTGCGCATGAGCCACTAGTAGCGCCGAGCCAAAGGTGTTCCACCGCTGCGTTTCTCGTCGTTGCACTTGCCTCCACTGGCATCGCCAGCTACGTCGCATGCCTGAGAACATTTTTGAGTATTCAAAAGGAGAGTTTGCGTAGGCTGCAATCACAGTGAAGGAGGCAGTATGGACGGCGATAATTCTGAGAAGCAGAAAAAGGCCTGGAATCTCCATAGGAACTAGATGAAGAGGAAACGAATCGCCCAGTAAAAAAAAAAAACGAATGGTGCACCGAATGACTGGCTAAACGCCGATTAAGATTAACCAGGGCTAACCGTGCTATGCCTTAGCTTTCGCTACGTATATCCTGGCATAGCCGAGCTAAGCCACTGCCGGTTTTTGTTTATGCCCCGTTTACCGTTCGGGGTAAACCACGTGTTTTGTGCCGATGATGTCATTGTAACCTTCGGAATTTATTGTGCTTTAAAGAGGTAAGTTTGTTTCGAACAATTCTCCAGTTTTCATCTATTCCGCTCAGATTGAATGGACAGTAGAAACATACCACAAATGATGACATTTCGGTGTTTATCATTACAGATTTAGTGCGTAAATAATCTAATATGATTTCTTTGCATCAGAAACTTGATTTGTTGAAGAAAATTCCCAATGCAGCGCTCTAAGGTCAATTATACTTTCAAGCGCATAATTTTTCGTGTTTTCCGGGTGTGTGGTTATTACGAGGTAAGGGATTGTGAGGCCGCCTGTGTGTACGGTGACAAATGTGAACTTTCTTTAGCGGTATAAGCAACATCTTTTAGATGGGCTCCAGTGCATATTTTTGCACGTTATGTAAAGCTGACTAAATTTATTTGTGTTGTCAGCCATGTCCCATTCTTTGCAACACATAAATACATTATTCAAGCTTACATGAACTTTTCTCGGATCTTAAGGCAATCTTGCGGATAACAAAGAGTTTCTATAGAGTGCAACTAAAAGCTTGGAAGCAGTTTCAGCACAGCGCCTAAATACGTTCGGAATGTTGTCTCGGCTACAGGATGTTTTGGATGTTAAATTTAATACCATAGATGCAACAAAATTATAAAAAAGGAGATTTGACTAATGTGGTTGAAAAACTCTAGAATTCAAATTTAGCCCTGAATTTAATTGTACAGAATATAGACTATGAAACCAATGGCGAATTACGTGTGCGATTCTATTCGACTCATTACCGATTGTATCATCAACTAAGCTTTTATTGACAGACTTCTTATTACTGCCTAGGTATAATGAAAGCTTAGCTGGCGTGTTCCTTTTCAAGTTGTGCAACGTGCCATTAAAATACAAATATCTTGAGTCCCTTACAGTGCACGTCAGTTTGCTGTTTACTTCAGTAATAATTCTCGCACGTGGGTGCTTCTCGTTCGTTTGTTTTATTTTGCTCTGTAGATAAATTATACAACGCGTTGTCCAAGGCCTCTCTCTGTTAACTTTCTTTGTTCTAGTAGGTACGAATGTCTGGGGCAACGCCTGCATACTTCAATAGGATTTTCCATGCGCGTTGAAAGGTGAATTCAAGAAACAGAGTGAAAGTGGCTAATTCTCTTGAGAGGATTTCTTTAAACGGAACTTGCAACGTCTGGCTACATTGTGACATCGAGGTTCACAGCATTATTTGTTGCGAAACCCAGCTAGCACACCTACAGTGGAGTCGTGACCCTCCCGCGTGATCTCCGTTGTGCTGTCGACCGGAGGTTCCCATTCCCACCGAATCTAGAAGGCGGCCACGGGAGGGCAGTGGCCGCGCAGTTACGCGCACTCATAGTGGGCGCCATTTTCCTTCGTTGTACAGAGAAATTCGCTGTTACGGTCCTCCTTGAATATTATTTTTTTGTAGTGCCGTTCAAAATAAATAACTGAATGATAAAGATAGGAATACGGCCGGGAAATGCAGGACCCTTCGTTACACAGGTCCTTTCATTCTAACGGCGTCTTTATGGCAGAGATAGACTGTTTAGCACTAATTTTACGCCAGTCGCGCTAACCTGGCTTCATACTCAATCCTTCCCCCAGATCGCCACCCGTAAGAAACACGACATGCCAGCCAAACGCGGGGGCATAATGGCGTATCGAGCGGACATGGACGATTACGGCGACAGCTGCGGCGAGGGAGCGTTCGCTCGACTCAAAGCCCTCAAGAGCGAGCTGCTGAATTGACGCAGCGTTTTCAGTCGCTCGCCAGGGTGGCAGCTCCACGCTGTCGGTCACGAGCTGGCGTCGGTGGAGGACAAGGCGAGAAGCCCACGTCTGATATCTCAGATGGTCGCGAGGCAACAGAATACAACTTTTTGGTTTGTCTGCTTCTTTCTTGCTGTTTTTTTATAAATATATAAACAATGGTGTTTTTCACTGCACTTTCGCCGCTACATTTGCAAGTTCTTTTCTGAATGTGGAGGACACATAGAAGAAAGCTTCGGTAAACCCCAGAAGTGTGTGTGACATGAGAATGACAGAAACATGACTCAACAGCGGTTTAGATTGTAGAAAGACAAGGTCTTGCAGGACGCATTAGTGTGGCACCTGGTTTGTTTTAACGAAGGAACCCTTTAGCTAGCTTTATTTCACTTGCTTATAATACCTTTTACGTTCGTGTTACTACGCTGCTACAACACGCGCATGGTCGATTCCCATCAGATAGCATTGTGGGGCCCTCTCTGGCGCGCGGACTATAGCACCGCCTAAATGCCCACAATCCGGATTTTTTCTCATTGATTTTTTCTATTTTTTCATATTGCCTACCAAGCCGGAAAATAAATGCAATAAGGGAGCCTAGAATGTATTTAGAAATAATAAAAGCAAAGAAGCTATGATGTGCAACCACTGCTATATGACTGTTTAAAAAGTGACGGAACGTTTATTACAATTCATATCTTAAATGTCTGTGGAACTTTTGGAAACTCCTGAGGCATACATGATTCCAGTTCTCAGTTTTTCATAAGTAAGAGCAAAACTGACGGTGAGTAAACTTGCAGCTGTCCTTATGGCGTGGTTTACGTGTGCATAAAATGTTTCACTAAGGTACTGGCCAATTTCTAAGCTTATCGTTGACTGAACAATGTAAATAAAAGCCCTCGTTAAATCCACTCGTTAACGTTAAACGTTAACGAGTTTGGTTAGCCGATATGGTGGCCCGGAACGTCACTAGTTTGAACGCCATCGCTGGACACCCACCTGTATTTAAGACTGTTAAAAGGATATCCGCGGCCAGTCATCCGACTCTCACAGGGATGCGCTGCTTAAGAGGAAGCTTTAGCTCGGGCCCAACTCCGACGCGGCCTATTCAAACACATGTAAAACGCAAAAACGTTTTTATGACATAACCCCTGGAAGAATTTTGATGAAATTTATTGCATTTCAAAGACAAAGCTAAATTCTAGTGACTGTTGGAAGCGGAATTTCGATTTAGGGCTTGAATTTTGTTAAAACTATTTTCAAATATTTGACCGTTTGAAAAAAATAGAAGCAAAAGTTTACAAATTCATAGCTCTGCATCAAAAACTGATATTGCGGTTCTGTGAACGGCATCCATTAGATCATTTAAAGCGGACAAATTCAACATGTCATTTTACATCTTACATGAATTTGTTACGTTGGTTACAACGGTTTTGCAAAAGATGTATTTCCCTATAATTAAAATTTTTTATACTCATGTGTAACATATCAATTTTGTCCGCTTTGGATGTACTACTAGATGCAATTCACGGAATTTTATTATCATTTTTAGTAGTTGAGTTAGAGTTGTAAACGTCATAGTTTCGTTTTTTGAAAATTTCCGATTTTTGCCAATTTTTAATAAACAATTGACGACCTAAATCGAAAATTCGAAACCAACAGTCACTAGATTTTAAGTTTTTCTTTTAAATGCAACAAACCTCGTAATTTGGTGCAGTGGTCGCCGAGAAAAACGAATTCTCCTTTTACATGTATTTAGATAGGAGCACCCGAGCTAAAGCTTCCTCTTAAGGGGGCTTTCTTGGAGGCTCTCAGGTTCTATTTCCGAAAACCAAAACAGAACCCGGAGATGGTCTTAACACCTTGCCACCAGTGCATAGGTGCTAAGAAACACGAATGCAGCAACGCCGTGACTTGTGTAACAAAAAATAAAACGAGTCACTGCCTCCGAGAGACTCGCCATGCGATGTCTCACATTGGCTAGAAATAAATAAATAAATAAATAAATAAATAAATAAATAAATAAATAAATAAATATCGCAAAAGGAAAAAAAAAGCATTACTCGCAAATGTGTCTCCTGTCATCTTGCTCTGTCATTTTTTGTATCCTACCTCATCGTACGTAACAGCGATGCGCCAACTGACCCAGCGACAAGCAGCAAAATAAAAATCTCGTAGCTAGTATAGACGCTCGTTAACGAACACTTGGGATCGCAGCTGTTTCTTTGGGTGTCGGCGTGGACTGTCTCCGATGGTGGCCAGAAATGGAAGGCGTCCTAGAACGGAAATTGGGAGGCGGTGAAGGCTGATCGTTATGAGGGCGCCAATAAAGTTACCACAAACCAAACCTGTCGACAAGGTGTTGTATATTTCCCAAGAATCAACGAGCACTTGGGCTCCTGAAGAGAGGAGGAAAGGGTTCGGAGGAGTCTTGCTTGGAATAGCTAGCTGCTTGATTGACGTGCTTCGATGTAGTATTAATTTAGAACGCTGGAGGTGTGACGTCACGTTCTTTTTTTTTTTGTAGAGGGGGGCCCAAATCATTTGTTTGCGTAGTCAGAGGGAACGCCAGAGCGCGGTCACGCGAAATGACGCATTACCAATTTTGTCTTCAAAAAGGGTGACAGCTTGGAAATCTGTATAGCTGCATGCTGTACGAATTACCTGGCCCAATCGGCCGGTACCGAACATGGTGCCTACAAACACTGCACATAATGTCAATCAGCGCAGCAGATGACGCACGCGAGTGCAGACGTGAGCTCCAACATAACAGAAGTCAAAACGGCGTCTTCATGCTGTCGCCGTCATTCCGTTGCCTTCGTGTCATAGTTAAGGTTCTGATCACGTAATTAGTAGCAATAACCATGCACTTGGCTACATTCGGCGGGATATCACCCTTGCGCACACTCATGATAAACTACTCGTATAAAACACTCGTACTATATATTCAAACTTCGGTATTAATTAAATCATGAAGTTTTACGGGCAAAACCACATTCTGATTTTGAGACATGCCGTAGTGGAGGACTCTAGAGATTTAGACCACCTGGGGTTCTCTAAACTTATTTCGCCCCCTTCGAAATGCGGCAGCCGTGGCCGGGATTCGATCCCGCGACCTCGTGCTCAGCAGCCCAACACCGTAGCCACTGAGCAACAACGGCGGGTGATATCACTATATGCGCCACCCATATGGGAGCCAGATATTAGCACGGGCATTCTTAACATCGTTGCCACTATTTCTTTCACTTTGGGTTGGTCGTCTTGAAATAATTTCTTATTGCTACCTGAGTGAGTGAGTGAGTGAATAAACTTTTATTTGGTCCAGGAAAGCGCGATAAAACGCGCACCTGGCTAATCCCACGACGAGACTGACAGATCTAGTCTGCCGACCCGATCGCGGGCGCGCTGGACCGCCAGGATTTGATCCTCAAAGACGGGACTTCGCAGGAGGGCGTCCCACTCTTCCTTGGTGAACATCGGGCCCAGCGATCCGCACTCCCAGAGCATATGAGGCAACGTAGCTACCTCACCACAGGCCACGCAAGAATAATTCGGATAAATCTCTGGATATATGCTATTAAGGGACGCCGGATTTGGGTACGAGTTCGTTTGCAGAAGTCTTAGTGTGACCGCCTGCGGCCTGCTTAACTTTGAGTGAGGCGGGGGGAAAACCCTTCTCTCTAAGTAGAAGAATTTAGTGATTTCGTTGTGTGTTAGTGGAGCGTCTCGGTGTCCGGGGAGAGAGTCGCCCGACCCGAGGGCAGCGCGGTCGGTAAAGCCACGCGCAGCCTCGTGGGCAGACTCGTTGAGGTTCAGAGGAACCCCCTCAATCGCCCCGACGTGTGCAGGGAACCAAAGGATCGAGTGCATGGAGGTGTTGCCGTGTTTGGCACCTTTAAAAATTTGAACTACCTGCCGGGCTACCCGCCTCCCGCCGCTCGATTGTGGGCCTATCCACCTTAGTGGGTGCGAGCCCCTAAGGTTGATGATGATGATGATGATGAACCTCTGTCATCATCATCATCATCATCACTAAATATCACGCTGCTGGCTTCACATTATGTAAATATTTACGCGCTGCTAGCGTTAGCCAAATAAAAGTAAATCTTCATCTATCTAAACTTTCACTGTGCCTCATAATCTGACGTCTCTGTCTTTTTCGTAAAATGTATCGCTTTAACCAAAACCAGTGTGACTGTCTTCACTTTTTTTTGTGCCTCCACCGTGCGTGTCATATCGAATTGACAATCCGTACAAGACCGACGTGCCCTACGGTCGCACCAAGATGAAATTGAATTCTTTCGTTTCAAAACTAGCGTTGACCGGAACCATCAGCCAGCCTAAATCGCTTCCATAACCGATGGTAATGTCTTCAAGACTTCTGTTTCTGATTTTCTTAACCAATGTTGTTTCAATTTTTAGTCACCTGTATGATGTACACTTTCCTTTTTCAGATAATTAGGCACATTTGTATGTGCCACTCCTCCCTGTAATGCTTCGGCATTGAGAGCTAATAAATGAAATGAAATGAAATGCCCGCCTTTGCTGTAAATTTACCTCGACGAATAGAGCTCCGGTACCTGCCAGGGTAACAAGTGAATGCCCAAAAAATTTTGCATAATCTTAATAAATAAACCACCATAGAACGCGAAATGTTAAGAACCAATCACGAAAGCATCTGCTGCTGTAAATTATTGAAAACATATATAATGGTTGGACAAAAACTAAAATTTTGTGTTTTATATTTTGTATAGACCTAGTTTATCATGAACGTGGGCGTGATTTTTTAAACGTGTGGGGGTTCATTCAAGTTAACACTAATAGCGAATATAATTCCCACGGTCTTAGTGAATTGCGCTTCTACTTTATCAAGAAAGCCCACTGTTGCCTTGAGACCAAGCTTCATACGCCAGAAAACAATTCAGCGGCGATTTAGCGGTAAATGCGAGAGAAATTCCGTAGCGTTACGTTTCACCTATTTGATGTCCCGTATCCACATTTTAACCGTACAGAGCTCATCGTATCATTTGTTTATACGCTGCGTTTGATGCATGAAAAATCTGATTTAGTGCTGGAAACCCAACGTACAGCTCATACTAGCGTTTTTGAGATTCTGGAGGGAGTGCTCCGTTATGAATAGTTCATCAAATACATTATTAATTACCATACGAATTAGCCTTAGCTCCATTGTAAATACGCATGTTGTTTCATAACAATATGCTGTGTATGGAGAGAAATAGGGCTGGGCAAGTTGATAAATCGGCATTGGCGTGGCATGGTGCTCGAGCTTCTTGGGGTGCATGTTTATTCACCATCAGGTATGTACGTATATATATATATATATATATATATATATATATATATATATATATATATATATATGTACATACATACCAGGAGATATATTTTTATATATATAAAAAATTCAGGAGAGCGCCATTCTTGTCTTTGAATAATTTTGCCTTATTGTCAATTTCGCCGATCCCCCAGGGATTGTTGCTCCATTTCACTAGAAAACAAGACCAGGAACAAGAACATTATCATAGCTATGTTGGTGCAGCTGTCATGGGGTATATAGTTGAATCAGGACGATTTCCCCCTTAAATCCAAAATTTTTTTTCGCAATTAATTTTGTCATTCATTCATAATTTCTCAATGGTGATTCTATTGAGGCTCTGATGATCGTTTTCTTAAATTCACCCTAGTCTTGGCCAATACCACATAGTGGGTGTGAGCCAGTCTCGGAGGAAAGCAAACCGACGCAAAGCGAAGCAAAGCAAACCGGCTGCCGTGACGAGACCCGAGCACCACCGGATATCGGCGATGCCAGTAAGTACGAGGGCAACGAGCGTGCATGTTCGACAGGGCACAAGGGAAGCTGGAGTCCCATAGCTTCTCGTTGAGGTTTCTTGACGAAGAGGCGAAATTGGGAGCGTCGGGCTAGGCGCGGTCACCTGATCGTAATAGACCCGGGCTTCATGTAGGCACGCGGTGGCTCAAATGCTTCGATGATTGATTAGATGTTGACGATACCTCCCTTTCTGTCTCCTTATGTCTCTTTTTCAATGCTCATGATTCGCTCACTTCGTACCTTATTCATTTCACGCGCAATTACGTCGACCTTTCCTGCTTAGTGTGGGCGCTTGGTCGAACCTAAATTTGTCTTGCCCAGAGACCGTCAGGTGAGCCAATTCGGCAGATAATGTAGTCTATGGTGTAATGTGCTTAAATTTAGACAATAGTGGAGCTAATTACACCCGTTCTGTTATCTACTCAGCGACTAATTCTCGTTTCATGAAGGCACAGGGGAGGCTGCTTTCCAGACATGATAGCTTCGCGCGAACCCAACCTATCCCAAACGAGATGGCTCTATTTGATAAAAAGGTATGCCGTATGGCAGCTTTGCCTCATCATGACTCTGTCTACGGCGGTGCACCCTTTAGAGGGATATTAAGCCATGCGGTGAATTTCGACTATATTAGCGCTAATAGCGCCCTCACCGTATGCCGTACGGCGGCTTTGCCTCATTATTGCACTGTCTACAGCAGTGCACCCTTTAGAGGGGTATTAAGCCATCGAGTGAATTTTGACTATATTAGCGCTAATAACGCCCTCACCGTATTTTCTTTTACCTACTTTGCGACTGTATTCCTTTTTTTGTTGTTGTCGCGTTGACACCTACATTTTCATACTTCAGATATCATTAACTATAGTGTCAGAAACATCGGACAACAGCAAGAACCACACAAGGCAGTGCGCTTTCGTCCTGTCGTCCGATGTTTTTCTCGCGCTAGTTAGTGCATCAAGTCTATAATAAACCCCCACTAGCCCAACTGTATTCGCTAAAAACATTTTCCTATTTGTTCCGACTCGCTACGGCGTTCTGGGGGCGCAAAATGGCCGATTTTCATCTGGAAATGATTGCAAGGTTACCAGATCTCAGATGCGCCAACACCATGTAAAATCGGCTAAGAAGACCTTCTCTTCAAAATTATCTAGCACATCTCCAGAAAATGGCACTGCTTCCGTACGCTGTGCTTCTAGAACAACGTAGCGAATCGTGAAAGTCTCCGCACTTGAAACCCCGAATTATTTTGAGCACCCCTTTCGCAAATCAAACGAAAGTGAAGTGACGTCTCTTTATGACATTTGTAACACATAATGTACAGAAAGACGTGAAGCCACTGGAAGCGTGATTGTTGCCAAACACTTTCTGCCCCAAGACACGACGGAGGCAATCTTGATGTCAGAAGCTACGAAAAATGGGGAGATGAGCGCTCTTATTATTAAGAACCAGCTGAGCTCAGAACAGCAGCTGCAGTAGCTGTTTTATTTCTTTTGACAAACACTGTACCTAGGACGGTCGTTCCCTAAAAGGACAGCATTGGGCAACACTAAGCAAAGTCATATCGGAAATAAAAAAATTAAGAGTTGTTTGGCACTTTCTTTGCCGGTAACAGCGGAGTACTGGGAAAGAAAATGGGGATCCTGGCTTTATTTTTTCCACTATCGCCCAAACCTTTGCTTCGTTACGTGAATGTGACGTCACGGCTTTCAAAGTCTTTTAGACATAATTGTTGGATATTGTGTGGAATAAAGTTATTCTTGCTAGCTAGGTTCAGTAGCTGGCACCATTCGAATAACAATGCAAGCCTTACTTTTGCGTGCACAATTAGGATTTGGCAAGACAGGTCATAAACAACAACTTCATTGGGACTAGGCGGCCAAATTTTAAGAGGGCGTCCCCACGTATCTTTATCATTTGCGACCGCTTTGTTCTTGGTCACAGAACGTCCGCCGGTGCTATCTGCACATGCAGTTTGAGACGAAGCTCTCGCCCCAGGGCTTCTATGTAAATACATGGGAAACAAGAAATCGTTTTTCTCGCTAAGCACTCCACCAAATTTGACGAGATTTGTTGCGTGTAAACGAAAAAGAGTTATAGCCGGCAGTGAATGTTGCAGGTGAATTTTTTCTTTATTTAGGCCGCAATATTTCAATAAAAATTTGTTTAATATTGTAAACTTTCAGAAAATGGTACTGTCAAGTTTGAATCTTCAACTCAGCGATGAATACTGATATAACAACTCTGTAAATTGCATCCAGTGGTGCATCTAAAGCAGAGAAATTTCACTTATGACACATGGCTCTTAATAACGCCAATATTATATGAGTGGATGTTTGCAAAACCCTTCTTAACGTTGTGAAAGAATCACGCAACATTAACTAGTACACGAAATTTACGCGCTTTAAATTTATTTACCGGATACAGTTTATAGAACTACGATATTTGTTTTCGGCGCAAGGTTACGTATTCGTAAACATCTTACTCATGTAAAAACGTTCATGTCCAAAGGGAACATTCCACTGCCCACAGTGACTCCAATATAACTGTCTTTCTGAAATGCAACTAATAATAATAATAATAAAATAATAATAATAATAATAATAATAATAATAATAATAATAATAATAATAATAATAATAATAATAATAATAATAATAATAATAATAATAATAATAATGATAATAATAATAATAGAATATTATTGGCCTAGACATTAGCTCAGAAGAAGTATTGTTGCATATTACAATGTTTCACTGTGTGGCATTGCAGTAGAGACCACGCTAAAGTTAAGCTACCTCTTAAAGGCACAATAAACTGGAGGTCCGGCAGGACCTCCAGTTTATTGTGCCTCCAACTCACCTCACGATGACCTCCAGCTCACCTCACGATGAATGTCGACGGTAATGCGATTAACACTGACGCAATGCCGCGATCCACTGTACTGCCGCCACAGAGACGCGTCCCGTTTGAGACGTGGGTGTGTGCGTATTGATAACCTTGCGCTTCCGACTGAACACGCAGCGTCATTCAGTGACGACGCCGCGACGTTCGCTCGTGTGATGGTTGTCTGAATAGACATTCAGACAACTTTAATTTATATAGATTTATTGCCGATTCATTTCATCTTTTATTATCGATTCGTTTAAATCCGCCAGGGAATTCACTAAACTTACACAAATTATTCTTGCACCCTACAACCTTCGCGGCTAATGGTCGATCCATTCAGCGAAACGCGCACTTTTTATTTGCAGCAACATAAAATACGGTGCATACCGAAGCTCATAAAGATGCCAATAACTGCACCGCAAGCTCATAATTAGTAGTCGAAATAATACTTATTCAAATATCGAATGAGAACTTCGTCATTGCTGGTTTGCTCAGTGGCTATGGTGTTGGGCTGCTGAGCACGAGGTCACGGGATCGAAACCCGACCACAACGGCCACATTTCAATGGAGCCGAAAACGCCCATGTACTTAGATTTAGATGCAAGGTAAAGAACTCCAGGTGGTGAAAATTTCCGCCGTCCTCCAACACGTTAGGCTTATAGCGCGTTAAAAAGACCCGTCTTTTTAACGCGCTATAAGCCTCACGATGTCTTACCAATAAGCCCAAAATGTCTTTTTAACGCGCTATAAGCCTCACGATGTCGTACCAACAAGCCCAAATCACCGCTTTACAGCCTCCAACACGGCATACCTCATTATCAGAAAGTGATTTTGGCACGTAAACCCCCATGATTTAGGTTTTTTTGTCATTGCTGGTAAAAAGCTATCTGCTTTAACATTATTCAGCGTATAATTTCAAAATTATGGTCTAATTAAATGCCCGTTATCTCTTCCCATAAAAATGTTTACAAGAAGGCAGGGTAATGTGATTGTTAGCGTAGGCTCTCGTATTCCGCGTACGTAATGTATATATGCTTATGGGAAATCGTTCGCCTTTTTAGCTAACACTCGATCAATGACTTGAGCGATTCCGCCCAAGCCGCGTAGAAATTTTAATTATTTCTTCTGCCACTGCAACAGTGCCTTAGTGAGCTGTCAGAGAGGGCCAATGAAAGGGGCAAACTCCCAGTGGTGCATAAACAGTGGCTCAAGGAGGCGCAAGAAACGTGCACTGAAGAGCGGCAGCCACCTATTGGCACAATTTGGCATCAAAGAGGTTCGTTGAAAAGTGGGGCACACCTAATGGAACATACTGATTTTGAATCCTCAGTGACTCATGTCGGCGTGAGGTAGGTTCCTTAAAGAGTGGCGCATACAGCCATGGGCTGCACAGTAAGTCAGGTTGGCGCGAGAAAGTTAGGGACTTAGACAGTTAACCCTCGGAAAGCACTTGAAATACTTTAAGAATAGCAATTGCATTAAAAGTGGCCACACGTACACCTTTAGGCACGATTTGTGAGTTTAGTGACATTAGACATCAATCTTATCGTGGGTGGGTAACTGTTCATGATAAGTTTTATAACATGATTACTAGAAACGGTGGAACATACCCCTGGTACATACCCCGTGACCAAAGCTGGCATCACAGAAGTTTATTGACGAGCTCCACGCATACAGGCAGAAACGTACTTTGACTCAAGTTGGCATCAAAGAGGTTCAACGGAAAGAGGGACATACCCAAAAGGTCCGGAAGTGGGTAGAAACCCGGTTCCTTCTGAACAACAGCCCAATCCTCGTCCCATTAGACACTCGACTATCCAGGGGCACAAGTAGGCCGGAAGGATGTTGGGCGTGGACAAACGTAGAGACAAACCGCAAACTGGATGAAGCTCTAAAGTAATGCTAACACCATTCGGAGCTAGGTAAGGCTCAAGAACCAAACGCGGCTGGCATCGCCATATGATGTCCCGACACCAGCTCGCCTTCTAGACGTAAATATGTACGGCTCCTGCTTGTTGGGCCTAAGTAATTCTTTATGGGTAAAAATGATATAAATTGCATTTTAGGTGAACAAAAGAGAGAATTTAGCAATATTCGAGAGATTTCACTCCATCACAAAGGTGCCCCTAGTATGCGGAACGCCACTAACATCCATGACGTCACAGTTAGGTAACGACGCGGGTGTTTCAAAGTGAAATTTCAAAAGTAATGTACATTGCCCTTATATAATTGTTTTGGTTTTCCATTTATACAAGGCACCCTTAACGAAATATCCCTCTGTTGTGTCTCGTTAGGCGCCAGATGAGCAATTTATAGTACGGACATCTAACGAAGAGTACGCGGTGACCACAAACACGCCTCCTCGCCTATGTTATCGTGGTGTCGCTGTCAGTGACACATGGCAGGATGTGAAATATCGAACAACCGATGCTTATGATATCGTATTATTTCACCGTTGCTCGCCTTTTTCTAAATTTTTGAGGTTTACTCAACCATTTTTACCCCAAATGTGTGCCAGCATGACAAAAGCCCACCCCTTTTCGCCGCCTTCTCTCTTTTCTGTGTTGATCCATGCCCTTTCTCTTTTCTCACAGTGTACGCCGCGGCACAGCGACATGGACAGGAAGTGTCTCGGCAACCGGAACTGCTGGGCGTGCAGCTTTCTCTGTTTCGGGACCGGATGCGGGCTGGTCGCGGGACTCCTGGTCTCCTACCTCTTCGCGGTTGCGCTCGGGAAGTCCAGCCGACAGGAGTACCTCGGAAGCCTCGACTGCCACGACTGCTTCACAACAGGAGGGCTGCTCGTCGAAATGCTCAACACTAGCGCGGATCCGTGCCAGGACTTCAAGGCGTTCGTGACGTCACGCTGGATGCCGAACCCACACAGCGACGCGACTGAGCACTGGAAATATTGGTGGGACGTCAAGTACGTCTGGATGCGCTCGTCGGCGAAACAGATTACCGGTCCGCACTACGCCTCGCCGCCGGAGAGCATATTGGCGTCGTCCTTCAGGTCCTGCGAAAGCCGGTCCACCGAGAACGCGCACGAGACTCGCGCCATGTTCAAGATGCTGCTGCGAATCCTCAACATTCCATGGCCCGAAGTGCCCACAGGAAACGCTGACCCATTCAACGTCCATTTCAGCCTCTGCGTTCATTGGAACATCCCCTTGTGGTTTGACGTCAGGCTCCTTCCGGAAGACGCGCTCAAAAGCAGACGGCCGGTCTACATCGGTCCGAGCGTGTACGCAAAGTTCTGGGGCAGCCAGTACAGGTCGATGGGAAGCGAAGCCAAGATACGCTTGTACATCGGCCAGTACCTCCTCTACTTCGACGAGGACTACGGGGAAAACGCATCGCAGACCATCGACTCTTACTTGACGTTCAACCTCACGGGAAACGTGACGTTCATACTGGAGGCCGTTCACGAAAACGCCGGCCCCGAGTTCCACACGTTCGAGTCGCTGGCGAAGGCCTTTGGTCAGCCTCCCGATCACTTTATTCACCTAATGAACGAGTATTTTCGACCTGTAAAAGCCCTCGGGCCAGGTGATGCGGCCGTCGTCCAGAAAAGAGGCACCAGCGAAGCCGTGCGCTACATCACGGCCAACCATGACTCCGCACTTCTCCGCAGTCACATGGGCTGGTGGGTGCTCCAGATCTACGTACCGATCGCGGACGCCCGCTTTTTCGTCCAAGAGTACGGCACCAAAGAACTGTCCCACCTGATCAGACCGCTATTCTGCGAGACTCAGATGGAGAGTTCCTTCAAGATCCTGCTCTTCTCCAAGCACGTCGCCCTCAACTTTCCCCAGTGGGTCAGGCAGCAGGTCGACGAAATTTTCCACAACGTTCGCGAAGAGACCGCCGCCCTGTTCGAGAAGTCGGGCTCGCTCGCCGGCATGAACGTCGGACAGAAGCTGCGAAGTATGAACATGAACTTGTGGCCGAAGCCCGAGTACCGCTTCCGGGAGAAACTTGAGCGCATCTATGCCTCGCACTACACGAGCAAGGCAACATCGCTAGACCACTGGATCACTGAGCGTCGAGCAAACGCGAAGCTCATCGGAAGCGACGCCTACTTCGAAGACAAGAGGCTGCCTCACTCGTTTTCGCAATTACCGATCTATTACGATTCGCTTCTCAACGAAGCCACGGTGTCAATGTTGCTCGCACGAGCGCCGTTCTTCTATCCCGACGGTGACGTTGCCGTCATCTACGGAGGTCTGGGAGCCGCCTTCTCTTCAGCGTTGCTGGCAGGAGCGCTTGAAATAGAAGCAGCGGACCCGGCAGTCACTTTGGAGGAGGTCATGGCGAACGAAAGCCTGCCGACAACGCACAAAGCCACTTCCATGTCCGGGCCTACAGATCAACTCCCTGAGCGCACAGCGCCGGGCTTCCTTCCGGCATTTCGCGCTTTCCAGGCGCACAAGGTGCAGCTAGTGAACGACCAGCCATTCGCTCCAGAAATGATGTTCTTCATCAGCAACTGTCACAGTCAGAGCAGGGTGCGCATTTCCTTCGACTGCAACGCGGCGTTTCGAGGGACCACGAGCTTCGTGTCGGCGTTTCACTGCAATAAGGGTTCCACTATGAACCCCTGATGCCCCGAACGCAACGAGAAGGCACGCGATTTTCGGCTGTACACTACATATATACCACCATCAGTGGAATCGCGGGCTAGAATTCTTTGCGATTTCCTTTCACGCTTTGTTTCGTAGAAAGTCGTCTTTCGGGGGCCTAATTTATTGCGGCGACCTAATACTGCGACTGAAACGAGCCTTTTTATTGAATAAACTAGCGCAATTCTCTCTCCAATTCTGCGTAACATGTTGTTTTCGGTCCGGAATTCCTATAAACATGAACAGACCCGAAATGGGTGAAATTGCTCAAGATTAACTTCTCGCATCTAATCTCGCATAGATTGCACCAAATGCTGGGACATTTGATAATAAAAGGTATACGTGCGGGGTGCAGCATTAGGGGTGAGAGTCATAGATGCCTCCTAGCGCAAGTAAATAAGAATTGAGGAGAACAGTGGCCCCCGCCCTAAATCGAAACAAAAGTTACAAAACTCTTTAATATAGCATAGAAAGTAGAAAGGCCAGTAGAGCTTCCCGCAAAAAGAAAAGGTCGCGCAAATTTGCAGCTGCAAACGGCAGCTGCAAGCATGGTGGTTTAGCCTGTATGCGAATGGCGTCTAGTACAATGGTGATGATGATTATTAGCCTTCTAGATACGACACGTATTAACTAAGGTTCACATAAACTTTGTTTGTCTACCTCCAAACAAATTTGACGGCATTGCGTATTGGCCGTCAATACTGAAGCACAGCGCTGAAGTAGTTGTAGTTGCCTCAAAACATGGCTCCTACCCACAGGTGATATTGGCCACACGAGTTTGATTGAAATGCTCATCCAACAAAATACTAAAACGAGTGGAGGCAAACATTCAAAACGAAACATTGGGCGCATACATGCTAATAGAAAGTTCTAGAGGGCACAGTTGGTAGGTACCCTTGCACCGAAACACACCTGACGCTTCATTGAGCTTGCGGATACCAGTAATCACTGAGCCATGGCTTGTTCCTAATTGACAGGAACCAATGCACAATATGTTTGGTGCAGTAAGTGCTAATCCCAGCTTAGTGGTTGGAAATACAAGAAACATTCTACAAATGCAGACGAAGCGACGGCAAAAATGCTCCATAGTATCCGGTGCATTGCAAAAAGAACACATGTTAAGCAATGGATAGGCGAAATCTGTGAAGCTAAACATTTTGATGGGGCATACTACAACGGAAGCTTGATAAGATCGCCTCGCATTGTCCTGAAAGGCATTTGCTCATGTTCGGCCCAAAATTCAGGTGTCGAAAATGATCTGCGTAATGTAGGCATCGTTCATAGCAATTTAGAAATAAAAGGCGTGTAAATCTAGCTCCTGTTATCAAAGCGAAATCAGGATGAATATTTAAGACTGGGCCATTTAGTGACGACGATGCGAGTGAAACAGGAGAGTATTTTAATAAACATTTCACTATGACAGGGGATCCAGACAAAGCGAACCTCGGACAAAGTGTCGGGAGCAGAAGTCCAAATTATGCTCAGCAGCTGGGACCAATTATATGAAGTCCGTACAAAGCGAAAGCCCATGGGTAATAATAATTACTTTAGATATCTGTCATCACAATTTTCTGATGTCCAGAACAATTGCCTGAAATTCTGCAAGAAACATTGGGGTGTAATCAGCGCGACAGAGAGCAAAAGAGCAATTAAGCTTACTTGAAGAGATGCCAACTCCTGCCGTCTCTAAATTTTGTATCGCATCCGTAGATATCACCAAGTGAGGTCGAAACAAGCTAATCTGGCACATTTAAAGGCGACCTTCAAGTGCGGCTACGGGAATCTTTGCGTGTTTTAGAAAAAAATCTAAAAAATCAGTTTCACCTTTAACGAATTGCCTTTTGAAAAACTCTGGTGCGGCAGCCGCATATGAAGTTTTGATAACAGCGCCTGAAGAAAACGAACTTGTGGTTGTCGATAACGCCGTCAACGTTTCGGGAAAATTGAATCGGGAGAATGTATGAAAACGGACTGCGAATAGGAGAGGGATGCATTGCAAAGCTTTTAAAAAAAGTCAGGACAGTAAATTGCTTAAGTCTGCGGTCAAGGGGACGAATTCCAGCTTCCAGATAAATCACATTCTTACCCACAAAACTTGCAGCCCAAGGCGAAGAGCAACGCTTGCATTTCTTATAATATTAAAGATCCTATGTTGTTTGCTACACAATCCGAAAAAAGGACACCGCCGACTTCGAGAACGGGGCGGACGTAAAGCTCATAAATAATCAGCAACGTAGCCCTACGCAAATCAGTCATTGCATGTTCGCCTTTATTAGCATCTCTTTCGATTTGCAGCCGCCAGTTCAGCGTGCCATCACATGTTATCCCTAAGCTCTTCAAGGCTGCAACTTGCGGTATCACCTGATGCCGACAATGAAGAATATGGCGTATATTGACAAGGTCCCGAATAGCGCCCACGGGGAAAAGACACAGCCTTAAAAATCTCGCACCAGCCTACCATGACGTCACGGATTTTTTGCGTTGCCTGCTTTGGCCTAATATATATTTTATCACTAAACATAGACTGCATTGTACATTGAAATTGTAAAATAATGAACTGCATGGTGTCACGTGGCTACTGAAACGTGCCTACTGCCGCGCCTTCTTTTTTTCTTGTTTGCAGCTATTGACGCTTCTGTTTGCAATGAGAAGGCAGGAGTGGGGATCTTCTCTGAATCTCTTATATGGTCCTACTCCCTTCGCCTTCCAGACTTCACACCTATAGGTCAGGCAGAATTGTTACCGATGCTAAGAGGTTTATTAGCAACGGGCGCGAACGGGTAGCTGTCACAAGCGTTCGGCGAAAGACAGCAACCACGAGCTCATGACGGTAGCGATGGTGCTGTGGCGCAGGCGGCTTCTCTTCTTCGTTACAATCGCCCTCCGCAGAAAAAGGCGCCATCCTGGCGGCTTAAGGCGAAGAGACTACTATTGGGTCGTAGTACGGCTTAAGGCGAGAGACGTGGACAAGTTCGCGGCCACGATGGCGTAGGTCCGTCGATGGCGTGAGGGGCTCTACGATGTAGTTGACGGAGGACGTTTGCTCGAGAACGCGGTAGGGTCCTAGGTACTTTGCGACAAGTTTTGAGGAGAGGCCGGGTGTAGTAGCGGGTACCCGAAGCCATACAAGAGAGCCAGGCAAAAAAGTTGGTGCAGAACGGCCGGCAGGTTGACGGGATTGCTGCTGCCACTGGTCCTCGGTGGAAAAAGAGCGGGCAAGCTGGCGGCATTCCTCAGCATGACGAGCAGCTTCAGATAGCGGAGTACTTTCGGACGCGTCAGGTGTATATGACAGAATAGTATCGAGAGTAGTGGAAGGTTCTCGTCCGTATAGGAGAAAGTAAGGGGAAAAACCAGTAGTTGCTTGGGTCGCAGTATTGTACGCATACGTCACGAAAGGGAGAACTTGGTCCCAGTTTGAATGATCAGAGGCGACGTACATGGAGAGCATATCGCCAAGAGTACGGTTGAAGCGCTCGGTCATGCCGTTAGTTTGCGGATGGTACGCTGTACTGGTGCGGTGAACGATTCGGCATTCGTCGAGTAGTGCCTTCAAAGCATCGGAAAGAAAGGCGCGGCCTCTGTCGCTCAGAAGTTCGCGAGGGGCACCGTGGCGAAGAACGAAATGTCGTAACAGAAAAGAGGCAACGTCGCGGGCGGTGGCAGTCGGTAGAGCAGCTGTTTCAGCATAGCGGGTTAAGTGATCCACTGCAACAATAATCCAGCGGTTGCCTGCTGGTGTGGAGGGTAGCGGTCCGTAGATGTCTATGCCAACACGATCAAAAGGCCGGCGAGGGCAGGGAAGGGGTTGTGACGGGTAGACTTGTCCGGGAGGTAATTTTCGGCGTTGGCACGGAGCGCAGGAGCGAATGAACTTTCTGACGTAGTTATACATGCCTCGCCAGTAAAATCGGATGCGTAGTCGAGCATAGGTCTTGAAGAGGCCGGCATGTGCGCACTGAGGGTCTGCGTGGAAAGCGTCGCAGATAAGGTCACGGAGATGGCGGGGTATCACGAGAAGCCACTTGCGACCGTCAGAGAGGTAATTACGACGATAAAGAAGGCCGTCGCGAATGCAGAAGTGGGTAGCCTGGCGGCGAAGAGCGCGCGATGGTGATGAGGTGGATGGATCAGAAAGGATGCTGATGAGAGCACTGATCCAGGGATCCTTGCGCTGCTCCGACGGCATGTTGCGCAGTGCATGAGATGGAACTGTGGGCTCAAGGGCGGATAGGCAAGCGCAGTCAGCGGAGACCGGTGAGCGAGAAAGGGCGTCAGCGTCCGTGTGTTTGCGGCCGGAACGGTAGAGGACGCGGATGTCGTACTCCTGTAGCTTAAGGGCCCAGCGAGCAAGTCGGCCAGATGGGTCCTTAAGGGTAGACAGCCAACAAAGGGCGTGATGGTCAGTGATGACATCGAAAGGGTGACCATACAAATAAGGACGGAATTTTCCAAGGGCCCAAATAATGGCTAAACACTCTTTCTCTCCTGCCAGCGCTTGTGGTGTCTTCTTGTCTCGTCCCTTGTCTATATTTTGCGCTGTTACTAGCAGGATGGAAAACCAACAAGCCCAAGCTGCTATTCTAGCGAAATACTCTTTCTCTGTAACAGAGTAATTAGCCTCGGCCTTTGTCAGAGTTCGGCTCGCGTAGGCAACGACATATTCATCAAAGCCCGCTTTTCGTTGTGCGAGTACGGCGCCAAGTCCGATGCCGCTGGCATCGGTGTGGACCTCTGTGGGCGCTGCAGGATCGAAGTGGCGGAGGATAGGTGGCGAGGTTAGCAGGCGGCGTAATTTCGTGAATGCGTCATCACAGGCGGGCGACCAAGCGGAAAGTTCTTTGTCGCCACTTAGAAGGGCTGTCAGGGGTGCACTTATGGAAGCGAAATTTCGAATGAAACGTCGGAAGTATGAGCATAAACCAAGAAAACTTTGAAGCTCTTTTAACTTCTTTGGTTGCGGAAAGTCGGTGACAGCGCGGAGCTTGGCTGGATCCGGAAGGACGCCGTCTCGTGATACAACATGGCCAAGAATAGGGAGCTTTCGGGCACCAAAACGACATTTTTTTAAGTTAAGTTGAAGTCCCGCGACAGTAAGGCATTTGAGAACTTGCTCGAGACGGCTGAGATGGGTTTGGAAATCAGCGGCAAAGACAACTACGTCATCCAGGTAGCATAAACATGTATTCCATTTGAGGCCGCGTAAAATATTATCCATCATTCTCTCAAAAGTGGCGGGAGCATTGCACAGGCCGAAAGGCATTCCGATGAATTCGTACAATCCGTCAGGTGTCACAAATGTTGTTTTAGGTCGATCAGATGGTGCCAAGGGGACTTGCCAGTATCCGGAACGTAAATCCAGCGAAGAAAAGAATTCAGCTCCCTGCAAACAGTCGAGGGCGTCGTCGATGCGCGGTAACGGGTAAACGTCCTTGCGCGTTATCTTGTTCAGACGTCGGTAGTCGACGCAGAACCGAATAGAGCCATCCTTTTTCTTAACGAGGACGACCGGTGAGGCCCAGGGACTGTTGGAAGGCTGCACAACGCCACGCTTGAGCATGTCAGCAACCTGGTGGTCAATGACACGGCGCTCAGAGGCGGAAACTCGGTAAGGGCGCTGCCGTAAAGGTGCGTGACTGCCGGTATCTATTTGGTGAAAAACAGTCGATGTGCGGCCCAAACCGGAAGCATGGCTGTCGAAAGAAGCGCGGAACCTCTGCAGGAGAGCAATAAGCTGACTTCGTTCTGAAGATGACGTGCCATCGTCGATGGAGCAGTGGAAAGCGTCGAGGAGTGACTGATCAACCGCAGAGTCACAAGTAAGTGCGCCAAGGCCCGCAGAAGTAGAAACGGCAGGAGTGTCAAAGATGCAAAAGGTGTCGACTGGTTGAACAAGGCCTAGGCATTCACCATGAGATAAAGCTAAAGGGCAGGCTGTGGCATTGTCGACGACCATTTTCGTGACGCCATTGCGAAGAGTAAGTAGAGCAAAGGGCAGCGGAGAACATCGGCGGCGAATGAACAGCTCAGAGGGCGTAAAGAAAACAGTGGCATCAGAAATAGCGGCGCACGACACAGGCACAAGCAGGGAAGAGCGTGGAGGGACGGAATTGTCTTCGGAAACAAACAGTTTAACACTGGAAGGGTCGTTGTCGATAGGCTCGACGTCTGGAAGTGCAGAAAGTTCGAGTTCGGCGTGACAACAGTCAATAACGGCGTTATTATTTGCAAGGAAGTCCCAGCCTAATATGATGTCATGGGAACAAGTGGGCAGCACGACGAATTCGACGGTATACAGTAGACCTTGAATGAAGACGCGAGCAGTACAGGCAGCGAGAGGCGTTATATTTTGAGCGTTCGCGGTTCGAAGGGAGAAGTCGGAGAGAGGCGTCAAAACCTTTCGTAGTGTGCGGCAGAGTTCGGCGGAAATTACGGATACGGCGGCTCCTGTATCTACAAGCGCCAGGACGGCTATTCCTTCGACAGAGACTTCGATGACGTTGGCTGGAGAGGGACGAGGACTTGGGCATTGCGACGTGGACGCAGTTCGTGCCTCGGGAACTGCGGCCATCAGTTTTCCTGCTCGGTGGACACGGGACGACGCCGCATCGGAGAAAGCGAGCGACGGCGGGGAGATGGTGAGCGGCGAGTAGAGGCGGTTGGGCGGTCAGGGGAAAACGAAGAAGTAGGAAGGCTGGAAGGCGACGAGGAAAACGGAGCGGGGAAAGGTGGCGCCCGCCGGATGTTCTGAAGAGGAGGCATGCCACGACGACAATGGCGCGCCACGTGACCAGCACCACCGCAAGCAAAACATATTGGGCGGTCATCGAAGGTGCGCCACTGGTGGGGGTAAGGTCCGAGTCGCGGTTGAGGATTCGGAAAAGGCTGTCGGTCGGGCAGCGGCATAGGAGGAAAATGCCGGCGGTCGTGAAGCGGCATAGATGGCGGCAAAAATGTCGGTGGGCGATGCATAGAGGGCGGCAGGGGCGCTTGTGGACGAGATCGGGAAACTGCTTCAGCGTAAGTGAGAGGAGCCGTGACTGGTGGCTGCTCAACGGCTGGAGGAACGGCTTGAGAGACTTGTTCTTGAATGAAGTCGCGGATCGTAGGATGCAAAGCAGGGGGTGGTTCCTGGACAGAAGATATCAACGATAGCTGGCGGGCGACCTCTGCGCGAACGAATTCCTGGATTTTTATGAAGAGAGTAGCATGGGTGTAGTCGTCGACCCCAAGGCTGGATAGAGAGTCGGCGGGCGGGGTGGGACGTCGGGTGTGAAGCCGTTGCCTGCGCAACTCGTCGTAACTCTGGCACTATTCGATGACTTCAGCGACAGAGTGAGGACTCTTCGATAATAACATTTGAAATGCGTCGTCCTGAATACCCTTCATTATATGTTTGATCTTCTCCTCCTCTGACATTGACGCATTCACCCGTTTGCAAAGGTCGACAATGTCCTCAATGTAGCTCGTGAAGTTTTCTCCGGTCTCTTGGGAACGTGTGCGCAAACGTTGTTCTGCACGAAGCTTTCTTACTGCAGGCCGACCAAAAACTTGGGTAAAGTTGGTCTTGAAGACCAACCACGAAGTGAGGTCGGCTTCATGGTTGAGAAACCATAGTTTCGCAACGTCCGTAAGATAAAAGGCGACGTTTCTCAACTTGGTAACGTCGTCCCACTGGTTATGGGCACTCACTCGCTCATAAGACGAGATCCAATCTTCAACGTCTTTGTCATCTGTGCCGGAGAAGATAGGGGGATCTCGCTGACGCAAGGCACCGGCACAAACCAAGGTGGCCGAAGCCGTTGGAGGAGCTGGAGGAGTTCGTGCGTCGTCGGGCATGATGGGGGGTAGAGTGCGACTCCGAAGTTCCAGGGTGGTCGAAACCCAGCACGTCCACCACTTGCTAAGAGGTTTATTAGCAACGGGCGCGAACGGGTAGCTGTCACAAGCGTTCGGCGAAAGACAGCAACCACGAGCTCATGACGGTAGCGATGGTGCTGTGGCGCAGGCGGCTTCTCTTCTTCGTTACACCGAATATATTAGCACTGCGAAAACTCCCCGCAAAAGACCCATTAGCTGTTATCGGGACCGACTCGCTATCTGTATGCACAGCTCTAACTGCATCTTTAAATTCATCAATTCAAGGAACATCTCGTTCGATGGTACCTCCGTACTTACAAAAGGTATGTTTGCTTTGGGTAACGGGACATCATGGCTTGCACTTGAATGAAATGACCGATTCACTCGCGCGAGCATCCCTGAACGGCCCTATCATATCTGTTTTGCCGACATCAGCTTATGTCACCGCGGCTAGATACAGAAATTTCACTATATGTCCAAATTATGCAATATCCATGCTAACACCGTGTTCTGAATTCCACCATCTTGGCTTCCCATGCCATATTAATTGGTGTCCTTCAAGGCAATTGGAAGTATCTTTTACAAAATTGAGATGTCGTATACGTCCTCTAAATTTTTACTTACATAGGTCTGGTCTCGCTATGTCCACTCTTAGTTCTTTTTGCAGTGGACCTGAAGCTAACGAACATCATTTTCCCTCATGCCGCCGCTTTCTAAGACAAAGAAAAATATTAGAATACTCATTCACCGAACTTGGCCTATCACTATCCTCGACAAGCATTCTTTCTTTCGGGGCGACTTCACTGCGATCCAGCCATAGGGATGCTTTTCTTGCAGTTTCCAATTTTATTAGAGAGACGAAAAGAGTACCTTGCTGATTTTCTACATTTATCCATAGTTTCTATTATTTCATTTCTTTACGTTAAATTATATTATCAAAATTCTTAACAATATTTTAATTGCAAGTCTAAATTACGGTTCCATCGCCCCACGCTCCACTATTTAAATCTAGTTTCTCTGTACTTCTAACCTTACGGAAAACCGCCTGCTTCTTGGCCAATCCCCGAAAGTGGGTACGCGCCACCGTCTGGGACACGAGACAAGAGAAGACAACGGTCGCCGAACAGCAGCTTCCAGCAGCGCTCGACGCTCTCCACAATTCGCCATGGGTAAGAGTCCAACATGTTTGCCTTCACGCTTCCCTCACCACAAGAGCTGCAAATGCTGAGCTTACAGTCTTACAGTGCCGGTTGGTAGTGCCGGTTGGTAGTGCCGCCTGGTGAAGCAAAGCTAAACCAGAGAAACACAGAGCTATTAGTGCAGTAACTAAGTGTGTTCTCTTTCGCTGCTAGTGTAAATACACGACAATCGCGTAACCGTGGGCACGTTGCCTTTGTAAATGTATTTTTTTCGCACAAGTGCACTCATTAATGACGAAAACGTGTCCATAAGGCAATGTGGTTAGTGGACGCCTCACAAGATGTTGCTACCACGGTCTTGAAGCCGGTATTTACGCCAACGCCATTGCGAATTTCGGAATACCGGACATTCTAAAACTCTAATGTCTCTCTGCGTCAAGCCGCGCCTTTTTTTTTTCTTGTTTACATGGCTGGCCGCGGAGCATAGCGTAATAGCTACTGACGCTTCTGTTTGCAATGAGAAGACAAAAGTGGGGATCTTCTCTGAATCTCTTATATGGTCCTACTCCCTTCGCCTTCCCGACTTCACACCTATATTTCAGGCAGAAGTATTACCGAATATATTACCACTGCGAAAACTCCCCCCAAAAGACCCATTAGCTGTTATCGGGACCGACTCGCTATCTGTATGCACAGCACTAACTGCATCTTTAAATTCAGCAATTCAAGGAACGTTTCCTTCGATGGTACCTCCGTACTTACAAAAGGTATGTTTGCTTTGGGTAACGGGACATCATGGGTTGCACTTGAATAAAATGGCCGATTCACTCGCGCGAGCATCCCTGAACGGCCCTATCATATCTGTTTTGCCGACATGAGCTTATGTCACCGCGGCTAGATACAGAAATTTCACTATATGTCAAAATTCTGCAATATCCATGCTAGCACCGTGTGCTGAATTCCACCATCTTGGCTTCCCATGTCATATTAATTGGTGTCCTTCAATTCAATTGGAAGTATCTTTTACAAAATTGAGATGTCGTATACGTCCTCTAAATTTTACTTACACAGGTCCGGTCTCGCTATGTCCCCTTTTATGTTGTTGTTGTTGTTGTCCTGAGTGGCAGTGGCACATACCCACAGTGGGGGATTGGCCAAGAATCGGGCGGTTTAATTAGGTGCCTAAAATAATAATAATAACAAGGGAGTTAACAATTTGGGCGTGTGAGTTTAAAAGGAAGCGTTTTTTGTTTGGAGAAAAAAGGAAATATTCAGATGAAAACCGGGTATAAGATAATAATAATAATAACAATAATAAATAATAAAAGATAAGAAATAAAAGAAAGCTATGGTTGGGAGGGAGAACGATCAATATAACATGGAAATCGATTAGTTTCGATGAGGTAATTTTGGATTTTGGATTGATTGATTACGAGAAAGCGTTTGATTCTGTCGAAACCTCAGCAGTCATGGAGGCATTACGGAATCAGGGTGTAGACGAGCCGTATATAAAAATACTGAAAGATATCTATAGTGGCTCCACAGCCACCATAGTCCTCCATAAAGCAAGCAACAAAATCCCAATAAAGAAAGGCGTAAGGCAGGGAGATACGATCTCTCCGATGCTATTCACAGCATGTTTACAGGAGGTATTCAGAGACCTGGATTGGGAAGAATTGGGGATAAAAGTTAATGGAGAGTACCTTAGTAACTTGCGATTCGCTGATGATATTGCCTTGCTTAGTAACTCAGGGGACCAATTGCAATGCATGCTCACTGACCTGGAGAGGCAAAGCAGAAGAGTGGGTCTAAAAATTAATCTGCAGAAAACTAAAGTAATGTTTAACAGTCTCGGAAAACAACAGCAATTTACAATAGGCAGCGAGGCACTGGAAGTCGTAAGGGAATACACCTACTTGGGGCAGGTAGTTACGGCGGATCCGGATCATGAGACGGAAATAATTAGGAGAATAAGAATGGGCTGGGGTGCGTTTGGCAGGCATTCTCAGATCATGAACAGCAGGTTACCATTATCCCTCAAGAGAAAAGTATATAACAGCTGTGTCTTACCAGTACTCACCTACGGGGCAGAAACCTGGAGGCTTACGAAAAGAGTTCTACTCAAATTGGGGACGACGCAACGAGCTATGGAAAGAAGAATGGTAGGTGTAACATTAAGAGATAAGAAAAGAGCAGATTGGGTAAGGGAACAAACGCGAGTTAATGACATCTTAGTTGAAATCAAGAAAAAGAAATGGGCATGGGCAGGACATGTAATGAGGAGGGAAGATAACCGGTGGTCATTAAGGGTTACGGACTGGATTCCAAGGGAAGGGAAGCGTAGCAGGGGGCGGCAGAAAGTTAGGTGGGCAGATGAGATTAAGAAGTTTGCAGGGACGGCGTGGCCACAATTAGTACATGACCGGGGTCGTTGGAGAAATATGGGAGAGGCCTTTGCCCTGCAGTGGGCGTAACCAGGCTGATGATGATGATGATGATGAATTTTGGATCGCCAAGCAAACGTTTCTGTGGCTGAACCCAACATTGGAGGCTCCAAAAGATAGGATCACAGGCACTGATAAAGTCAGACCAATAGAGCGAAGCGGGATTTCGAGTAGACGTTTTCTTATAATAGAAAAACGTCTGAAAGACAACAAAAAATGATCGATTGTCTCCGCTTCGCCACAGAATGAGCATAATGTTGAGGGGACCAGACCAGACCATTGGAGGTAGAAGTTCAATGCCGGTATATGGCAGCGCAGCTTCGTGATGGACACTTCCATTTTCCGTGTTCGGCAAAAATTTCTGTTCCAAGGGTGCAGGAGATGTCCGTAATCCGCAGAGTTAGTAATTGCGGAGCCTGATATTGACTGTATAATGATACTCCTGCGAAATCTAGCTGCAGTTACATAAGCAGTCAAAGGGCAGCAAGGAAGAATCGGGCCACTTATCGATGCCTTGGCTAGAGAGTCTGCAATTTCAATAATGATTAGTCCTGTATGGCCGGGCACCCAGATCAAACGCACGCTTCTCAAATAATCAGGTACCAATGATTGAAATGTCCGCATCACGCGAGAATCAGTAGAAGCAGTAAGGGATGAGCACAATGATAAAGAATCAGTGACTATCACGGCTGACGTAATTGATGGTCCTAATTTGCGTAATGCCAGCACCACGGCTATGAATTAGGCTAAAAAAATCGGTATGAAATCTGGCAGCCGAAGAGAAAATGTCCAATCGAGAATCGGGGAAAATATTCCTACACCTGACTTTTCTTCACAGTTTGAAGCATCTGTAGCAATTACAACGTTTGTTTGAAGGTTTTTCAGGTGATCTTGTAATATACCGTCTAGAATACGGTGTGGAAGTAATTTTGCATTATTAGGAAAGATGTCATCAAATTGAATATCCGTGGCAACAGCTCTGTCGGTAATAGGAAGAACATCGCATATGCGCACGCCCAAAGAGTCAAGTAATTTTTGCACGAATATAATTTGCGGGTTATGTAGTCGCGACCAGATGACACCGAAAAACAACGCAGGTTGTGAAATAAAGATTACTTGGAAATGACGCAGTGGTGATTCGTAAGTCCTTAAGAACGTCTGCACCATCAAAAGCCGGAACCTGCACGAAAGTGGCGGAACACGGGATTCAAGATAAAGAATAGAATTTGCAACAAATTTAGGAAGACCTAAGCACAGACGTAATGCTTCTCTTTCTAAGAGGATTAGAGGATGGGGCATGTAGGCTGGAGCTCCAGAGAAGAGCACGCAACCAAATTCTAATACAGGGCGAACATACATACGATATATCATTAGGAGTGTGTCTTCTCAATCCTATTCGACGACTGCTCAGCCTACGCAATATGCCAATTGCACGGGTACCTTTCCCAGTCAAATGATCTATGTGTGAGCGCCAGTTGAGAGAGGCGTTATAAATAATTCCGAGGTATTTAACATATTCCACCTGTGGTATGTCTTGAAGGTGGTAAGACAATGAAATGTGCACTATGTCACGTATCGGAAATACGAGAACAGCACATTTGCTGGCATTGAGGGTGAAGTGACTAGCATCTAACCACCTCTCCAGATCATAAAGGTAAGTTTGCAGTCGTTGGTATAGCGTGTGGATGTCGTTTGCAGATGCAAAAAACGCAATATCGTCTGCATAAACATAAGTAGTTATTTCTTGATGACAAGGTAGTGTGCTCATGAGAATATTAAAAAGTACCGGGGAAAGAACTGAGCCTTGCGGTACGCCTCTCGTTTATTTGTGTCTAGAAGAAGAAACGCCGCTTTCGTAGCAATAGAATTCTCTTTCACCTAAGAATGACCGAATCCACGCTACTATATACCCAGGAACACCACAGGAAGTTAACCGATTGATCAATATAGTGTGCTCCACAGTGTCGTATGCTTTATCGATATCGAGCGTCACTAAGGCAGCGTATTGCTAATGACGTCGAGCGAGTTGTGTTCGGCTTTCTAAGTCGACGTGGGCATGCCAGATGGAGCAGCCGGCCCTGAAACCAATCTGACAGGGACTAAGAATGGAATTATCATTAATAAATTTCATGATGCGACGGTGAAGAAGCCTCTCAATAAATTTTACTACGTTTGATGTAAGCGCAATGGGCCTAATGTTGTCCAATACGTACCTTCCTTCTTGTTTCTTAAGCATCAATATTACCTTGGCAAGCTTCCAGTGCAACGGAATCCATGCATATTTAAGTGAATAATTCACCAAGTCTAAAAGAACGTTAGGCGATTCACGTAACAATATTTTTAACATTGCATTTGTGACGCCATTAGGGCCAGGGGTTGAATTCGGTAAACATATTGCAGTCTCATTTAGTTCAGCTAATGAAATTGGAGTAAATCATCCCAAGGACCTAATGTAGAATGAATAGCCGGAAGCCTGGCCGTAAATCGATTTTCTAAGCCTTCGGCAATCCCTTCTAGGGAGGCGCTCAGTTCCTGCGGGGTCAAAACAATTGAATTTAATGTTAAGGGTGTTGGTAGCACCTTCCTAGCACGAAGGAATGAAAATAAAGCACGCTAATTTTTTGAATTAGATAGATAATCGTAATGTCTAATATCGTATTCCTCTTTGGCTCGAATAAGAGTACGCCTAAATACACCAGCATGAAACTGATAATTTTTTTAATTGGTCGGGCACTGATTATGTAGAAGCGTTTTCCAAGCTGCCTTTCTTTTTCTGTAGTCCCGCGTACACTCATTATTCCACCAACGACAAGCGCTGCCTTTAGCCGAAGGGATGACAAATTCAGCTTGCTTCCGGGAATCCTCTAGAATTGAGCAAATGGTAGAAGCGATTTCCTTATCATTGGCATTGGCAAGTTTCCAAACGGCAGAACGCAAGAAAGTCTTAAATTTCGTATGGTCCATAAATGTGCATGCCTGGTAATCTAAAGATGTTATTTGACAATTGATTTCAAAAGACACAGGAAGATGATCACTGTTGGTTGCTGATTCAACCGCTACCTACGACAAAACCTTGATGCCAGCGCTACAAAATGTCAAATCTAACACTGAACGGAAGGGTCCTCTAACGAACGTTACTTGTCCTGTGTTCTGACATGAAAGGTGACTATCAATAGTCCACTCCCAAAGTCGCTTACCACACAAATCTGTTTTGTGTCCCCGCGACACATGATGAGAATTGAAATCCCCTACAAACAAAATTTCTTTTCTACATGCAGCCACAGCCCTATCAAGTTGACGCGTATTTTGCACACCGCTGGGGAAATAAGCATTTATAATTGAAAATGAATGGCATCCTGGGAGACATAAATCTATGGCCGAAATTTCACAGTCGCTGTCCATGATTTGAAAAAAAATTTTTGCTTTGTGACAAATTTTACTGGAAACAAGCATCATTAATCCTCCACCTCGCGAGTCTCTATCTAATCGGAAGGATCGAAAACCTTTTAAATGAAAATTTTTCTCTGGCGAAAGCCACGTTTCTTGAAGAAGTAAGATATCTGGATTGAATTGAATAGATAGGCAAGATAAATCTCTTGAAGCTGAAAATATAGAGCGACAGTTCCACTGCAGCACTTTCAACTGTCCAATGGTGTTGAACGCACAGCAGCGGCAACTGCCGCCTTTAGAATACTTTCTGTAAGCACAGGAGTTGGTTGACTCTTTTTAGAGCGCAGCTCTTTGGCGTCCGTTCCTGGGTTTCGCGTCGTCGTCGGCGTCGTCGTTGTCGGCGTTTTCGTCGGCCTCGTAACCAGCTCGCCGACGAATCTGTTCCGCCGCCGCCACGCATGCGCGCTGTCGGCTCTCCGGGCGAGGGAGGATGATGGAAGGGAGGAGGAGAGACTGTGGAGGAGGGCTGGCTACACAAATGGCTCTTTGGCATCCGTTCCTGGGTTTCGCGTCGTCGTCGGCCTCGTAACCAGCTCGCCGACGAATCTGCTCCGCCGCCGCGCATGCGCGCTGTCGGCTCTCCGGGCGAGGGAGGATGATGGAAGGGAGGAGGAGAGACTGTGGAGGAGGGCTGGCTACAAAAATGGCTCTTTGGCGTCCGTTCCTGGGTTTCGCGTCGTCGTCGGCGTTGTCGTCGGCCTCGTAACCAGCTCCGCCCCCCTTTCATTCCCCCAGCGCTAGCAGCAACCGACTGATACCGCTTTCGTGAGTCCGCTACCGCACTCACGAAAGACGTCGTGCACTTCCTGCAACTCGCATTAACCGTCCATCGATCCACACCGATGTTAGTAGCGGGGGACTTTAATGTTGACATAAAGACAAACAGCAATTTCCTAACACTTATGGGGGAGAACATTCTGTTCCTCTCGCTCGTAACGCGTCCCACGGCTGTGACAACCTCGCGAGGCACTTGTATAGATCTCGTCTTTGAGAATCAAGCATTCGTGTACCAAGTCGAACATGTATCAGTCTATTTCTCCGACCACAAAGCTCCCTTCATGACTGTCAAGAACTGTTAGTGCAGTCTTTGTTCAAGGAATACGTGTGAAAAATAACAAAAAGAATTCTGTGATAGCGCATACATGTGTTGCTCGATTTCTTTGCCTCAATCTATCGAAAAGGTGAAACAGCTTATTTGCTGCGCTCAAATTTCGCATTAGGAAGTAACGTAATCGTCGGTAATTTTTTTGATTTTGGTTTCATAGTTTTTGAAATTGGGGACCCCATTCGTTTGGGAGCTCGAGTGTCAAGTTCCATGTCTGTGACAATAGCAGTGTCTGAATAAGAGGGCTCATCCTCGCGTGTTCGGACTAGCAGAGTAGCGTCTGTGGAATATTCTGCAACTGTGGAAGGCGTCTCTACCTCGTTGCTAGGCGTTCGAGATGTGGCATTAGATTCTGGGCCCTGCATTGGTGTCCTAGTGGGCTGCATTATTTGCATCATGTGACTGGAAATTATTCGGGCTAAGCAATCAGAGAGACTGGATATCAATTTATCCATCGCTTTAGCCATTGCTTTTTCCACAGCAGAGTCAATTGCTTCGTAGAGGTTAAGATCCATGCTTGGGGTGTTGCGCGCTGTAACACCAGAATATCCGAAGGCCCTGTCTTTGATCACTGAAATTGCATCTCTTCGGGAGCAACGACGGTGGTCGATTATTTCAAGAATTTGTATTTCTTGAGCGCGATCTGAGCAGTGCGAATAGTCCGCTGGGTGTTCTCCCCCACAGAGGCAGCACTTTGGAGATTGAGTAGAGCATTCACTTGAAGAATGACCATCCCCACAGGTGCGGCAACGCAAGCTAGACTTACAGCCTCCTGCGCTGTGCCCGAATCTCCAACAATTCTTACACTGGACTGGACATGACGCAAGCGGCTCTACACGGAACAGAAGAGGCCACACGTTTATTTCAGATGGACATGATGTGCCCACAAACATTGCAATAACAGATTCTGTCGGAACCCTCTCGTTATTGGCCAGTCGGTTGCAACGGTAGATGGCAATGACGCCTGCTGCGGATAGCTTGTCCAGGGTTTCAGTAGGACTTAATCGGGAGTCTACGCCCCGTACAAGACCCTTGGTGCTCGCAAGGTGAGGCCGAATAAAAGCACTCACCGGGGTGGAAGCGAATGAAGTGCATTTGAAGTGCGAATGAAGTGCATTGAAGCGAATGAAGTGCAATGAAGTGCAACGACACACTATACCTCCCCGTCCGAACGCTCGCACGTCAGTGATGGTCTGGAAGTGGTTAGAGGTGGCCTTGAGTGCCTTCTGGACAGCCTGTGGATTTCTGATCCTGATGGAACCTCCATTGGTAGGCACAAGCGCCACAGGAATGGTGCTGACGCCACTGCGAAAAAATAAATATATGGGCTATTCATTAGGTGGCAGGGATGCTGACCAGGCGGATCGCGCCTGGCCAGGAGAACTGGCCGACATCAGCTCAAGACGGCTGACGCAAGGAATGCCAATCATCATCATCATCATCATCAGCCTGGTTACGCCCACTGCAGGGCAAAGGCCTCTCCCATATGTCTCCAACAACTCCGGTCATGCACTAATTGTGGCCATGCCGTCCCTGCAAACTTCTTAATCTCATCCGCCCACCTAACTTTCTGACGTCCCCTGCTACGCTTCCCTTCCCTTGGAATCCAGTCCGTAACCCTTAATGACCATCGGTTATCTTCCCTCCTCATTACATGTCCTGCCCATGCACATTTCTTTTTCTTGATTTCAACTAAGATGTCATTAACTCGCGTTTGTTCCCTGACCCAATCTGCTCTTTTCTTATCCCTTAACGTTACACCTATCATTCTTCTTTCCATAGCTCGTTGCGTCGTCCTCAATTTGAGTAGAACCCTTTTCGTAAGCCTCCAGGTTTCTGCCCCGTAGGTGAGTATTGGTAAGACACAGCTATTATACACTTTTCTCTTGAGAGATAATGGCAACCTGCTGTTCATGATCTGAGAATGCCTGCCAAACGTACCCCAGCCCATTCTTATTCTTCTGATTATTTCAGTCTCATGATCCGGATCCGCAGTCACTACCTGCCCTAAGTAGGTGTATTCCCTTACGACTTCCAGTGCCTCGCTGCCTATTGTAAACTGCTGTTCTCTTCCGAGACTGTTAAACATTACTTTAGTTTTCTGCAGAATAATTTTTAGACCCACTCTTCTGCTTTGCCTCTCCAGGTCAGTGTGCATGCATTGCAGTTGGTCCCCTGAGTTACTAAGCAAGGCAATATCATCAGCGAATCGCAAGTTACTAAGGTATTCTCCATTAACTTTTATCCCCATTTCTTCCCAATCCAGGTCTCTGAATACCTCCTGTAAACACGCTGTGAATAGCATTGGAGAGATCGTATCTCCCTGCCTGACCCCTTTCTTTATTGGGATTTTGTTGCTTTCTTTATGGAGGACTATGGTGGCTGTGGAGCCGCTATAGCTGTTTTTCAGTATTTTTACATATGGCTCGTCTACACCCTGATTCCGCAATGCCTCCATGACTGCTGAGGTTTCGACAGAATGAAATGCTTTCTCGTAATCAGTGAAAGCTATATACAGTGAAAGCTCGTTAATTCGAACTTCAATAATTCGAATTTATGGATAATTCGAACTGTACGATTTGGTCCGGCCAAGCTCCACAGAAGTGTATGTATTAAAAAGTCCGTTAATTCGAACGCGAGAAGGTTCCCTCACGGATAATTCGAACTACGCTCGCCTGGCACACGGCCAGAGAAACGCGCCTACTGCTTACACACAAGGCTGTATTGCCTCCGAAACGGAGAGAACGGCGAGAGAAGAAAAATTACAAAAAAATCTAACCGACGAGGGGCCCGCCAGAAGGCAGCGGCGGCTGCCGTCTCTCCGTTCTACGTAACCTCCGAGACTTCATGCCCGCTGCGAATCTCGGAGGCTTTGCAAATCTTGTACAGCTGCTAATGTGCGGAGATGGCACGGCAAGCGCAATCGTAACACAGCGAATCAAGTACGTCGCAGCTGCGCTTGCAATCAAGAACCAACGAATCAGGGCCTTCGCCACCTTCACATGTTCAGCGTCTTTGTCTCGGCAGTCTTCATCGCTTGTGCACGTCTGTTTTCAGCTTAGGAGGTATCGGCCATCGCGATTCATTGTGATGGTGTTAAGCCTCGGCTAACGTTCGTTTCGGTGGACATCGGTAGTGTGTCACAGTCGGACCCAGAGCTTCACCTTCAAGATGGCGTGTGCCCTCGGCACACGCCATCACTTTCTGACACGCCAAATTTCTGGCATGCCCTACTGCTTCCAAATTGTAGTGTACTGTTGCTCTCCTTCACTTTCGTTAGTTCGAATTTTCATTAATTCGAACTGAAGCGGCTACCCCTTGGGGTTCGAATTAACGAGCTTTTACTGTATAATGGTTGGTTATATTCCGCACATTTCTCTATCACCTGATTGATAGTGTGAATATGATCTATTGTTGAGTAGCCTTTACGGAATCCTGCCTGGTCCTTTGCTTGACAGAAGTCTAAGGTGTGTCTGATTCTATTTGCGATTACTTTAGTAAATAGTTTGTAGGCAACGGACAGTAAGCTGATTGGTCTATAATTTTTCAAGTCTTTGGCGTCCCCTTTCTTATGAATTAGGATTATGTTAGCATTTTTCCAAGATTCCGGTACGCTCGACGTTATGAGGCATTGCGTATACAGGGTGGCCAGTTTCTCTAGAACAATCTGCCCACCATCCTTCAACAAATCTGCTGTTACCTGATCCTCCCCAGCTGCCTTCCCCCTTTGCATATCTCCCAAGGCTTTCTTTACTTCTTCCGGCGTTACCTGTGGGATTTCAAATTCCTCTAGACTATTTTCTCTTCCATTATCCTCGTGGGTGGCACTAGTACTGTACAAATCTCTATAGAACTCCTCAGCCACTTGTACTATCTTATCCATATTAGTAATGATATTGCCGGCTTTGTCTCTTAACGCATACATCTGATTCTTGCCAATTCCTAGTTTCTTCTTCACTGCTTTTAGGCTTCCTCCGTTCCTGAGAGCATGTTCAATTCTATCCATATTGTACTTCCTGATGTCAGCTGTCTTACGCTTGTTGATTAACTTCGAAAGTTCTGCCAGTTCTATTCTAGCTGTAGGGTTAGAGGCTTTCATACATTGGCGTTTCTTGATTAGATCTTTCGTCTCCTGCGATAGTTTACTGGTATGCCAATCAACCAGGGACTAAAATACGGTTATTGAGACACCTTAAACCACCCGATACTCAGCCAAAACGCCACTGCAGGTCCACGAAACGGTCGCTCTGTCGAGGCAAGCAGGAACCAGGAACCGAGAGGTATATGCCGCGTGCTCAGCCACCAACAGCTCAGGAAGCTCAACAACAGCTCCACAGCTCTTAGTTCTTTTTGCAGTGGAGCTGAAGCTATCGAACATCATTTTCTCTCATGCCGCCGCTTTCTAAGACAAAGAAAAATACAAGAATACTCATTCACCAAACTTGGCCTATCACTATCCTCGACAAGCATTCTTTCTTTCGGGGCGACTTCACTGGGATCCAGCCATAGGGATGCTTTTCTTGCAGTTTCCAATTTTATTAGAGAGACGAAAAGAGTACCTTGCTGATTTTCTACATTTATCCATAGTTTCTATTACTTCATTTCTTTACATTAAATTATCTTATCAAAATTCTTAACAATATTTTCATTGCAAGTCTAAATTATGGTTCTATCGCCCCACGCTCCACTATTTAAATCTAGTTTCTCTATACTTCTAGCCTTACGTAAAACCACCTGCTTCTTGGCCAATCCCCGATAGTGGGTACGTGTCACTGTCTGGGACACGCGACAAAAGAAGACAACGGTCGCCGAACAGCAGCTTCCAGCAGCGCTTGACGCTCTCCACAATTTGCCATGGGTGAGAGTCCAATACGCTTGCCTTCCGCTTTCCTCACCACAAGAGCTGCAAACGCTGAGCTTACAGCCTTACAGTGAATTCCATCCTGGAAAGCAGCGCATAGAGATCTGTCGATGCAAACCATGAACTAGGGACGCAGTGCCTTCTGCCTACAGCCTTCGGGCTCTCTATCAGAACAAAAAGACACAATTCCAAAAGCAGTTATGAGTTTCAATGGACCGAATTGAGTAGAATATTCCTGCAAGTTAAATGATCTCTCGGAATTAAATAGCACTAGCGAAAAAAAGCATCCCAGTCGAACTAGGGATACTAGATTCCAGCTGGCCGGTACCTGCTTAGCCCTGCCACACAACAGGCGCAATAACCGCTCCCAGTATTGTTTTGAGTAGCAGCAGTCTCCGCGTAGCAGCCGCCTGTCACGAGATTTTTTGCTGAAAAGAATGCCTTCACAACAACAACAAAAAAGTGGATCCTGTGTTTATGTGCGAACCATTTCTGCTACGCGAAGAACCTTGAGATGCTTCTTTGAGTGTTAAAATAAGTCTTATGCAAACGTAACGCTAATGCTAGAAGTGTACTGAATGACGTCACTGGAATATAAATCTACGCAAACTGAATGGCATCGGTGCAAAGGCAGCGCAGTGTTTAGTCAAAGGTAACGCCATCTCACGCGTGTAACAGATGAAAGAAAAGTGCTACCTTCTGCGTACCCTACTTCCCCAATTTTCTGTTGCAAGTTTCGTTGTTTCCTATCTCTTCTGTTTGTATGTTCGGGTGCATGCGTAGAGCCAGATACCCATCCTGGGTCATTCACCGAGAATGGACACACACCCCTCGTGTCACATGCTATCTTCCAAGTAGTCGGTCGACCAAGTTGTCTATTCGGTCACATACTCAGTGTTGCTTACCAAGTCGCACAATCACTTGTCAAATCGGACAGATAGAACACGCAAAATGCGTCGAAGAGACAAAAAACACTTTCCTTGAAATTACAAACTAGACAGTGTAATCTATACATCTACCGCAGTGAACTATTCACAGAGTATGTTTTTAGCCTCACGTTATCTCACACATTGGTCTTTGTAGTAGCGTAAACATATGCTGTAATGCGATGGCTTTGACTATTCCGTTTGGTGCGGAACTTTTACAGACTGAAAAAAAAAAATTTATACGACAGAGAGATTTAAGCGTTTCCTGGCAGCTGAATTTTTTGTTGTGTACCTTGGAGATCACATTCCAAACTTTTCCTTTTTCGAGGGAAGTAAAAATACTTTACAGTTGTTTGCGATATGCAGTAGAAATATACTCCATCAGCTGGATTAGTCGAAGAAGTGGACATTTCTTGCACAACTGCAAATTCATGCACTGCTAGACAACACAATTTTGCTTTTTACCTAATTGTTTTATTTATAACAGGTGACTTGACAAGGCATAGACAACTGGAACAAATTCTGATGATGTCACCTGTTTCAACATACGCGTTTATAAAATATGTGACGAAATACATTGACCTGACTATTGTCTTTCGTGCTTTAATGCAAAAAAGTGCCATTCGCCAAAAAACGATATTGTGGAAGAGCAGCTTATTTTTACAACATAATTGGCACCATTGCCTCACTTGTCTGTTCCTAATTTTGATCCATTTCGGTTGTTCTTTAGTATTAGGAGTTTGCAAATTGCAAGGCACGCTCCAATGCTTCTAGCCAACAGGTCGACTATTAAAATTCTATTAATTTCAGACTAATTCAACGTGATTCCTTGTGCAAGTAATCACTGGCTTATCAAGTAATGTTTCCGCATGTAGAAGATTTTTGTTCCACACGCGAGCAATGTTTGTATATCTATCTATCTATCTATCTATCTATCTATCTATCTATCTATCTATCTATCTATCTATCTATCTATCTATCTATCTATCTATATATATATATATAAATATATATATATATATATATATATATATAAATATATATATGTATACATATATAAATATGGACTGCCTACCGTATTCAAAAGCCTGGTTCGTGATTCAGAAACTGCAGGCCTAAAGAAAGGTGAAAACAGCAGAAGCAGCGGCACCTCGCCAAGTGGGCAACAAGAATCGCTTCGCATGTTTCACCTTTAAATCCGCTTTCTAAATCGTGTCTAAAGTTGTCTAACCTGTGGCCTGTTCTCTTTGTGTTCTAGAAGAATCAATGATGTCCGAAGTGTCCCAGTCAGGTAAGTACGGCGAATTATTACTGTCATTGCTATGCGCAATTACATTGCGCAGAAATTGCTATGCGCTATAAATTAAATATGCGCAAAAGCGAATTGCTTACAACGCTATTGGTGAATTCTTGGTAATTAGCAGATTAGGCATTTCAACTTTTGGTACAAGTAATGCCCGCTTCTTCGAGTAGACCAGCTCATGGACTAGAACCGTTGTATCTACCACATGCAGCTAAAATTTCTTTTTGAGAGAGTCTGCTGAAACACCCACTATTGCGTAGGTAAGGGCTTCAGATTGCGCAAGGGCAAGACAAGATTGCAAACACCTTCTGTCGTTTGAATGAGACGCGCGTGTGTATCACAAGACTAGCATATCTAAGCATGAGAGCTTTGGGTTTAGTATGAAAATGTAGACCATAGCTTGGAAGCAGCGTAGAAATGTTTCCGGCACTCCCGTTGCTACCATACATTATGTTTACTTCACATTGTTTGTTTTATTTATTTGTTTTTTTATTTCAGAGATGTCATTCATGAGTGGTGAGTTCTTTTGCACAAGGCTTTTCCATGCTCCGGCTATGCTCCATTTAATGGTGCAATTTTTCTTATTTTCATGGGGGGGTGGAGGTAGCAAGTCAACGCACGCCTCGCCCCTCTCTTTATTTACGATGTACACTTGCTTTAACTGCGCAGTGCACTTGGTCCAAGAAAATTGTCAAAAGGTCCCGATGAATTGTAACATCATGAAAAAATATGTATATACCCCCCCGAAACTATGTGAAACGAGGATAGTACTTAACAATTATTCATAATGTGGAGGCAATGGGCATGAGAAAAAAATCAATTCTGAGGCGACATGTGCCTAAACCATGATCTCATTATAAGGCATGCTGCAGTCGGGCATTCCGGAATAATTTTTAGCACCTGGAGTTTGCTAACGTTCACCCTAACGTAAGTACATGGGTGATTTTTGCGATTCGCTTCTATCAAAGTGCGGACGCCGTGGCCGGGATTAGATTTGACTTCAAAGCCACTAAGCAACCATGGCGTGTGATGTACATGCCTGAACTTGTAATTTCATACTTCGAGAAAAGTCGCAAGTAGGTTTGCACATCACATATAATACTTTCTGCGGTGCAGATGGTGTACACTCAACCCCTCTCACACACTGTCTGCACTGTCGAGTTTGCTACAGAAACTCAGGCAACGCTTTCTAATAACTTTGGTGAATAATTAACGACGCAGCTGAAAGCCTTCGACTATAACGTAAAACGTAATAGTTCTATTTGGCTTGACGAGTATTTTATGTATAATTTATGATTCAAGCAGACGAAATTCCAGAAGTCAGAATGGTGAAAGTCCTAAAACGTAATAGATGATCAGAGGGCCTCTTGTGGTGCAATGTGTAGTTTCAATTAAAAAGAAAACTGCTATGCGAAAGGGGCAATGTAGCATGTGCATGTAATTACTTCTGTGACAAGGTAGTTTCCGAGCGCGCAATATTTCTTATTTTTCACGATATGACGTACCTACACCATCGGTCGCAGTCGGAATAGCATGCGCTGGTGAACAAGCACTTTTGAAATGGTCGCTCTCCCAATCCTGCCTTCACAGCAGCGTGTGACGAAGGCAGATTGACAATTCCTAACGTCCACATACCCGCACAAATGACTTTAGTATTGCTTAACATAACCTGTGTCAAGTACTCTGGATAGTTTGTAAGTGCATGGTGTCTATTTCATAATTTTCAGTCTATTGAGTTAGGGTAGCAAAGCAGCATTTCTCTTTTTGGTCGTCTACTAGCCATTTCCTTTTCAATCAAATCTGTCTTGCTTTGTTTTATTTTGATAAAAGAAATCTCCGCTAGATAGTCATTAATTATTCGCTCCGAATAAAATCACTCGCTCAGCATATTCGTCAACCACAATAAACGCGGAGACAGAACCATGGCCTTTCTTTATTTTTTTATAAGGTCACTTGTTTTTTTCTAGTCGCAAGCGTATGCTGCACCAAGCTAGCTAAAATCCTTTTCTCTGTCTCTCTCTTTCAAGGCATGAACGAGTAAGTGATACCTTGCCTGATTTTACCTTCTTTAAATTTTTCTTTCGTTAGTTGCCTGCACCAAAGCAGTGGCGCAGCTTTAAATAAAGAAAATCACAGTACTTACTAACATGCGGCTTCCGTCAGATTGGCCGAGGTGTGTGAGCATAAATTTTACGGACAGCATTTGTTCTTCATTACTGTGTCTGTTTACGTGTTTTCCGTTTGCGTGTTGTGCGTGTTGTCCATTTACGCAGTGTCCGTAAAAAATGAAAACAAAAGAAAAGCCACCTGCTACTAGCGACAGCTAATAACCGTAAAGTACACGTTATTAACAAGCTAATAACTGGGATCATCACCAGTTGTAAAACGGAATAGGTTTTACTAACGCAGCTGAAAAATTATTCTTACAAGTGCGCTGGTGTTAGCTTTGTCTGCGAGTGCAGCTGCCGGCTCATAATTACGTGGCTTCTAGACTACAAGCGTATTCGAGCATAAGAAATCGAAAACCGCATTCTCACATATTGCATCATATTCGTTAAAGTAGTAATTAGTGTTACATAATGATCAAAGCTGAAGTGAGCGCTCCATGTGACATATGTAAGTGCGACATAAAAATTTGATGATGATGATTAAAGCGTGAGATAGTTGTTTCTAACACTTTCGGGTAACTAATGCCAAAAATTTCTTGCGGATCAATCAAATATTTATTTTTTGACGTGAAAGTATTACATGCCCCATTGGGAGAAAATCCGTTGGCGTCTGCGTGAGCGAAACATTAAACTGTAAATGGCCGACGGCAGAAGAGTGAAAAATGCCGGTAAAACGCACGCCCTGTGGGTATCTGTGTTCCGCGAAGCAGTGTGTGGGGAGCCTACCAAGTTAACAAAGGGACAATGAGGTCACCGAGACGTAGGCGGGAGTTTCCTAACCTACATGACACATGTCGTGACATTCAAGTGATTTACTATCGTTTATGTTCATCGTACACGCTTGTCATTCTATGACAATTCTGGTACATAGCAAGAAGTAGGCGGCTGTTTGATGAGAGCTACATGACACACGTCATGACATTCATGGTATGACGTTTCATTTATGCTCGTCATTCACTCCCGTCATACTATGCCAATTTTGATTAATAAAGGAAAATGAGACACCCAGCTAATCATAGCAGTCGCTACAAAGGAAACCCATACGGTTTCCTCGAATGGAAAGCCTCACCGTTGAAACATTCGTCCTGGTCCAGGACTCCAACCCGGCGCCATCGCCTTTCCGGGCAGCTCCTCTACCATGTGAGCTCACCAGGAGGCTAGCAGTTCGCAATGCGAAGTCGAACTTTGTAGGTATCGCTATGATTGGGTGGATGTCTCCTTTTCCCTTTATTAATTGATTGTCTCCACCTCACGAGTTTCCGCAGAACTATCACGCTATATGAGTTCTGGTACATAACAACCTAGCGAGACAACCATGAGAGCACCAAGACGTAGGCACCTGTCTGATGACGTACATGACAAACGTATCATGATAGTCATTACATGACCAATGATTGATGTTATTCATACACTCTTGTCATACTATGCCAACTTGGATAAATACCAAGACATAGGCGGCTGTTTCATGACATAGAATGTCTCGCAAATAATGAAACATTTATTTTTTTTAATGTTAAAACATCATATGCACCACTACGCTAAAATATGTCAGAGTCTGAGTGATAGAAAGATGATATAGAAAATGGCCGACGGTGCAATAGTAAAAATAATTGAAAACAATGCTCTGACAAATAGGTGTCCCTATTGCGTACGTCGCTCTAAACGTCAGATCGCAGCCATCTAGTTGAGTAAAGGTGCGGCCTACTGCATTCGCCAGTGTGATTGTGCCGCGCAGCAAATGGCGAGCAGTGGGCACCTCGTCACTGGTGCATCAATTGAGCGCGTTCATGATGTTCCGAGGTATACACTCGGTAGAATGTTTCGCATTCCCACACGTAAACAGCGTTAAGTGTCTGTGCCGGTACTTTCTTTTAAAGTGAAAGCTTTTCTTTGGCTGCGCTTTAGATGTTAACTAAATGCACAAGTTTCCAAGGCTCTACATGGACATATTATACTGCTGCCTAAATCACAACACGTCTCTCTACAAGTGGTATATACCTTGTCAAAGGATAACACTGACAGCGTTGAAGCCACGACGTGAGGAGTAATGCTATCATTGTCGTTGCTCGGCGACGAAGCGTTCAATATGCGCCCGCGCAAGAGACCTTCAAAAAATTTCTTGACATTCACATTTGCATGCTTTCTTGCATCTTATTACTTGTTTTCTCCCAACGCAGGTCGCGGGCCCGGGTGGCTTCATTAACTCTATATTACCAGTGCCCTAGTTAACCTCTGCATAGAAACGAAGCGTCGTGGGTTCGCCTTCCCCATGAGCTCGAGGGTTCGACGGCCACAGAGGGTAGTGGATTCGAGTGCCTAAGTCAAATATATCACAAATAAAATAGCCTTTGTTTTTTATGATGAGCGGCATGAGAGCCAGCTGTCGAAGAAGCCGACGATGAGGGCGCGACCAGTTGCATAAGCGCTCGTCTGTCCGAGGCAAGCTCACATGGGTTTCTAGACCGCACTCCGTGATTTCCAGATCACCACAGGTATCAGCTACTTCAGGCTTTCACCTCACGAAGGCATGCGTAGCAGCTCAGCGTAGTACAAGAGGACTTGAATTTTTTCTTTTCCCATTTTGCGGCATTCATACATATGTAGCAGGAAGAGTCTGCACCGGCTCAATTCAGGATAGAGAAACCCGTCGTGACCTGTCTTTAAGGCTACGCGTTTAGACTTATAAAGCAAAAGCTGTTAGTGGTACGTTGGCCGGAATTTTCTGTGTCGTCACCATCGCTATCAGCAAAAAAAAAGCAAACCCACGACCATCACCACTCACCAGCCGAGAGCTTCGAATCAGGGAGAAACGTTACAACAGAAAACCTGTAGCAACGCCTCTGCTATCTATGGAACCTCGCAGTAAAACAATCAACGGTACTTCAGCACAGATTCATTTTCCGGGTTTGTGGTTCGGTGGGCCTGCTTGTGCTGTCTCTGACATGTAAACTGAACTATCTACAAAATCGGCCCAACCACGTAGGCGCGCAAACCCTTCGGAAGCAGCAAACCTTTATGGAATTAGGAGCGTCCTGTTGAATCAATCGAGAGCACAACCACATTTAATCTCACGTGATGGGCTAACATTGTGCAAGAATATCGATACAATGGTTACGGCGGAAGCTGTCGCTGCTTCCCATAATGATCACAAAGCAGAAATCAATGTTCTTCAATCAAACTATTCTAAACATTGTAAGCCTGAGTGTGCGTATTTCATTTTGTGATGCCATTTGTCATGACAGCTCACTTACCAATCGCCTTCACAGGGAGAAGTGTCTGAAAATTTTCTTTTCTCTTTCCCGCAGAGGTGGGGGCGGCGAGGGAAAGGATGATTCGAAGGTCGGGTACATAGTAATCGCATGTATGCTACTCCTGCTTCTAATCGGATTCATCTATTTTATTGGATTTTCTGGAAGTTCAGATGGTGAGTGTAACCACTTTCTCTTATTCGATGGAAGGGTAGTAGTTCTATCATTTAGTTATTTCATTCGTGAACGCATACTTTAGCATCCCACAAAAATGCACCAATTGAAATGAAATACAAGAATTATGCAGATACAACGCACACTTTGCAACTTATCTTGGGTCAAGTTTTAGGGATGACGGATATATTAGGCTATATTAACATTGATATGGGTATCTTAGAACGTTTCCTCAATATTTCGCGGAAAGTCATAATCCTGTTGAGCTCAGTTAAAAGGCAGTTGCTGACAACTTGTTGAACAAGTTGTCAATCACAACTAAGGGTGGGTCGTCACAAGATTTCCAATTTGAAGAAATGCATGCGCCAAGCACATTTGAAAACAAATCTGCTTTATGATTGGGAACATGATGCTATTTAATGCATATGCGTATACCTTCCCTCACAAATGATTATCATGTGAGAAATACAAACTATGAAATTAACAGTTCACAAATGATTACGATACTCCCTACGGCGAATTTCGAGCGTAGCTGTTTGTCTTTTGAATTCGCGATGTATTTTGGCAAGGAATTTGATTCTGAATGAGTCGACGCTCTCGGTGGTGGCACTGTCCTCTCGGGCAGCTCATTCAGCAGCAGCAACAGCAGCAGCAGACAAAGCTGCAGCGAACAAAGCATTTACACCACTTGCGGTGCTCACTGTTCCGAAACAAAGCATAAACACTGGCCCGCGTGGCTCGCGCTGAGCGCATTCTTCAGCGGCAGCGGTGGCGCTGCATGCGAAGTAGCGCATGCGCAGTGTGTCCGAAGCCAACAGCAGTGCTTTTTTTCAGCGCTGGCCGCCATGCCTTGTCCTCGTCCTCGCCAGCCCTCCGCTTTCCTCCTCACCCTTTCGCATCTTCGTCAGTGCACCGTCCTCTCCGCTTTACTCCTCGCGTTTTTCCTTTCCGCTGCACTCCGCGCTCGCTTTGTTGTTTTTTTTCTGTGTTCGAGTGCGGAAATTTGCTCTAGTTTCCGTAGTGCTGAAATTAGGACTAGTTCTCATTTCTGCACTACGGTAAAGTTGGTGACTGGTCAATTAATGCCATAGTAAGCATGGCTATGTGGCGAACCTTTTTTAAGGCGAACACGGTTAAACAGGATATATATGTCTCCCTTCATTTACGTAAAGGGTCAACTAGCACATTAGTGATAACTAAACATAGTAGACAAACGAGCCCAACTAATTTTCGTTAAGTCTGTTCGAAGTGCCTGTTTCATTGAAATTCAGTGAATCTGTTCAACCTGAATGCATTTTGGCATGCTCTTGACGCAGGACGCTCAATGACAGCTAAACCACTACAGAGCCTTAGCTTTACATTCACGCGATACCGTAAATATTTATGATTAGCCTAAACCTCTTTTTTTATGAAACCTTACATCCTACGGCACGCGTTTCGCTGGCAGCTGATGCAAGGATTACAGGTGTGTGTTCGCGCGTGTGCATGTGTGTTGTGCGAGTACGACGAGGCTGCGCGTTCGATTTCCGGCCGGATATCGACGACCTCAAATGCGACAACGCTCATGTTGTGAATTTCGGAGACGCGTTAAGGAACCCCTGGTGGTTAAAATAATCCACAGTGGTCCGTCAAACACCGTACCAATCGATATGATCTCCTCTGTCGCTTGTTTCAATTTCAGTGGAGCCGACCGGCGGGGAGGCCGAAGGCAGCGGTCGCGGCCACGGTGGCGGCGGTGGCGGTGTTTATGTCCCCCGCACGCCTCCCTCACTACCTCCGACCACGGAAGCAGCGTTAACAGGTCTGAGTCCACATAGGCACACACTCCAGCGTTAACACTAAGTGTTGAAATTAGAGCTTCTATACATTAAGGAAAACGTCAGATGAGTTCCTCGTGGCAGGTACGACCGTCAAAGGAGACACGGAAAGCTCAAACCCCGCTTTAGCTTAGAAACCTCCTTAACAGAAGACTTCACCAAAGCTTCCCCTTCGGTGCCGTCGTAACGGCTGTACAATACATTTCAACCCAAGCAGGTTTGCTTCTAAATTTACTTTAGCTTCGGCACGCACTAAATGCGGCTACCGCACCGCGACCTTTGACGCTGCTAACTTCCCTAACACAATCTTATTATGTATTGAGCAGGGGTGATTGTCTAACCAAATTTTTATATCAAACCGATTACAAATGTTCGAGGAAGTGATCTTTCGCATAAAAATTGAATGTCACACATTCAGAATATATAAAATATTACATCGTGAGCTCCAAGGGGTCCTTTCAGCAAGAAAAGGCCAGTACAAATTAATAATTACTCCTAACAAGGTTTTAAACATGATGTATCACCTACTGAAAAGTTTGTGCATCCGAAACATCGAGTGCAGTATGACACCTATGCACAAAGCAAAACTTTTAAACAAAGCAAAGTCGATGATGTCTGCGGCACAAGGACGGCGCAGAGGAAAAAAAATTAAACAGCGTGTCTGAGAACCTCGTAGTAGCGTGAACTGCTCGGGGAAAGTACGAAGGGCAATACTACACTGCCGAACTTGTATTTAGGATATTCAAACATGGTGAGATTTACATTGAACTAGACATACTGCTTCATCTAATTATTGACGCCGCATTCGTGGGCTCCGAAAGGCTACACAGGCCTACTCAACGGCTGGAAACAATTATTCACACGCGACCACCCGTACGTGCTTGTTCAACAACTGAACCATCTTAGCAACATCTGCAGCACTCCCGCTAAAGTTTCCTTCAAACGAATCTACATTTGCACCACGCAGGCAGCAATAACTGTTCCTCTTCCTTACAGTTTGCAACGAAACGGGTATTCGAGAAGCTCGAGCAAAGAATTCTGGAATGGGATAGAAATCGAATACACATTGAACACGATTCAAAAAACAATGATTATTCGATTCGCTATGAAAATCTCAATTTTCCGCACAAGCCTTGTACTAGGCAATTGTGACTTTGATCACAATAAAAACAAGAACTTTCGTCTTATTCACAAATGCCTTGAAAGTCTCGTGTTCAAAACTATGCCACTACTTTTTACTGTTATACCCTTGTAACCGTTATTACATTTGTACTACTCTTACTGGCATTAACTGTTTAATTGTTTTAATCTAATGTTATCTCATGTACTAGGTAATATTGCGCCGTATTCTTTAAATGAGGTTTTGCATACTGTAACAGTACGTCGTCTTACGGCCTCATGCTGTGGGATCTCCTGCTGCACACTCTTACTCGTTATAGAAAAAAAAAGAAATTTAACGGATCATAATTACTACTCCTCTTAAAAAGCAAATCAAATACAGTTACCAATTACTGCCCCAAATGCATCAACTAAATCGAGCTGGCGCTCCTCTTGAATTGCATCCTGTGCAGCCCTTCACACCTTCCTTATCTTCAATGAGAACTGTCTTTCAAATTTTTAATAGGCTATTGTCTCTCTCTCTCTCTCTCTCTCTCCCTCTCTGTCTGTTGTTATACAGGGACATTCGCAGCAACAGCGATACTGCGCCTAATGAGCGGGCGGTGGATAAGGGCTGCGTTTTATCTCACGAATATACGTCGCTCAAGAGATTGTGGTCACTCAAATCCGCGACGCTCGGAACTGGGTCGTGTATGAAGCGAAGCACTTCTTCGTTACCGGAGCTAGGGAAAGGCGCTCGTGATAGCGCCAGTCGAGAATAGAAAAATCGCCAAGTGGAGATTTTTTAGGGCACACAATCGAAGGGGGGGCAGCGCTACGTAGTAGCGCGAATTGAATTTATCCGCCAACATGTGATGCACCTCCTGCCGGTGTCATTTACTGTTCGCAACCATCATCATCAGCCTGGTGACGCCCACTGGAGGGCAAAGGCCTCTCCCATACTTCTCCAACAACCCTGGTCATGTGCTAATTGTGGCCATGCCGTCCCTGCACACTTCTTAATCTCATCCGCCCACCTAACTTTAGGCCGCCCCCTGCTACGCTTCCCTTCCCTTGGAAGGGAAGCGTTCGTAACGCACTCCAGCAACTGTTCAAGTTCTGTGAAAAGTTGTGAAAACTAGTGGTGTAATTCAATATACAGCTGCATATAACTTAGCCCTCATAATGCTGTTCGTAATAATGAGTAAGCTATGCAGGCTCATCATATTTAAGTTGTCGCGGATTGTTTAACCATTGGCGGCGGCAGATGGCATTATTCTTGTCGTCGAACTAGGTTATGCGAAGAGGCAGACATCACTAGCAAGAGAAATCTAAACACATATTACACTATTTAGGAAAATTATTATTTGCTACTTAATTGATAAATTCATGCTACACAATTAAATTTACGAATGGCAGACGGAGTTTTCTAGACTCATCCACTTGAATAGAACTGCCAGAATGACAGCAGTTACGAGGCATTTCCTAAAGTGTGTGACGGAATAAATGGGCGTTCCAGGTACTTTCCTTCAGAGCGCAAAAGATGATTTTGTTAGAGAAAGTTAACCAACTGTGTAGTTTGATGGCGCATATCCTAAAATCAGTGTCATTTCGGAAGGCGCTTGTTCTACACCGCTACGCACGCGTTTTGTTGAGTTCACGGGCAGTGCAGTTGACTCTGTGCCTCTGTCATATAGTAAGGTATATATTGGTTAAACTCGTAGGTGTCTAAAAGGACGATGTTGTAAATTGAAAGGCAGTCATTTCCATGCATTCTGGAATACCTTGATGGGATTGCGGATGCGCACCCAATTTCGATAGTACTACAGTTCTTCCTGTGACTAGATGACAAGATTGACAGTCGGAGCACCAAATATAGATAAAATTGATGACACATGCCTAAGCATGGCGTCTCTGACGCTGAATGAAAAAATTCAGAGACGACTAGGATACTGACTAATGCGAATTTCGAGCGGAACTGTTTGCGTGCTTTGAATTAGCGATACGTTGTGGCTAATAACTTGATTCAGAACGACAGGGTCTTCGGGGTGGTGGCGCCACCCTTCGCTCGGGCACCTCGTTTATCAGCTGAGGCAGACGAAGCACTTCCAGCGGTTGCGTAGCTCATTGCTCAGAAATAAATGGGTGACACTCTTTCGTATTATACTCACGCATGGAAATGACAGCAAAGAACGGTGGGGTCGAAACTGTGAGGTACAAATGTCCCTCTTGATCGGGCGAAATTGTTCAGCATTACACGTTACACTCAAGCACAACGACAGCGGCTAGCAGAGTCGGCGATCATCGGAAATCTGATCTATGGGCCAAGCGTGTCGGCTTTCATACTTGACTCGTCGAAGGTTTCAATGTAATCGCTGGTACCCCCGTGCGTTTCACTCAGCAAGTTCGCTGGGTTACCCCGCCAACGCCGCTGACGCCGACGCTCAGCGCAAAAACAGGCGCCTTGGGACCTGCGCTCTAAAACGCAAAATACTTCTTGGCGTGTGCATTAGGTGAAACCAGCAGTTGTGATTAAGTGGCCAAAACGGACGGATGCGTGGTTGCAGCTGTTGCCTTATTTTCGTGTGTCATCTGTACTCTATATCTTCCCCAAATTTCAGAAATAAAGTAGTTGCAAGTCAACGCGTGCGTGTCGCCTTCTTTTCCGCGTCGTCTCAAACCGTTTTCCGGTTACTAATAATTGATTGACAGGTCTTACCGCTTGTTAAGGCCGCCTAAAATCGCTTTCAGGAGAAAGAGAGACAGATAAACTCACTATATAGTAGAATAGCTCAAATATTGCACTTCCACGAGAGGTGCCCATACAATGTTTAGTTGACCCAGGCGTAGCTACAGGACGCTGATCGCAGGAAGGAGGCAATCAGTGTGCAAATATTGCCCCCTTGGGACACTCTTATTCCTGCCGAAGGGACAATGGTGCTTGGCTGCTGAGCATGAGGTAGCAGGATCGAATGCCAGCCACAGCGGCCGCATTCCGATGGGGTAAAATGCGAAAACACCCGTGCACTTAGATATATGTGAACGCTAAAAAACCCAAGCTGGTCAAAATTTCCAGAGTCCTCCACTGCGGCGTGCCTCATAATCAGAAAGTGGTTTTGGCCCGCAAAACCACTAATTTAATTCAGGTTCCTGCCAAATTTAAGAACTCGCGAAAGCATCATGTGTTGTAGCTTGTTTCATCCAAACTGTAATTGGTTGCATGTATAAGGTTACATAAAGAAGTAATTCAACTTCTAGGAAGGTTGAAGAGTAAACAAAATAATCCTTAAACTACAAAATTACCAGAACATAATTAAGTACAAATATTTAATGACATGTAAATACTTACGTACACACCTCACACACATTCATGTGGTTCTAAGCGTTGTATGACTAACCATTTGATCAATTGACTGATTGATTGATTGTAATAATTGATAGCCGTAACAGAAAAACGTGACAGGATTTAACCTCTCATGACGCCGCTTTATCTTGTCACAGACACTGAACATGACCCTGGCGTCGCCAGCCCTACATCACCAAAACCAGGCACAACGACACCATCCTCAAGAATGCCAGCATCACCGAAACCATCATCAACAACGCCACCCCCACCTCCTCTCCCATCACACCCTCCTCCTCCACCTCCTCGCCCATCCCTACCGCCCGCACCTCCACCCCCACCTCCACCAACCCCTTCTCCTCCAACTACCACACGTCCTCCGGGTAAGTGCGCTAGTGCAAAAATAAAATTAATAAATTATTACTGGTATTTTTAATATAGGTTCTAGAGAAACGAAATCCAAACATTTAACATCGGAATATTAGCGCTCTGAGGAAAATGAATTGCGTTGTAACTTCTCTTTATCCACTTGTTTTTTTTTTCGATGGAATAAAAAAAACATGTTAAACGTTGGGCAATGTGCGTTGATGTGCAGGGAGGTCATGTGGAAAAATAATGCATGTTTCAGTTATCTATCATTAGAACAAACGTGCCTTTGCTCAAACGCATCTTTACTTTTTGCCTTTACCTCGACATTATGTCAACCTGTCAATATGTCATGGCTTTATTTATTTCATTCAGTGATTGGCTTAGTTTATTCCTAACTTCCATATACAACACCTGCCTCAAGGTACTAATATTTCGTATGCATGGGAAAACTATCACCTCACTCTCATCCACAAGTATGGTTTGAAAACAGACGTACAAAACTACAGATTGATATCTCTCCTATTCTTTCGCTAGACAATCTTCGAGTCGATCCTGCAGCCATTATTCACATGCAGCGTACTGAACAACCTAGTGTACATGGGTTTATCGCGTTCCAGCAGTCTGATGACAGGAGTCTACTTGACTCTGTTTACTGTGACCTAAGTAAGGCGCCAAATTTTTTTTTCTCTTTCATGACGTATTTTTCCCAAAATGCTAAGAAACCATAGTTCGTGCATCTTTAATGCCATTGCTCAGGACTACCTGTCAGATCAGCAACGCTGTGTCACCGTCAGAGGACAGTTCTCAAGCATGTTCATACCTCTAAGTGCTGCGCCAGAGATATCTGTCTGTGGACCACTTGTCGTCTGTCTCATGGTAAATGGTGCATACAGAGTCACAAGGAACTCGTTTTGGGGCTCTGACAACTATGATGTAGAACGTACGAAAAAAAAATTCTTGCTGTTTGGCGAACGAAAGTCATCACAAAAATTTTAGCAGCATTGAAAGTTTGGCTATTATCATTGCACCGTTTACAAAGAGAAATGTGGTGAGGCTGCATGATGCGACAGTCGTAAACCGTCGGGATTTCCCTGCAAATCTTCATGTCATTGTCATGTAGAAGAAATGAAGACTTGTGAATAGTGGAAACAACGTCATTAATAAACATTTCCAAAAGAAGTAGACGTCGTCCTGACACTTGAGGGACACCGCAAGTTGTCATTGGCACTGTTCATTTTGTTTGGCCAAGAATGTAACGGATGCCAAAGGTCCCAGGCACGACGTTACAAACGCCGTGAGACGGAATTATGCACTAGTGCAAATCCTACGCTCTTTTGTCCTACTTTTACCCCTCCTCGTCAGTGAATGCTTTTTCCCGAATCCCTCTGTGTGAGCAGACACGGCGTGTCCTCACATGGCCCGCTACCTTGGAGTAAGAGGGAATGAGGGTGTCCGGATGGTGGGTGGTTTAAGAAGGCCAGCGAGACGCTACGTGAAGACAAATCATCTCTGCGCTTGCGTACAGGAGCACGCACCCCGAACGTTTTTGTATGTGACTTGGAGTGCATCGCTCAGCCGTAACGGTGTATTAGGCTTCCGTTATTGGGTTGCACATCATCTAGCGTTCCCTGCCGGATCCACTCTGATTGTCGATCTGGTTCTAGCTCCATGCAGACTCTGATGAAGCTCGCGAAAACCCCCTCCCCGTAACATGTACCAGCTCGCTAGACCATGCATAAAGGAGACGTTTGATCATTGTCGTTAACAAGACATCGTTTATCGAGAAAATCACTGTGCGAGAGCTTTGCCGACTACGAGTCAATAACACAGCCCGCAAACTCGATTAGAAACAATGAGTGGCAAACTACATCAAAAACTTTCTTGAAGTCACAGTAAATAGTTTCAACTTGCCCTCTCTAAAGTACACGTGTGGAGTTTTGCGTCAGGACACTTAGGAGATTGTCGTAGCGGAGCGGCCCGAAAGAAATTCATGATGATCCGAAACCAACGAGATCTTCACAATAAAAGATAGTAACTTGCGAAAGGCACGCTGAAAAGTCATAGACGTGGCATGGACAAAATAAATCGGGCGTTATAGTTCCAAGCTTACACCATGTGGTCACAGGATGTTTTTCTCCAAGAATACAATATATGAGTCGTGATCCGGCTTCTATTGGCGTTTTCTGAGAGCCTGAAAAATAAAGCGGAATTCTTCACTCAACCCATTAGGCACAGGATTTCTGGATTTTGTGTGCTCGCCATGATTTTTCTTTAGGCCAGTTTTATGTTTAGACAAAAGCCAAAAGGGATATTTATAGTGAGCGACCTTGTACTGGAGAATTTCGGCTCGTGTTCAAAATGGGTCTTTTACCTGACCTGCTTTGTCCTGTACCTTGGTTTTATCTGTATCAGCATAATCACCCCGCTTGAAAGCAAACTGAAAAGATTCAATTACGCCACTGGAGGAGCTCTGCCTTAGGGCTAAGGCAGAGGCAGGTATTTTTAGTAACCAACGAAACATATCGGGACTGGATGCACGGTTGAAATGTCAGAACGAGATATTTTTGTTTAACTTGAAAATTTACCAGGTACTGGTCTAAGACGTAACCAGAGAAATTGGTGATAGAATTATGCTGCTTAAAGTAGCAGAAGGCTTGAAAGCCCAATAGCAGGCGGTACTTGGCATTTGTAATGAGAATATCAACAGATGCTTTAGTCAATTCAGGCCATACTAAAATTACGGGTAATGGTTACTCCACTCGCGCTACGGAAAGATAATACACTTTCAATAGAAGAGATGATCTCATAAAACGGAACAGGGGAATCTTCGTCGATACACAGAGAGATACAATCAACAACTTCTCGCCGCGCGTTAGCCGGATTTCTAAACAAATCGACACCTGCAAACTTTCTATGTTGTCTCGCCGGGATCGCCTCGCTGGATTGTCAACGATAGTCAATACGCCACCACCATTTTGTTCCAACTCACAGAAGGCCCGGTCACTGCGGAAGGCGTTGTAATGCGTAGAAAAAAGGCCCGAAGATGAACTTTCACTGCAGAGCCAAAATTCGAAAATATTAAAACTATGAAAAGTAGACGAAGTCCCAATATGGTAAAATAACGCGCTTTGGGGCGAAGTGCACGAGTAAGTTGATCAAATATATACAAGTTACGCAATATTTTGATCCTTAAAGTTTAGTAATAATAATAATAATAATAATAATAATAATAATAATAATAATAATAATAATAATAATAATAATAATAATAATAATAATAATAATAATAACAAAACAAAAGAACTGCTTCTCAATGCGATATGTATGCACATTCTAGATTCATCAATAAACTTCGATATTGCGCCTTATACGTGTAAGCAATGACTTTTGTATGCTTCCTCCACATAATTCTGTTGTGGGCAGGTGGAATTTTTAATAACTTCAGTGCGAGATTTAAATTTGCGAATTGTACAAAGAGGATTGGTTCTCATTAAGATAGGAAGCGGAGGAAACAGGTATGCCTTTGAGCCGATACCATTTTTCTTGGAGCAAACTTCACGTTGGAGTTGAGGCTGCTGATCCCGCCAGCACTTCGACATTGCACATTACGCTGGAGTGACTGGTGTGGGATTCTGCGTTAGGTTATGTTGCTTTCGTCACTTGCTTTTATTCTTCGATATTTCGTTTCTTTATTAGCTCTAATTAAATAAGTTAATGCTGCTACTGGTTTCCAGAATTCACTTCAAGAGGTACACGGATTCTATGGTTTTATTCAATCGAGGCATTATGTACTTGTACAAGCTATTTATTGGGCGTGTATGTGTTCTACTCTGTTGCAATCGCCAATTAGTGGAGAATGGTGCTTGTGTCGTTTATTTCACTGTCTCGGACATTTTGCTCTATTTAATGTGCCCAGGCTCACCTTGAGCTGTAATAATCGGTTTTTCCTTAATCAAATCCGCGACTATAGTGCGGAAAATGCTTAATGGTGTTCAAATCAATTATTTCGAAAGTATACCGTAGCTTACCCAGCGTGCTAAAGCACATTGGGTTTTATATATGGCAGAACATGATCGGTCGCACACAAACTTACTACAAGAAAGAGAAGAGTAACAACAAAATCATGTTAATGTGAAATTCATTGTGGTTCAATAACAACATCAAAGGTTGAAAGCTAGACAACTCGGAGTGCCCATCTATGTGCTCCTAATAACGCCTAATATAACTCTTAATAGCTGCTAATAACGTACAGCAGAATGATCCTATTGGATTCGTTTACCAGAGTTAAAGTGCTACGTTTATGGTGCGAAATAACGCTCACGTGCGTGTTACCATATTTGAAAGTTCCTTGAAATCTTTATTCTTCCTATTGTGGGGCTGAAAGCTTCCAAATAGTACATATTCACAGGCTCGTCCCGAAGAAAAGTCAATTTAGGTTTAGTTCGTTGGGTTCTGATTTTGCGCAAGTTCTGTTTGCTATATTTTACGACGAAAAGTACGGACTCTCCTATTTGGCCTAAAGCGTACCAATATATTCTGGGCGATTCAAGAAATGTAGTAACAGCAACCTTCATGCCCAGAGATGTCGTTCATGCAACATTCAGCCACTTGTTGAACTTCACCGCAACACACAAGTGTAAATTATTCAGCAGCTTTTTCTAAAAACTAATTCAAGAGAGTCATTCAATTTCATTGAGGTTAAGTTAGCAGCATCGTGAGGGTACTAACATTTATTAACAGAATAATTAACACCACCTAAGTGGAAGTTATTTCGGTGTTATCGCAGTGATTTGGTCAATACTAACACACTGCTATAACGCAGCACAGCATGCTAACAAGTTCTTAACGCTTACTTCATTAGTATACCCGTATAGGCTCAATAAAGCTCAATAAGCACTGTGCAGATTACGGTAACGAATGTTCGCGAAATGGCCAATTAGAGTCATTCAGTGTATATAATAAGTTCTTGTGTTTCGCAGCAAAACAGACCGTGTTGTCTTGCACGGTCGGGCACCAGGCCGTGATCAAGGATTCGGTGCCCCCCGATGGAACATGTGACAGCATATTCTACACGGACGTCTTCTTCAACGACAACACCAACAAGATAGAACCATTGTACAGTGACACCGCCTTCGAGGTGGTCCGGTCCGCCGCAGCGAGATACTCGAAGACAACGTTCGGAACTTCGATGTATCCGGGGTGAGCTCGACCGTGCCTCTTCATCTTCTTTGCTTCAGCGAAGAAAGAAACGCCCGCCAGCAATATGAGGAATCTATCACTGCTCAATGTAACGTGACCTAATAACTCCGTGAGGGAGGGCAGCGAAACTGTGATAGGTGAAGAAGAACGAACTCGTTCAGGCCAAGCGGAGAGTCTTGCATCGAGTACAAGCATATAGGCCATAGTGGGATATGCGTCAGTATAAGACTAACTAAGGCACGACATCATGGCCTATTTGAAGGTGTAGCGTATTTTCACTTTATGTATAACTTGTACTGTAGCAGATACGCCTGCCCGCCAGTCTTTAGTTTTTCGCTTTCTCACTACGAGCGTTCGACAGTGCGTGAGCTGTTGATGCCTCTCAGTTAAAAAAAAGAGCAGCAGCATATAAGAGAGTCCTCAATACGTAATAAGCCGATATATGATAGCTGGGGAAATCACATTGTTTTATAGCGGCTAGGCATGCGCCTAGTTTTGCTATACGGCACATTTATCCTAACATATTCCACTCCGGTGTCCCTGGAATCCGCCCCTTTTTCGGAAAACACTGGCAACGAAACGAAGAAAATGGTCGTCACAGAGGAGTAAATATATTTGTCGCAGTAGATGAGTTGAAAGCCGAACGTATCGCTGAAAGCTGTACCTTCGTTTGTTTTTTTTACATCTATTTCGCCCTTGTGATGCTGCTTTTTCTCAATCTAGGCTGACATCATATACAGGGCGTTTCTTTTAGCCACCCCAAGTTTTCTTGTAATGGCCTATGGCACGTAACACAATTCTCACGTTTGGTCTAAACGATTTGATGAAGACCCATTGCTTCTACGAGAAATCAAAACGTTCAATTGAATAATTAACGTAGACTAATTAGCATTTCACTGAATTGCTCTACGCCACGTATTTCGACCTACGAATTATCGCCGCTAAGTTTACAAAGCGTACCCACTTGCTACGAATTGTCAAGGAAGCACCTGTTTCGAGTTATGAATTTTTAAAATGTCTGCCGAAATGCATTCATTTTCCAGTAATTTTCTGCTTCAAAGAAGAAAACAGCGCCTTCGTCAAAAAGTAACTGGAAAGCCAATGCATTTTGTCGGACACATTGAAAATTAGTATTTAGAACATTTTGTTTCTCGTAGAAGTACTGGCCGTCCTATTGCGTAATTCACAATAAAAGTTAGAATTTGGCCATCAGCCTGGGCAATCTTCAAAAACATTTACTGCAGCTAAAGAAAAACATACTGTATAGCGTGTGACGAAAGAGGTACATGTTTTCTTCTTGTTTTAGTATAGATGTTTTTGGTTAAATTGCCACAGGTAACGGTATAAATAAAAATACATTTACAAGCTCTGTTCACCGAGCTCGAACACAGCCAAGGTGGTGGAAGGAAAATCTCTATAATCGTCGTGTTCTTCTACACCGTCACTAATGTTCTCCTTATCATATTGACTGCAGTCATATGACATTCACTCGGACTGGAAAAGAGCCGACCAGGCGCCTAAGACATGTTCGTAGGTGAGGGGTATAGCTTTAGGTGGAAATGTGCATCATGTGTGAGGAAGCAGAGGGCGTGGTATCATCGAACGGGGCCCATCTCGAAAGTAACGTCTGTCACTTGTCGTGGTACGGACTGCTGGGCAGGACATGGTAAGCGCCGGAGTACCGCGAAAGTTGTTTTTGAGAGAAGACAACGAGCTGAGAAGGGGACCAGAAAGGGTGAAGTTCACATGCACTGACGTGGGCGTCCCGGTGGCTGGAGTGGTACAACTTCCGTCGCGTTCACACCGCACAGGTGGATGGGCGCAATCGGACGTTTCTCTTCTGTTGTAGCAATGGCGTCGCAAGCGTATTCACCCGACAGTTGTGCAGGGACCCGAACAAGGTTGCAAAAGGCTCCATTGCTTTCTGTCGGGAGAGAAGATGCAAATGAGAGTAGCCGTGGGTGTCAGGGCCTGAGGGTCTATACGCATAGGCAGGAAAAGGTAACATAGTGTCCCAGTCACGATTATCAGATGAAAGATAAATTGACAAGATATCAGTGATCATGCGATTCAAGCGTTCGAAAAAACCGTTGTTATGAGGGTGGTACGCAGTCGTAAGCTTTTGTATGGTGGCACAAGAAAGAAGTAAAGCTTCGCTAACTTTACACCAGACGCACCTCTTTGAAAAGCTGACGAGGGGCACGGTGATGTAAAACGACGTCTAGCATTAAGAAGTCGATAACGGGTGTAGCATAGATGGTTCGGAGAGGTCTTGTGATAGCCATATCTCGGGGACAACGGACAACGCTTTCTCTTAAGGCTAATGAAGCAATATTTCTATATTATATTCCTTTAATGCGGGGACTGTACGCAAAAGTACACGCGAGTTTTCGCCAAATCTGTCCAATACTGGTGCGGCAGAAAAGCATGACTCCTCTTCACATTACTTTCTCCCTTACATCCATCATCTCATTCCATTTCATTTCATACTGCACATAATCGCTGCAGACGACCATTTATCTTATGGCATGCATGACCGGGCTGGTCAACGCACCATTTTCTGCAAACAATGCAGGCGGAACAGACATCCCTCTCGCGTAAAGCTTCCTGCCAATATTAAGGCGTATTGTTTGAGCCGCTGCTGATGAGTTCTGACCACTGCTGTCGAGAGGCGGCGCAACCATGCACTTTCATCAGCCGAAGTGGAGCTCGAGTGAAAAAGCGTTCTCGTATACCCTTGGATCTGTGTCGGTCGCATCATCTTCGAACCTCCGCTTTAGCTTAAGGAAGTGTCGGGGTTGTCGTTTTATTTATTTATTTATTTATTTATTTATTTATTTATTTATTTATTTATTTATTGCGCAGAACCATCGGTGAATTGGTACGTAACAAACAGAAGGATATTGAGAGCGCCATGACCAAACTCATCAACGACAAGTTCGTGCACTTCGGCATGCTTAATGTAGATAATATAGAAGACTATGACAAACTCAAAGATGGCCCACTTCAGTACTTGAGGGTAAGTATACGTATACATGGCCTCTATATTCATTTTTACTCTTTAATATACCATCAAGGTGTATTATTATAGAAGGAAATGGTCCCACATTGTTGGTAATAGTAGTTTATTATTTATTGGGGGTAGCGAAATGTGAGGCGTATACGCAAAAGGGAAATATTCTTGATTGAAAACAACAAAGTATTACGAGAAACAGGGAAAAACATGTATAATATTTAAATATCAAATTATGCAATAGTACTTAATGTTTTCACAGATGCATTACCATATTCAATAAGGACGAGTGATATGGATAGGTGATTATTGTCAATCGATATTTGGGCACACATGAATTTAAATATGGCTATCTAGAATCACTCGCGCAGGTTACACTGATCCTTAAGCGAGATATTCTACGGCGATTTTTGAGGCTTGCTAGAGAAGGACGTAATTTTGTTTGCGTTATACTAGAGATATGGCCGATAAGACAAAATGAATACGACAGAAGTATTCTGCACCATTTCGAGGGAACTGGGTCATGGTACAGCTCCCATCACGATGCGGCGAACTAACGTTTACTACGAAGAAGCGTCAAACCGAATGCACAGGCACCTAGGCTGGACTTGATTCTAGGATCACGGCCGAATTTCGGAAACTTAGAAAGTTTTTAACATAATAGTGCAGATGCAATGCGCACCTTAGAATCAACGGAAGCTAAGCAAGCGTTCGGGAAGAGGTTAATTCAAATGCTCCAAATTTAATAATTTCTTTCCTGCGTTTATGGCGTAAGGCAAACTGGCCAGCTCGTGCACCCTCGTGCACCCGTGCTGAACAATGTGACGACTTGTACCTTGTATCAGGGCTCACACATTACTGTCGCCCATACAGAAGTAAGCCGTCTTGGGTACCCCCTCGGGAAACGCAGTCGGGGGTTGCACACAAGGGCTAGAGGTACACAGCATCGCCACGAAAAAAAAAGCAGGGCAACCACGGGGCAGAAGGGAGATGGATATTCAAGACGATGAGCACAACGCGAACAAGGTGAAAGCCGGAGCCAACGTTTCGAGAAGTGGACTTCTCTTCCTCAAGGAGGCATTTACAAGGATTGTATAGGCGGCCTTGGAAATGTCATGTCCACGTGCTGTCTGGTGTCAAAGGCCTAGTCAGATGGCTTTTAATGCCGCCTTTTGCCTTGGCACCAAGACAAACCGCTCTTGAGCGTTGTTTTGCCAATAAACAAATAAACAAATAAACAAACAAACAAACAAACATATGCCACCTTGAACAAGCTAAGTCTACGTTTCGAAACGTCCGATCCGGCTTTCGATTTGATCTCGTTTCACAGTAAAATAAAGACGTTTGTCTGAGAAAACATTCATCTTGTCGCCGTTTTTGACGCTCGTCGCGAACATGTTGAAAACTTCACTCGGCCTCTTTATTGACATCGCTAGATTCTTTACCACTGATTTCCAGCCACAGAACACTGTTTTACCCTCCGCCTGTATCGTTTGAGACACTGCATTTTCGCAATGGTCGAGTTTTCAGTAAAGTTGTTTCGGTGCTGCCAATACCCTTAGATCATTATTCAGCCTAACTGTGGATGTTTACAGCTGTCCGCGCGCCTGAGCGCATGTCCGGCATACACGCAACCCGCACGTTGATCTTCGAGGTAATCTGCGGCGGCTGCGGAGGCAAATGGTTCTGGCTTCATCCCCGCTTGGCCATTAAGCTCACGTGATATCCACTTAGCGAGAAGCGTTTTTCCCCCGCTGCCAACACTCTTAATTATGCCAACGTTGTCACGGCGACTACTCGCTTTCAACGAGTGAGATATTGTCAAGTTTATCTGTGTGCACGTGATACTACGATTTGTTTTTATTAGTGAGCGAGTGTTTGCTTCAATATGCATGGCTGATAAAGCGTGAGTCTTCATTTGGTGTAAGTGGCAATTATCTTACAATCGCTAGCAATGCGCTGCCTTTTGGGCGAAACAGCGACATGATTTACTACGTCTTGGTGCTCGCGCTTCTGTGATCGGTAGTTCCTGGTGGTTACGGTAAATCTTCACTATCAATCATAGGCCGACACCTGCAGTTCGGACACTACTTTGTAAAAAAAGAGATTAGGCTCCAATGCAGGCTGTGAAGGTAGTTTGACTGCGAAGTCGTAAACGAGAACTAAAACGATTGCTCGTTGAGACGTAGCCTGAAATTATTCACGTGGTGATATTGGTGTTCGACTAACGTGTTTTACCGGCCTGCGACATCGCTTCCGCAGCTAGTAAGTGCATCTACGCAGTGAAACAAAGAATAGACTTTCGCACTTTACCACGCTTCATTCGCGCTTCTTGAGTGCACTGTTCTTCAGAAATCTTCATAGCCTTTTCATGGCATATTAGAACACAAATCAGTTTCCAGGTGGGTTCTTCTTTTAAATACGAAAGTGTTGTTCATCACTCCCTGCAGTTTCGGCTTCGTGGCGACTACAGCTTATCCAACCGTAATCCTTACCGGAAATTTCTTGCGGCGACCGCAATGCTCGAACACGAGCTTTCTGTTTCTTTTCTTACAGCGAATATGTATTTGCCTAGCAGGTTCATCTGTCCGTCCCTCTGTCGCCTGTACGCCGAAAACTCCTTCGTGGCAACCCCATGCCCACGTGCGAAAAAGAAATGAACCGTGCGATTGGCTGAGCCAGTAGTGACGCTGTTGCTTTCCTTCGCAGTCGAGCGCGCGCGCAGCAGTTTCTCTCCGGCTGCGAAATGGGTTGGCAACGCGACATATGTACTCCTGAGGAGCAGGCAGCTTTCGATCTGCAGCGTCGCGAGAAGAAGCGGTAACGAGCTGGTCTGCGCCGTACGGATGCTGCAACGAGGGCAAAAGAAGAGGCTCGTGCAGCCGAGCACAAGCAGCACCTGCGTACCGAGGAGCGGCAGCCTAGAAAGCCGTCGTTTGATGGACCGTAGGGATTAACTCAGTGAATAACACCGCCGCCGCACGAAGTGCTTGGACGGTAATTCTTTATATACCCCGCACTGCCGGCGCCGCCGCTGCCGGGGATGGATGGATGGATGTTATGAGCGTCCTCTTTGGAACGCAGTGGTGGGTTGCGAGGAAGTGAGCGCCATCTGCCAACCAAGCTCTTGCTTGCGGGGTTGCGAGGAAGTGAGAGTCATCTAGTGGTGTTACAAGCAACGCAGCTCTGCACGCTCTGCAACACAGCTCTGCCTACTGTTTTTGCCTGCGAACGCGACAGGCCCATTGGGAGACCGAGCTATGCAAACAGTTTAACTGTAAAGCGTATTCGCCTAAAGTAGACCGAATATGGTATATACAAGATTCCATACCTTGCAGATCACGTAGAAAGAGCATATGGAATGCACTAAGTGTTCTTAATGACATAATAAATGTGAGTACTCCAAAACAGGTCGCGATAAATGTGGGCACCGATGTACTAATGTGTTGGTGCACGGTTCAGTTTCTTTACCATAATAAAGTTGCTTTGTTTGTCTAGTCGCACGCATACAATTTGTGTTTATTCACTTTTATTTATATTACGCATATCATGCAAGAACTTAACCTAACCTAACCTAACATTTTACTGGGAGGAAAGCACTAAGATTGATTATTAGCATTGCGGCACATTCCTCTATGATCGCCGAAAAAAAGTCAGTGCTGCAAGAAACAATTTCTATTCGTTAAATAAAAAAGTAGCGAACCCACAAAAGACAGCTCTGCCACACAGCACTGCGCTCCGCAGACGCTCATCATTCGAATCGTCAGCCCAGCCGAGGTGAACTGAGTAGTTTTACAGAAGATGTTGTATTCATGTCCGCGTCAGAATGCCTACGTTCATATTGGGCCAACTAAATTTATATATCTAGAATCTGGAGGAGGATATAGCACGGTGTATACGTCGTAAAAGTAGACTAAGGATTGCGAGGTTGTACGACTGCATTGCAAAGCCGGCCAGCTTACACCCGTGGCAGTCGATGGCCGGTGCTACAATACCTCTGGTGTTGGCATACCCATTCCGCTTGCTTATACAAACAGCCCGAGCGCAGAAACCCACAGACGTAGAAAGTACGACAGTGCGTATATATATAAACTTCTAATCGTACTACTTATAAGAACTACGTCAAGTAAAGATGATGATGTTGAAGTGATATGGGTCTTATCAGTTACCGTTTGGTTCAGTGAAAACGTAAACGATACACCTAGCAGTGATTCTGAACTTGCGACATCACGGTCGTCATGTGAGCAGTTGTTCCAGTCTATTCCGGGAAGGTTAAAAGGCAGGAGTCCCAATGGCTCTAGTTAACCGCATTCACTGTTTGCGTTGCCTAATGATTCGCTTTAGGACATCTGGTGAGGCTGAAGAAGTTAATGGAATCTGAACAGTAGTACAGTAATATCAATCTTAAGGCTAGCAGCCGCACTTTAGAAAGTCCTAATGGGCCCTTCGCCACCATTCCGTGTTGCAATCACGTAGGTTTAGAGTGAACATCCTGCAGCGTTCATTCTATCAGCAAACTATTATGCCGACTAACGCCGCGAAAGCGGTTAATTAATGTCAGCCAAATCCCGCGTGCTAATGCTCTTTGAACTATATGCGGTATAAGAAGTAAAGCTTGTTGGCTGAACATAGTTGCCGCGAGACCTTCAGGAAACAATAATAACTGCCCTGTCGAATTCGGTCGGTAAAAGAAAAGTACGCAAAGAAAAGGTGAAGCGGGCGCATGATACTAGATGTTGATTGCTTGTGCCGCTAATTGATTAGGTCGCGCATTGAAGGAAATAACGTGAGGAATAGAACTCCATTTAGAAAATCGTACCCGTGAGTAAAATGTACGTTGGGCCAGTTTGGTACGTCACGCTATAGGTAGAATATGAAACAACCGCTAAAGAAAAATAATAATAAGAACGAGATGATGAAGCCTCATTTCGCTGTTTTTCTACCCCCGCTTCGTCCAGATTGCGGGACATTTCCAAACGATATCTGGCCAACACTGCGCCTTGGGAGTAGGGCTCTCGAATGGAGGACTAGGTACACTTATCCTGGACAAAGCCAAATTAGCCACCCAGTGAGTATAAACTGCCGATGGCAGTCGTCACCTAAACCTGTTGGGAACTCGAGGTCGTGGGTTCGTTACACGGCTGTGGCGGCAGCATTTTAAAAGAGGCGGCGTGTACAAAAATGGCATTGCACCCTGCTTCGACGAGCTTTCGCCTTCTCCGACCCCGCGACCACTTGCGTGAACAGTGCCTTTCATCGTTTTTGATTATTTAAGCCTAAATGACAAGCTGATAGCATGTCACTGCTGGAATTCGAACCTACAACCTCCGCATGATGCGTGCTTAGCAGTACCAACTTGTTTATTGTCGGTGGCTGTTCCGACGACCGCGTTCTTACGTAATTATTTATGTGCATGATAGTTAACCCTAGGAGGGGGTGGCTAGAGCTCCCCGTGGCCTTTCGTCAGCGGGAAATGTCGGAGATCGTATAGACCGACGCTGTAAGGTTAGAACGTGAACTTTGCGAGTATGCAGCTCGCTAATAAAGCCTCGAATGGCGTGCCAGGAGGCTTCAACACTGCTGAAATTCAAGGCCCTTACTATCCAATGGACTATGGCCATTGTTCTGTCCGCGGAAGGAAAATAAACTGAGACGGTAACAATTAAGCCACAGCACAACATTAACGCGTCCCCGGAATCCAGCCGTCTAGCCTAAAGCTTTTAAAGCAAATCTCGGTTCCTCCTGCCGAATTGTGTATCACGAGCTCATACGTCTTTATTCCTGCAGCAATAGAGGAAGGATTTCAACAAGAGATGACACTTCGTAATAAACCCTTTTTCCTCCATTTGCTACAACTTCACGCCGTGGTCGATGGGCTTGGTGGATTGCACGCCTTGAACGCCACCCTAATCGCAACACGCAGTAACTAAAGACTGCAATCGGGGCGAGGTAAAGTCGCCTAATCGGGTCTCATTTACATGCCGTACGTGTGCGCAGTTGTTACTAGTCATATGGAGCTCTCCGTTTCAGTAAAAAATCGGAAATGTACTTTTTAGTTCTCACTTCAGCATGAAACCGTAAGCTAAAAGGGAACCCCTTTTCCCCCTCGCTCTACAAGCGTTACTCCTGCGATGTCCTCTTATCTTCATAACAAACATTCGGAAAGTTTCCGGCGGGCAAACCTCGCTAAGAATATATAAGAAACGTCTAGTCGCTCGGCAATTATCTCTGTCGCCACCATGTTTCTTTCCTTGTTTTTCCTTCCAGACATTTCCCAAAAATAACGCTTATTGTTATCAAAGTACACACGGAAAGAGCCGGAAACTATCTTCGGCTGTACCCTGTTTCACCGAACCCCGACAATGTGTTGCTAAAACCTTACAACACGCTGTCACTGGTAAGCGAATTTTTAGTAACGAACGTACACTAACGTGGCCTGCCCCATTTTCATTAATCTACAGCTAACCTGTATGTGGCTAGGATCACAAGATTTCTTCATGGTGTAACGTAGACAAAAAGCTGTCATAACGAATGGCCTATACCTTTAAATGCAATGGCTTGCGCCCCCGAGAGGCAGAGGCTACAAGAACTCAACCGTATGAGGCGAAGAGTGCATAAATTCGCGTAAAGTAGTGGGATGAGCTATTGGATTGAATCATTCATATAATTAACAAGCTATTGCATTGATTATTGGCACTGATATCGTCATTTAGGGAACATTTTCAGCGCTAGCTAAACAAGCACGAAGAAAACATTTCGCTACTTAGCAACACGCGAACATCACACGTGTCAATAAAGAGCAAGTTCAAAACAAGTGTCCGATCCATGTCATTGGCGAGCCATGCCAGGATTTCATCAGCCCAATCACCGATTATCAGGAGTTGCAGAGATGGAGTGGGAACACTTGACGGCAGTGGTTAAGGACCTAAGCTGATCAAAGGTGGAGATGATGGCATTTCTTGAGAGGGCTCAGCCGGAGCATGTTGAACAGTAAGTGTGCGCGTGAATTTTACGAACAGGAAAATAATCTGATATACAGGTGTCGATGCAGCTCAAAAGGGTGACTTCCAATTGAACAGACATACAATCTGTACAAATCAGCAGCACCTCATGTGATAACGCTCCATACTCTGTTTCACGAACTGTGTGCAGCATTATGAAAGCCATAGCTTTCGGCAAGCAATGAGAGAACAAGTGCAAGTCTGAGAACTAATTGGAAGACAGACACACTCTCCACAGTATACTCTCAGTGGTGGTTTCCGACGACATGCCTGTTCAGCCTTTGACTGCCAAACTGTGAAACTTTTGCTATGCTGCGAACAGTAGCTGACACACTTTGGGCTCTAGGCGACGGAAGCACAAATGAAAGAAATTAATTTACACACCAAAGAATCATGTAAGAAAATCAAGCGGAAATTTCTGGCGGTGTCAGCATAGTGCGAATGCTAAAACTGAAAATTTCAGTTTATATTAGGCCGTAATACCACTACGGCCTAATATAAACTACTAATACTGCACGAAACACTACTAATACTGCACGAAATAATTTTCGTGCAGTATTCACTGCACAAAAATTATTTGTAGTGTGCAGCATGAGAAATGTTAGCATAACTGAGGAGATCGAGTTTGGAAGGAGGCACAACGCAAACATGATCGCAGGTGTGCAGAGATTCACTGTTTTCTTTTATAGCAAGTCTGTGCACACATAAGGGCACAACCTTTTCCTGGAATTGAGCTTCAGGAATGCTGCACGTGCAGTTGGTATTGAGAAAGCATGCGCTGAGGCCTTAAGTGTGCAGCACACACAAACACTATGAACAACATAAAGCAGCATTGCTAAACAAGCAGTAAGCGTCATCAAAGGAATGAGCATGAAATGTAATAAACAAGCTAATGTCATGCTTAGGAGGTTTACAGTGTGTATTAGCCGAGGTCTTAGAAAAGTCACTGCACAACTTTGTTCCCGTTCCTAAAATACTTTGCGAGCTCATGATATTGCATGCTTATCTTAAAGGTTAGATGCGGATTCGGCAGTGTGTATCACCTGGACATCACGGATGTCAGCAATACTGAAATACTGCAAAAATAAAGAAGACCTAAAAATTGTCAGATTTCCAGCAATTCCCGGCAATAAGGATGCATTTAGGAGTAGCAGGAACGCGTTCACTTGGGTCCTTAAACCGGTGTTCATGTCGTTCGATCAGCATTTGCTTTCCTTTTTCATGCCATTCCATTTGCTTTTTTGCTGGTTTCTGGTTACCTGCGTCCCCTGCCTTTGTATTCCTCCGTGCAGTTATGAACGTCATAACGTGCTGCTCATCATAACAGCAGAATCGCAATAATTGAGAAGCGTGGTATTTCATTGTCGTAGAAGCAGGTGTGCTGCCCCAAGTTATGCTTATGCTTTAATCTGATAATTCATATTTCTGATAATTTAAGCCAAATTCTAGCATCCCCTCGAGTTCGAATTGTCGAGTCTACTGTAATGTTAAACGTGACAACAAATGGTGGATGAGGATAAAATTCTATCCTGAGCCGCAGTAAAAGTTCTGCGGCTCATGTCATGGATACCTTTCACAACACATCTGCTGCCGAGAAAGCTGAACTGTGACACAAGGTCTGCGTAATCTCAACTAGGCAGCACCCATGCACAAATGCAAAAACGACTAGTTTGTATTTGTATCACTAGATGGTAACGCTCGTTTATTTGCACCCTTTTCCTTTATTTATGCAGCTGAGCGATTTTGTAATGCACCATGACCATGACCATGACCATGAGCACCATTGTGGCTTGCTAAGAAGTATCACGTGTGTGGGCAACACTATGTGGCTTCTGCTGGCCCTAAAGCAGATCTGTGGCTCGCATGAATTGTAGCTATGCATCATATTGTCCTATAATAAACTTTACATTTGTACACAATACATGGACGTTCCTCGAAGCAGTGGTTTCAGTCAGATAATGCAATCATGTCACAGCGTGTCAGGACACGTAACTTTTTCCATTACTCAACCTTGCCTCTTGACAAGTTCTTGAACACAGGCACACTAGCTGTACGCCATCAAAATAATAATGACTGGGATATGTTGCAGAAAAATTGACACAAATATTGGTGACAAAATGAGCATTTTTCTCTTCGTGTCCCTCCTCACTGTCACCCAATCATCAACATACATTTTTTATTCTAGACTACAGTAAAATAGTTGTTCTCATCAAAGTCCCGTTAATAATAATAATAATAATAATAATAATAATAATAATAATAATAATAATAATAATAATAATAATAATAATAATAATAATAATAATAATAATAATAATAATAATCTTTATTACAAATAATCAATTGGTACATATAGTTTTGCTAGGTCTGCCGAAGCCTCCTGTGGGCTTGTATGGTAGAAACCTGGCATCTACGGCATTGCATTACGTAACCTTTATACAGACATACTAATTGTCAAACTAAAGTACGTCAATAAAAAAATAAAGAACCTATCACAGGTTCCTCAGGTAAACATGCCCAATAAACAACACCTAATTTTCAAATGAAAACACGTAGCAAACAACAACCATTAAAACTTAGTAAACATGGCACAATATGTAAACAAACCTACAACCCATCGAGAACAAAAAACAAAAGAAATAGAGATAACAGCGGAAACAGTCTCACATTAATTTTGGCAAAGATCACACTACTACATAATAGACTTTGTACATGTGAAAATAATTCTATCATTGCCTCTAGGGTCTTCTTTAAAGCCGACAAATTTGTCTGATTCAGTAAAGCACCGGGAAGGTTAATAAACAGGTGGCGGATGTAGTACCTTCTTTTTCCTTTTCCATAACGAGTTATTCTCCAAGGAACTACATGTATGGGATGTCTATGCAGAGCAACACTTTTATGGAGAGGTTCTCGGAAAGCATTTCTCCAGAAATAATGCATAACAATTGTCGAACGAAACAAAGACTCGAAATCGGGCATTTCAAAATCTCGAAATAAGTTATCCGTGGTGTGGTTGTACGCAACACTTTTTACTAAGCTTAATAGGCTCTCAATTTTATGTTTCCAAAATCCGCTGCAATTGAAAAAAACGGCAAATGTCGTACCTTAGATGCGAGTAGGCTACGGCATGCACTATCACTTTTGTAATCTTGGTAGGCGCATAACTCCTTATACGGTAAAGGACACATGCAACATTACGTAATCGCATGCAAATTCGAGCCATTTGAATATTACATGATACATCAGTATCAAAGTATACTCCAAGGTACTTGACACTATCTACATGTTGTAAACGGGCACAAACACAGACCAAGGAATCAGAACCGTGAAGGAAGGCATGTTCACTTGTTACAAGAGCCTTAAGCGAATTTCTCAAGCATACTATTCGAGTTTTTCGAGCACTGACTTGTATATGGTTTTTTCCCAACCAGTACATCACATTTTTTATGTCGCTTTGAAGTATGACAGCTGCTTTGTTCTGCATGTGCTTAGAAACAAGCAACGTATCATTTCCATATTTGAAAATCGCACATCTAGATACCTGTGCCAAGTCACAAACGTCCGAATTAAAAAGAAGCGGAGACAAAACGGAACCCTGCGGAACCCCTTCATTAAGAAAGCGCAAGAACGTGTTCTGGTCACCAATACATACAATCTGAGACCGATTTACCAGGTAGTTTTGTATAAATTAATGGAAATACCCCCAAACCCGTAATTGGGCAGTTTAGCACACAGAATACTGCGGGTTGCCGAATCGAAAGTCTTAGATATATCTAAAAAAAAGCTCACAGGATACCTGGTTAAGTTCAAGTGTTTAATGTAGATAGATCTTCAAAAAGTGCATGCGTGCTTCTACCAGACCCGTAGCCATAATGGGAAGATGATAAAATGTCATATTTTAAAAGAAACCCCTCAATCGTTTAAAACACGTCCCTTTCCAACAGTTGCGCTAAGATAGGAAGAACAGAGATGGGGCGATGGTTCTCTGGCTTCGAAGCATCTTCGCATTCAAATATCGGTATCCTGCGTGCTCCCTATTTCATCTGCCATTACGCAATTCATGACGATTCTATTAAACAAAAAAAAGCGGATGGACCAGAACTCTGACGTTGCTACATATGTATTCTGCTGATATGCCATCTAGTCCGACAGCGCTGCTTTTTCTAGATCGATGCAACAATCGATATGTCTTCTTTATTTAGTGGTGGAAGAAAAGCCGAATCGAGTATTGAACCAAAGCCACCGTTGAGCCAATTAGATCGGTGGGTCCATTATTATCAGCGCAAACCAAACAAAAGAAATCATTGAAGCTGTCCGCCCAATCTTTATGATACATCCGAAACTCATTGTTATCTGGTCCAAATGCGTACCTGAATAAGAGCCTCTAAGCCTATTCGCCATGGACCAAATTTTAGCGGGTTTATAATGCGAAGAAAAAAATTTATTGTGATAGTAGTTCCTCTTAGAACAGTGCATCAGTGCTGTAACTTTGTTCCGGGCTTCTCGATAGAGGCAGTTTCGTCATCAGGGTGGTGTCGACATCGCATCCACTACTTTTGCTTTTCTTCAGTAGCTTTTGTTATCCGATTGCTCAGCCAGTATAGGTGCGGTCTTCTCTTTCGGACCCAGACTGTTTTCCTACATGGCTTCTTTAAATCGGAAATCAGCGCTTTGAAATTATTATGTACACTGTTTGGACAGCTATTTGCTCACATTACTTTTGAGTCATAGAGAAAAACTAGACGGTCGCATTTAAAGCAATAAAATATTTCGATGTATTGGGATTCTTTACTTTGGATTGCTGGGAACTAGTGAATAAAAGCGGGCTACCTATAAAATAGTGGTCTGCCAGCTTTTTGTCACTCGGACGAAATTGTTATTTGACAAATCTATTGAACGGACCATCACGTGGTCAATACAGGAAGTCACCACACGAGACAAAAGAAGCTCCTCTCGTGTAGCCTCGTTAACTACTGACTCAATGTCATAGTCACCTAAGATGTGCAAGTAAATTGTAACCGTGGATTTCTCCGAGGTTAAAATGTCTGTGTTAATGTCTCCAATGAGACAAACGTTCGACAACTCAAACAACTGACATTTTGCTTTAGTTCATTCAAAAATGTTTGCATATGTTCGGAGGGGGGACGATAAATCGCAGCTAACAACAAGGCCACGTTACGTTAGCACTTTCCATGGGAAAGGCGAGGCTTTCCGCCCCCATAAAACTAAACCTCGTAATTGTAGTCACCCACTTAGTGTTGATGAGTACTCCTATTCCACCACTTCTCCTGGCCGTTCTCGTAAAAAGTGTCCTTGTAAATTCGGTAGAACAAACTGTGACAACATATCATCTTTAACATATATCTCCGACAGTATAAATGCATCCACTAAGGCCATGACCTCATCACCATCGACAAGGAACTGATCCCAGTATTCTCTTATGATTCCTATGTTTATGTCAACAACTGAAAAAGAAGGTTTATCACAGTTTGCAAAAATAGATCCCAATGAACCGTCGTCCGGGAGAGAAATAGTTTATCGCCACGAGTTTCAAGCATCTTGTCGATGCCAGTGACAGAGGCAATCCTGATGACAGGGCCTCCGTCTTCCTTTCGTGCAAAGGTCTTTGCATTTCTTACCCAGACAAACTTATTGCTGTTCTCTTTGACTTTCGATCGAGTTTTCTGAAGACGTTCCCTAGTAGCTTGGGTCAGGTTTGCATTGAGATATATAGCAAGTACGTTTTTTTTTTTCTTTTCTGCGCCAAGGCACGAAGCTTGCCACGAGCAGCCAGCCCAGCGTCCTTTAACTATGTCCCAAGGCTCTAAATCCGTTATTTATAGCTTCAGCGCGAGATCTGCGATGGCAGTTCGCAAGTTTTCTCCCGGTTAAAATGAAAGCCCATGTATCTCGAGGTTCGATAGTCTGCTATACTGCTCACAGCCATTGATATCGACCCGTAACTGAACAATCTCAGTAGATTGGGTATTCAGTGTTTGCCTCAGCCACACCACTTCAGTTTCTAGGCTTTTCAAGGCTGAGTCAGACTTTTTTGTCTGTGTCACAACAGTGTCATACGATGAACCCAGAAACTGTACACAGTTTTTAAGTTTTCAGTACAGTCTCTTTCACTGATGCCGCTTCATCTATTTTTGGTTTCAGAGCTAGAAGCTCGTCGAGCTTTTCTCGGGGAGGCAAAAGAACAACCATCATGTCTTTAATACCCCTTAGTTCTTCTCTGAGAGCAGTTAATTCCTTAGCGAAAAAGCCAGAATCACCAGCCAGTGCAGTTCCTTCAGGATTATGGGCTCTCAATAAGCTGTTATCGCTTGCAGGTGTTCTGCATTGCTTACATTTCCAAGCGTCTCTTTTGGCCACGCTCATTGATGCAAACGTATTTTCAGCCACACCCGAACACTTTTTGAGGCGGTGATAGCCTAGTTTGTAATCCAAATACCTGAGGAATCTGCCATCGCCTGGCAGCTACTCCGAGCACCATTGACATTTCATTCGGTCAGGCATGGTCGCATACACACCCAAAAATGTACAAGGCTCAATATAGTGTTCGCTAAATACCTATTACGTCAGCACAGTGTTCAGCACAATAACGTACGATATACTTATAGCATCAGTACAAGGTCCAACATAACTTGACAGTAGTCCATCGGCAGCACTGGCAAACAACTGCTCTTAAAATTAATGGCCAACACGCCAAGAGAAAAGTGGCAATGAATATTCGCTGACAGCTTCGCCACCAACTGCGAAGCACTGTTTATTCGGGAGCGTCTTTTTTGTTCCGATAAAAGATCAAGGCGCCATGGTTCGTTGTGATGTCGAAGCTAGCACCGGCTACTTTGGACAGCAGCTCAGCGGGCTATCACAAACATCGCCCAAACTTTCCAGCTGAACAATCTGGCTAGGCCTGAGACGAAAAATTGCGCAGCCGCAGAAGCTTGTTCCACGTTATTTCAAAGCGACCAGAGCAGCACCTGCTAAGACAAACTTGGCGATGGGTATTCGGAGACAGCTTCGCCACCCACTGCCATAGTAATAATAATAGTAGTAATAAGCAATGACTTGTAAGAGCCGCAGCTAGCGATGCACCTGCAACGCGAGTTGAATGTGTACGTGTTGTCTTCATTTATGGAGGTTCTCTCACGCTCTCTTTCGATTTTTTTTTCTACGCCAGCCGTTACTGGGCCTGGCGTTACCGAAGCGTCTGCAAGAACTGACCAAGAGCGGCCTAACCAAGAGCGACCGGCGCTACGCCCTGCTATCGTTCGCCATGTTTGCGCGGGCGTACCGTATGCCGAAGACGTGGACTGACGCCCGCAATAGAAGCATCCGCGCTCAAAAAGGCGTCATCATGGAATACCGGATGGTGAGTTGAAAGGGAAAGTCAATAGTCGCCAACCAAACGAAATGCAAGGCGCTCTTCAGAATATACCTAAATTAGAAAAAAATAATAATTACCTGTGGCAGATCGCCCAAGTCTAAACATCCAACTGGATTGCTCGAAGAGGCAGCCACTCACACAATAAATCAAAACTGCTCGATGATTTAACAATAAAAGTAACGCCTATACAATTTCACGCCTTGTTATGTGCCCGCTGCGTGTCGCGAGACCATGGCCTTTCAACGCTATCATTCAGCCGCTGGCTCGCTCGTTCGCGTGGAGGAGTATCGAAACCATGGAAACGTGCCTCCAGTGGGCGTAGGTGTCCCAAAGTGCGTTTCACGCCCTGCTTACTTTGATCTGAGAGCGTGAACTTGCCCAATGCATCAAACAACTCAAGAACAACAAAAGGATTTAGAGAACGGATACGCACACACACGTACATCAATAGGCTGCATTATTTCGTGTAATTAACCTGATAAAACAAAAATAAATATATTAGTTTGTCTGTGTAATATCGCACATCGCATCGATGCCAACAGCCGCCGTTGTCGAGTAGTATAAATGCAGTGTCTTGTTCTATGCACAACTTTTTCGCTACTAAAACACTTCTTTAGCACACCTGATGCAGCGCTAACACCAACAGGCTGTCGTTCATATGTCGTACACATCACAGAGCATCGTACGCTGGACGATAGATAAATATATTGCATGTTACAAAAAAAAAAACATGAACAACAGTACAATCTACCCGACAGATAGAAGTGTGAAACGAATGAACGAGCGTGTCTCGCTTTTCGCCCCTTTCAAAATGCGGCTTCTTTTGTGACCGGGAGCGAGCTTGCGACCAGAAACTTAGCAGAGCGAAATCAACATTCAGTGAGCTACCGCTACAGGTCTCGGGGTCGTAGTGCCTCCTCGAAACGTTTTCAAGCAATCGGGGTGACGACATCGAGCACGAACATCATTCAAGACGGGCCTAGACAAACACGAGCTCCAATCTCGTCTAAGAACAATACGAAAAATAAAATAGATCTATCGCATTTATAACGCTTGTAAATGCTTCATGCTTTCATGAAGACCAGTTGTTTTCATACAGAGACTACCGATGTTGTTCTTTTTGACTTCGTGGGTTGCTTTTTCCAGGTATGCAGACACAGCAAAATTACCCAGGACGCCCGGGACATCGGCTCCTCGTGCGTGGCGAACACGAACACCCAGTTTCTGGCATTGTTCGATACCACCCAGAATGTAACAGAGAAGGTGAGGGCAGCATTTGCGTGGCTGGCATATCTGATGTATTGAGCTAACCTATAGCAAGCATTACATTCTTTGAAGAAATCGGGCGGCGAGCGAATACATGATGAATATTTCTGGTCACCACCTCTTTTTGGCAACGGAGATGTTCAGCGTAGCCCTTCATACACGGCAGGCAACGCTACGGAGACTATAAATACTTCTGACGCTGCTGCCATTGCCCACCAAAAAAATTATGCATCACGAATGACTGAAATATATGCAAACTGGCGTCGTGTAATCGTAAGAAAGACTTACAGGACGCTTTTAAACGTGGGGCTCCCATCTAAATACATAAGAACAGAGCAATCGTTTTTCTCGCAAACCACTCCCCAAATTTGATAAGGTATGCTGCATATAAAAGAAAAAAAACGGAAATAAAATGGAGATTGAGAACCTTTCTTTTTATTTACCATATTGCGTCCTTTGAAAAAAAGTGATGATAACTGAAAAACTTCTAGCACGAAGCCATAAAGTTTGCAATTCATTCACTCAACAATGAAAAAAAAAAGATATGCTAATTCAGAGTACCGCACCTAAGAATAAGTGTAGTGTGAAGAAAATTGATGCATTTTAACTTCACTCTGATTACTGCCAATGAGATGGCAGTAGGACCTTGCAAATCCCTCGTAGACATCGTAAGAAATTACACAATATTTATTGACGCGTCTGTTCATTAATCTTTTTTATTGAGACTGTGCTTCACCCGCCAACTTACATGTCACTGATCAGGGTAAGACGCGCCAACATGATTTATACGTTACGCAAATGATATTGTTGATTCTATTTGTTGTAGACATTCTCGCCGAACTTTGTCTAATCAAATCGTATGGCCGACAGGAATTGTGCGGTAGTTTCGGAAGAACGCGCAGGCACCAGCGATTACGATGGAACATTCAAATAGTCGTGAATAAAAGGCGACACGCTTGACCCGCAGAACTGATTTTCCACGATCGCACACTGTGCACGGCGATATCCTTGAGCGTCGAGGTCCGCTTGTTTTCCTGTGCACAGATTTGCCCAAATTACAGTGAGTTTTGTGAATCAGTTTTCACTTCTGTGTTCTTCGCCGTTACCACAACGTGACAATATCAAGTTAGTCCGTTTTTTTTGCTCCATTGAATGCAAGTTGGCAGAACTGTGATGTCCGGTTCAAGAGCACTACTGTTAAGCGCCCGTATCTGGGTTGAGCGTCGGAGTGCTCCGGCTCCAGTGTCGTCGACGTAACTCAGCAAATAAGGAAAGAGGGAACAAAGAACATAGCAGGGGATGAAAAGCGAAGAGAGCGTGAGGAAGAAAGCATAGAAGGGAGGTATGACCGAAAGCTGGAAGAGAAATGCGTAGTGCCGCTTTGCGGTTAAATGGCTGCAAGATGGTGCCACAGTAGCCTGCGTGGTGTGCTCAGCGATGGCACGCGGTGAGCGCGTCGAACGATACCATGTACGAAAACAAAACTCTAGTAACAGGGATCTGTTTGACGGGGCTACTGTGAATCTCGCCCACGCGTCACCAAAGCTATGCCTCTCGCGATAAATCGATTAGCGAGGCAGCACCGCTACACATCGCTCAATTACCAACAAGGCGCAATAGACAGATTGTCAGCGCCAGCCAGTGTATGGCGAAATGAAAACACGTGTAAGCAGCGCTCAAATTTCACATTAGGAAGTGTCGTAATCGTCATTGAAAATTTTCAGTGAAGAATGTGGCAACTTTGTGCCAAATTCGTTCGTCTTAAAACGCAACTATTAAGGCACCCCCTTCTGCGGAGACCGTCGCCGTAGCCGAGCGAGCGAGCGTAGTGAAAGATGAAAGCGAAAGCGGAGCACAGGGGGGTCTGCAATACGAGAGGAGGAAAGCGGAGAAGAAAGTGCAGCTGTACCATAAGACGGAAAACGGAGGATAGTATGGCGAAAGCATTAGAAAAATACGCAGTTTCGCACGAAAAGCAGAGCACCGTCTGGGACAGAAAATTAGCAGTTAGCTGTACAAAGAAGGGATAGTAGTTTTTTATTAGCCGTATAATATTGTAAACATGCACATCTATTAAATTACCAAGGATAGAATGTGTAAGCGTGAATGAACGAGGACGTAGAAAGAAATGGCAACGAGAGTTTGCGCGCTTGCCGCAGGTGTGCGTTTTCTGGCGTGTCTGGAGTTCGCACATGCGGCAGCAGCGATGTATCGAGGGACACGTGCTGTATTGGAAAGCGCATCGTTTCTGGTATGCCCGAGGAGACGGTTTTGTCAGGCGCGTTGTATAACCGAAGTGAGATGTGAGCGTGTGGTCCAGCCCCCCGTGCTGGAGTTCAATATGCTTGAAGTACCTCACTACGCTGTGAGATTTGAAATTCCAGTGAGTGAGATCACACAGTACGTTTAGAATTACGGGCACGAACTTTAAAAAGTAAATGGCGCATACCGCGGGTTTCGCTGTTGACGAGCTGAATACGTTAGATGGATGCCTTTTCCCAGACATCCACAACAGACAGAAACAACGCTGTCTATGTGTGTCTGCTTCTACGCCTTCGTTCAATCACACTTACACATGCTGTCATAGATATCATAGCTATCGTAGATGCTCTAGACGTGCGACCCAGCGACGAAAGCCGATTACACTCAGGACCTGGCCAAGTTCGAGGCTGCCATTCGCAGTCCGGATCTGGTTGACCAGCTTTGGGCAGTCCATCTAGCCCACGTCGCGGTCGCGATGCTCCGTCCTCCGGTCCCGGCTTGGGATTAGCCTTCCTATGGGTCACCCTATAGCCTTGAAGGAGCCAATAAAGCTTTCCATCTATCCATCCATCCAACCAACTAGCCCGCCAGCGTGTTTTAGCAAAACAACAAGCACGGTGTCACACGGGCCCAAGCAAACATTAACACACCTCAATCTTTGAGCGCTGATACTCGCGGTCCAAATACTGGGGCGCTAGAACGTAAAACTATTTCAAACTTTTCTATTCCAATTCTGCTATCAGTCCTCCACGATTGGTGAAAAACTTTTTTCGACCACCCCCACTTCACCTGTCTTTCACGCGGCGTCACGAGAACCGCGAAAGATCCCCATCAAATATGATATGTACACACTGATTATGCATGATATAACAGAAAAAAAGAAAGACAGATATTTCTGATTCGACCTCTCTTCGCCATTAGCCCTCGGCTATTGGTAAAATGTTTTCGGGCTGCACCCACTACACCTGCCTGTCACGTGTCGTCATAAAACCGCACAAACTCACCGCGTCAAACTGACGTGTACGCTATAAAGATGCATTAATATGCCGAACAAAATTGAATTTTCTTCGGAATAGCCGCAGACTGCCCCGTTCCCAAAGGAATAAAAGGTGGCTGCCGCCGATCGCCGAGACGCTGGCTACTTGCACCTGCCGGAGGGCATGAGTATATTTGCGTATAATAAAACTTCTTGCGTGGCCATGTAACGTTTTCGAGCACTTTCGACACGTTTACCACCTCGTTCTGCCTACTATTCTTTGCTGAGGGTCAGTTTCAGCGTCATTCTTAAGCTTCCGTTGCATGCCGTCGCGATTTTCGACCAGCCACCACAAGCTAAGAAAGGGAAAGCCGACAGATCGCAGACCTCGGCAGCACCCTCTTCATCCGGTTATCGATTTTCAATGCACTGGCTCTGCCGCAGCGGATCCCTCTCCACTTGAGCGTTCTCCTCGCCTCTTGTCAGCCAATTAGATACGACAAGCCGCTTAGTGTAGGCAAGGTTATTCGTTTTTCAAGCATACAAAAGTGACCTCCTATGAAGGAGGTGAGTGTTTCATTGGTTTGTACAGGCAACCCTTTGGGTGACTGCCGGTGCTTGCTTCGGTGGTTACGCAAATCTGACGTCAGGAGTTTGGAATAGAAACATATTGGAATAGTTTTACGTTATAGGGCCCCTGGACTGCGGAATCGCTGCAACCGCTGCGATCGATTTCACCTTCCTTATCTCTCGTTCCAGCGCGAACGAAACGTCGAAAGCACAGCGCATACGAACCTACTGGCACTACGCGCATTCTGTAAACATCGCAGATCCCTTTGCAGATAAAACACTAAGGGCACACGATTGGACCACATCGAAGATCGCTTTCAAGTTGCAGCGCCTGCGCTACCACGCTGTACGTAGCAACTGCCGCAAATAAGCTCCCCACCCTCATCCTTTGCACGCGACAGTGGAGGGCATGCTTTCGGCCCGCCTTCCTCGCTCGCGCACGCTAGATCGCGTCCATAACAAGTTTGTTAATGCTCAACACAAGACAAAGACAAAAGAAGGTATAAAACGACGACACGGCGCCTGTCATTTTAGGTCTTCTTTTGTCCTTGTATTAAGTTGCGCCGTTACAGATTTACTATGAATCCCAACCAACTGGCTCAACTTGCCGGTTAGATCGAGTCCATTGGGCCGCGTTTGCCGGCTTACCCTCGCACGCTTTCACTCGCACATACCGCATAAGGAGGCTGCGGCGATTTCATAACTCTTGGACTTTAGAGGAACCTCATGGCGATGGCGGCGGCCGAAATGCGCCTCGAGAGTCCACATAATTGCTATCGTAGTAAAACCGTAGTGCAGAGATGTTAGCTAAGAGATGGCGCCAGAGTAGCACGCGTCTTCTGGATGGCCTGTGAGCGGCGGCTACTGCGAATCGCGCCCCACGCGTCATCTATGCGCTAGCTGCCGCATCTCCAATTTAGCACGTTACTCGCGCCGCACATCGCTCCAATTCACAGGAAGTTTCACCGCGCCACCCAACGTATCGCGAAATTGAAAACCTAGCGGCACTGCAATTTCGCATTAGGGAGTATCATAATCATCGGTGATTTTTTTTTCTCGTTTCTAAGAGCATGCGAAGTTTTTGGCAATATTTCCTAAAGTTTCAAACCACGTGTACTAGAAATTTTCCCTGCTGTAGTCAAAAAAGCTTAACTACTTTACCCAGATGCAATGAATTTCACTCAAATCTCATTCAACGTAGGAATCCAAGTTGCGCCAAGCATTTTGCAGGCACTTGGCTACCGCCATATACCCTGCGGCGGCGCACCTCTACCATCTTTTTGACCCTCTCCATTACTTCGAGCAGGCGCTCGTGTGTGAATTCACGCTCATGGTTAGAAAGAAGCTGCGCTTGCTTTATTACCCACTTGATTATTGCGAACGTTCGCCTTCCTCTGCGATTCAGTAGTACTCCAGTAGTACGCCATCCTCAAGGTGCTCAAGTTTACACATTTCTCGTCGAAGCTGCGGTCTTCCAAGAGCTTTTTTGGAAGCGACCGGAGCCGATTGGCGTACACAGTTGTGGGAAACTTACTTTTGGATCGCTGTGCGTACGGATGCAGACACACGTTGTTCCGCAGCTGACATACCCGGATGTTCTTAAGCGGGTCAGCTGGCTCGGTGGATGCGGGTATCGGATGCCTAGAGTTGGATGACGCAACCACTCCAGGAAGACCGACATGAGCATTTACTCAGCAGCCCAAGTTTGTAGGCACTGCCATGCCGGCCGGCCTACAATTCCAAGTAGACCGACACTGAAAACGTCCATAGTTCGCAAAAAACAAAGTGATTCCCATTTATAAAGTGCAAACTTTCTTTCGACACTCTCAAGTTTGTTAACGTTATCTTTAGTCTACCGGTCCCATGCAGTGCAAAGTATGTTCTACCTTTCGCTGGATAAATGTTAGGTTATTGAGCAGCTCAACATTTCAAAGGGAATTTCTAAGCTTGTATTGCAGAAAACGTTGTTCTCGGAAAGGCATAACAATATACGTCGTCAAGGTGCAGTTTTCAAGAAAAGTTGTTAGTGAATGTTATGGCAAGGTGCTCATTTATTTATTTATTTGTTTATTTACTTATTTATTTATTCAGTTTCCCTTATTTCCAGGTGGGGACACTACATAAGGAGGAAATGATAACAAAACAAAACTCACTGTAACTCATTGCGAATAATTGCATAGCGGCAGAAAAAGGAGGTAGAGGAAGCACGATACAAGAAAATGAATCTCTACAGCTGACATGAAAGTGTCAGCAAACGCACAATGAGGCAAACGTGGCAATTTTAGATCCTATACACATTACAGTAAATTTAAAACAAGGGAGCTAGAATTACAATGAACAAATAACCAATAACAGGGTCTGCAGTTTCCAGTGACTTGGAACAGTACACTCAACAGAAGAGCGTATCAGAAATATAAAATTTCAGGAAAGGGAAATAAAACGTGAACATGACACAACTGAACTGAATTTCAAAGTGACCGAATCAGGAAACAAAAATCAATAATGTTCATATGAATGGCTCCTTAATAGCTAAGAAAAGTGGCGAGTAGAAAAAAAGTTGGTACCTGCATGTAAAGGCTGCACATTAAAAGTATGGTCTAGTCGAGGAAAAACGCGACAAGCATACGTAATGTAGCCGGTGGGGAAGGGTTAATTACTGTGATAAATATTTTGCAAGAAAGACAACAGTGCCTGACGCCTGCGATTTGCAAGGGAAGATAACTTGAGGGATATCTTAATTTTTAATTTCAAGTTCATTTACCTACCACATACATGGAGATTCGTATGAGTGGTTGGGGTAAGGGAAAGAAAGCTGCAGCAAAATGACTTGACTAGCCCCGCGCCCCCGGCTATCTAAGTCAGCATGTCAGTAAAATACAATGCATTGCAACGTTGGTGTCTAATGAGAAAACACATGATACCGACAGAAGACAACCCAGCGTTTCAATTCAATACGAGCCAAATACAAAGTTCTCACCCTAATTTTGGGCATATTTGCCACATAATTTTTCATTACTTGTGGTCGTAAACTTGCCCTAGCTGACATGTAAAGCATATCACATAGTAGCTTTGATAGCGTTGCATTTAGGTCCGGTAACAAATTTTTGCTTTTTTCTCAACTTCCGTTTTCGTGGATTGGACCCATTTCGAAAAAAAAACTCCTCATACACTCTCGAACGTTTTCCGTTAGCCTAATTGTTCGAGACTGCTTCTTTGTATTGAAACGAGCGGCTTTCTTCTGAAGCGATTCCAGCTTGTTGATTAGGTATTAGTGGTGAGGACTCCATACTATGGATGCGTACTCTATTTTCGAACGTACTAATGTTAACGTAGTGCAAGCTAAACGTTTCGTATCGGTGTTACCCGAGTGTAGTTTGCGCCAAATGAACTTAAGTGCGCGAGATGCTTTTCTAACCACATTACCTTGATGGCCATTCCACGAAGTATATGTCAAATTAATTCCTGAATGTTTAACATTAGGCACCACTTCGTTAGGCAGGGTATTTTATGTGTAACGCAATTCAACAGCGATGTTTGAGTTAGTAAACACAATGGCTTTTCCTTTTAAAACATTTATTTCCATTTCCGACATTTTCGCATCATTTACTGATTTTGTTCGTACCATCCTGGAAAGTGTCGACATCCGCGGTATTAGTGACCGCTGTTTATATCGCGCAGTGATCTGCACACAATCCTGTGGCAGAGCATAGGTTAGCGTTTAGGTTGTTCACGTATGTTAGAAATAACATCGGTCGAAGTACGTTTGCCTGGAGTACCCAAGGTTTGACTTGGGCTAATTGAGTTAGGGGTTGATTTACAGACACTTTCTGTGAACGGTTTGTTAAAAAGCTTTCGATCCACTTCATAGTTATCGTGTTTATGTTCACGTGTGAAAATATTTTGAATAAGCGGATATGTGAAACTTTATCAAAAGCTCTTTTCAAATCTATTAACTCGGCGCGTATTTCCGATGAAGAATGTATCGCCACATTGAGGTCAGTACTTAGTTTGAACCACGCCGTTTGGGAAGAACGTCCTTTCTTAAAGCCATGCTGATTATGAGAGGGAAAAATCTTCCTTCGTTAGGAGTTTCACAACTGCTGATGATATGATATGCTCTAGAGGTTTGCAAGCGATGTTAGTTAGCGAAATAGGTCTGTCATTCGAAGCTATTGAAAGGTCACCGGATTTTGTTACGTGAAAAACGTGAGCGATCTGCCAGTCATCTGGCAAAAGCCCGGAGTCGACAGACTGCTGGAATGAAGCGGCTAAAGTGTGGCACACGGAAGGGTGAGTTAGGTTTAGAAGTTTTGGGCTTATGGCATCAGGACCTGGTGAAGATTTAAACGGCAATCGATCTATAGCGGCTGGTAAGCCCTGAAGGTTGATGGTTATGTGACCCATTTTACGCCAAAAGAAAGGGGAAGTTTGTCAGTAAGTACGCAGCTGAAAAAAAACTTTGAGTTCCTCAGCTGTCAATGACGGGAGACGAAACTATCGATTCTTATTAATCTGTATAGATATCTGTGAACAATAGCTTGGTTAATTCAGTTTCCAAAACTTTTTTGGGGTTACTTCGTAGAAGGGTGGAAATTTCATGATTGTAGAACTTATCTTGAACTATTTGAATTTCATTTTCACAAAGCTCTGCAAGCTCACGGTACAGTTTCCAAGTTAAATCAGATCCCCATAAGTTTTGCTTTTGAGTGTAGGCACTGTATATGCAACGTTTAACGTTCTAGGTTAACTACGTGTTTTGTATAGATGATGTGATTACAACTTTCGGTATCTATTTGTGCTTTAATGAGGTAAGTTTGTCTGGAAGAATTTCCCAGTGTTTATCTATTCCGCTCAGATGAAATGAACACAAAACGTCTATCGTAAAGGATAACATTTCGTTGCTTATCATTTCAGACTTAGCGGGCGAATAACCATATATGATTTTCTTTTTGCTTCGGAAACTTCATTTGTTGAAGGAAATTCACAATGCAGCATTTTAAGATCAATTATACTTTGAAGTGCATAATTGTTCTTATTTTCCGATTGTCCGGTCATTACGAGGTCAAGGGTTGTAAGACAGTGAGTCGGTACGGTGAAAACTGTGAAATTTATTTTTCGGCATTGGCCCCATCATTTAGAAGTGCCCCAATGCATATTTTTGCACGTTATGCAAAGGTAAGCAGGAAAATCTGTGTTGCTAGCGATGTCCCATTCTTTGTAGCACATAAATTTCTCATTGAAGCTTACATGAACATTTCTCTAATCTTACACAGAATTGCGCGAAATACAACTAAACCATTTAGGAACACTCTAATCATGTTCCAGGATTGGCAATAGTAAAGAGCTCATAATTAAGAAAAAGAGCAGTGTCCCCAGCCCACTGCCTTGTGAAACACCTAGTCCAAGTGGTAAACAGCCTGCGTTGTTCCCATCGACTAAAACATACCGTTCCTGAATAACCAAATAGCCAGTAATTCAAAAAATTATGATAGTTGAAAGATTTGTGCTTCGTTACCCAATCGCGCGATTACTCAATCGAGCGATTTGCTTAGGTCCAGAAAGAGAGCAGTAATTTGACCGTTACTTCAAGATAGTTCTTCAGAAATAGGCGATAGCCGTTCTTAGAAAATGGAACGACTTGGCATATCTTCCAATCTTAAGAAAATATTGCATAATATTGCATAATTTTGCATAATTTTGCAGTGGCTGCGTTTCTGCACAGTACAACTAAGAATTTGGCAACAGTTTCAGCGTAGTGCCTAAAGACGTTCGGAATGCTGTCGGGGCTAGAGGATGTATTTGATTTTAAATTTAATGCAATACACACAAAAACAGTATAAAAGATGAGATTTGACTTACGCAGTTGAAAAACAGCAGAATTCAAAGTTAGCCCTGAATTTATTGTACGAGAAGATAGACTATGAGAACAATGGCGAAAGGCTTGTGCGATTCTATTCGACTCATTACCGACGGTATCATCAACTAAGCTTTTAGTGACAGACTTCTTATTACCACATAGGTATACCGTCAACTTACCTGGCATGTTCTTTTTCAAGTTGGGCAACGTTGAATTAAAATACAAATCTGTTGAGTCCCTTATAGCGCAGGTCCGTTTGTTTTTTATTTCAGTAATAACTCTCGTGCGTGGGTGGTGCTTCTGAGGTTGTTTTATTTTCTCCTGTAGGTAAATTATACTACGTGTTATCCAAGGCGTGTGCTTGTTAACTTTCCTTGTTTCTGTAGGTACGAATGTGTCTGGGGCAATGCCTGCATATTTCAATTGGAGTTTTCCCAGGCGCTGAAAGGTGAATTCAAGAAATACAGAGGGATAGCGGCTAATTTTCTAGTGGCAAATTACTTTGGAAAAACGCTCTCGCCTGACTACATCGTGGCATCGAGGTTCGCAGCATTATTTGTTGCAAAACCAAGCTAGCCCAGCTACAGTGGAGTCGCGGCCCTCCCGCGTGATCTCCGTTGTGCTGTCGACGGGAGCTTCCTACGCACACCGAATCTAGTAGGCGGCCATGGGAGGGCAGTGGCTGCGTAGTTAATTGCGCTCATATGGGACGCCATTTTCCTGTGTTGTACAGAGAAATTCCCTGTAGAGATCTTCCTGTAATATTCTTTTTTTGTACTGCCGTTCAGTATACGTAACTGAATCATAAAGATAGGAATACAGCCAGGAAATGCAGGACCCTCCGTTACACAGGTCCTTTCGCTGTGATTGCGTTTTAATAGCAAAGATGGACTGTTTAGCACTAATTTTACGCCACTCGCGCTAAGTTGGCTTCATATTCGATCCTTCCCCCAGATCGGCACTCGGAAGATGTACGCCCTTCCAGACACACTCGGGGGCATAATGGCCTATCGGGTGGACATGGACGATTACAGCGGCAGCTGTGGCGAGGGAAAGTTCCCTCGACTGAAAGCCTTAAGAAGCGAGCTGCTGACGTGAGGCGGCATTTTCGTTCGCTCACCAGGGTGGCGGCTCCCAGTTGTCCGTCACCACTCGAGCTCGCTTTGTAGCTGGACAAGGCGAGAAGCCCACGGCTGAAATCTCATAACGTCGTGAGGCAACCAAATAGAACATTTCGGTTTGTCTGCTTGTTTCTTCCTCTTTATTCTTTAACGTACATAAAGATGGTATTTTTCGCTGTACTTTCGCTACTACTTTTGCAAGTTTTTTCCTGAAAGTGTAGAACACATAGTGTTCGAATTGTGAGAAGAAAATGAGAGGTTCGGTAAAACCCAGAAGTCTTTCAGACATGAGAAGGAAAGAAACACTAGTAAGGTCTTGATGAGTGCTAGCTGGTTCATACTTAGAACTGAGGTGAAATAGCTCGAAAAAGACCAGTACACAAGGAAACAAATACAACAGACAAGCGCTGACTGCCAACTGGAAGTTTATTTGAAAATCTCCGGACATTTATAGCTTAATGAGCATAGGCATGCCCACATCATTCGCAAAAACATCTGCAAATCATCATTTTATACTTTCTTCCAAAAATGTTATTGCGTTTCCCGACAAGGCAAGAGAGGGAGTGCTTACACATTTATTGCCTTACTTTCTCATTTGAAAGGCCTCCACTATTTCCCTTTCTTTCATGCTCTTTCCTTTCCCTATGAATTTAGTCTTTTCAAATATGGGGGTGCATCGACACTTGTTACAGTCATTTACGTCAGCACAGCACTAACCTAAAGAATGGCTATGGGAGTCATTTAGCTGGACACCTTGGCACATCAACTTGAGCATCATTATGAACAACGTGGTCTTTACAGAGGAACTTCGTCGTGCCAATTTCGTTGCTATCATCGAGTTTCCAACAATAATTACTTGAGAGAGGTTCACCGCTGCGATCTTTTAAGAACCATGAAAATGATGGTTAGTACATATATATATTGACATTCGTGCTAGTGGGGTCGGACGTTATTGTGGCTAGGTACAATACCTTCTATTTGCAGTTATTTAACGGAATTTCGCAGAACTTGTTTTCTATATAACATAGGGAAGTCCAGTAAGACTAAACATGCATGCACATAATCTGCGCAAGTTGGCTTTCTAAAACAGTATTTCTGGAAAACAATGACGAGAACATAGACAACAGAATACAAAACATAGACAACAGAATACAGGATATAGAAGACAACAAGAATTTATTTAGGAAAATCCGTGTAATAATTAGCCCTCGTTCTGCCCATGGAGGAAGGAAAACTGAACAGGGGCCCTGACAGCGCTCTTTGGAAGTGAAGCCGGATGTTTGCGTTGCTCTGCCATCATATCGGGCCAGTTCTCATAGTTACATTTTTCGCGCAAACGGGCCGCTTGGACGCGCCCACCAAGCAGCGATACCAAACAAAAAGGATGTAATCGCGATTTGTCATGGCACTGCCGTTGCCGAAGTCTTGTTGAAAGGAGTTCATAAGGAACTTCGCAAATTTTGCTGCGAGGTCAAATCGGCCGCTTTTGCTGGCTTTTATAAAAATACACATACTTTATCAAGCCAGTCGACTGTTCTGGTGAACCACAGGTACCGATTGCTTTCCACTTGTTCCATGTTTTTAGAAACGTCGCTCCCTTCTACTTGATTTTGTGTGCTAGGGCTTCCTGTGGCTCTCACACGGGCTGGTGAGCAAGGCATCTGGCAATACGAAAAAAATGTACGCATTCTCACTGCATTGAAGGAACGCACTGCACACACCGAACCATTTGCGATCCGTTTGGACATTTAGTACAAACCAGTATTCTCGCTGTGACTTCAGGAATCGTCGGGCTTTATTGAACAAATTCCGGGTGGCCGCGCATCACTGCTACAGTGCCCCGGCGAGTAGGCAGAATGTTAATTCTGACTACGCGTTTAGATTCATTGACTGCGGCCTGAGGCACCTTCTACCCACGGTAAGTGAAGCTTTACAAGAGCCGGCGCATGGTGCAGAACAGGACGCGAGTAGATCCGGCCCAAGTCCCTTACAACATTTTTTTTATAGAAAGTCCATAGAGCCTATAGACATTTGTCAATGAAGTATATAGATTGTCTATAGACATTTCTTTAGACGAGTCTATACACAGTCCATAGACCTATGGCCATATATTTTTTATAAACTTGTCTATAAGTAGTTTGAGTCTATAGACTGTCAATAGACTTATGGCCATACGCTTTTTATGAACTAGTCTATAAAAAGCCTCTGAGTTTATAGACTTTCCATAAACTCATGGCCATACAGTTTTTATAGACTACTCTATAAAAAGTCTAAGTCTATACACTGTCTATGCACTGGTTCTAGACAGTCTATAGACTTATGGCCATACTTTTTATAGACTAGCCTATAAAAGTATGAGTCTATAGAGTGAGTCTATAGAGTGTCTATGGATTAATTAAAATTCATGTATGTAGACAGTTGTCTGCAGAATGTCTACAGACAAGTGTAAAGGCTTACAGTTGTACTTTTGTAGACTGAAGTCCATAGAATGTCTATAAACAAATGGCTATAGATTATCTATAGACTATTCCTGCAGACTTGTCTATAGACTTATGGCCATGCCCTTTTTAGACTATTATATAAAACGTCTGAGTCTATAGACTCTATAGATTAATGAAAATTTGTTTGATACAAATGTCTGCAGAATGTTTATAGACAAAAGCACACAGGGTTACACAGTTCTACTTTTGTAGAGTAAGTCTATAAAATGTCTATATATAGCGTATCGACATTCAATAGACTTCAGTCTATAAAAACAGAACTTTATAATCCTATCCACTTTTTCTATGATATTCTGCAGACATTTTTCAACAAACATGAGTTTTCATTATTCTATACACACACACATTTTATAGAAAAGCCTACGAAGAGCGTATAAGGCCATAAGTCCATAGCTATCTGTTATCTACAAGTTAGTTTACATTTTTGTTTACATATGTTAGCAATAACATTTTGAATGTGTTATGCATGTGGCCCTGTTGCTTTTAATCTGCACTTAAGCATTATTGCTAGTAGATTAAAAGTGGTCCTGAACCAGCTGTACTCTCCTATATGTCGAATAAACAGAAATAATCGAGTGCTGAACCGTGCAGTGCAAAAAAAGAAAACAAATGCACCGGCAATGAATTACCTGTTTTTATTGCGCGAATAGATGAATTTCTTAAAATACATGTCTTGTGCTATTATGGAGACTAAATATTTACTTCTTCTCCTTGGCAAGCATGGTCGCCAGGCTGGCCCTGACCTTTGTGCCATTGGACGCAAAGGTGATGCAGGCGTATGCTGCAAATAAGTAGATGCAGCAATATGAGACAAAAATAACAAGTTTGTATTCTTTGTATGTTCATTAAGAAGCCTAATATATTTGCTCAAACCATATAAGGTAATAATTCATGTGGTTTAACTTTGACTAATGGCTGCTTGTGAATACAAATCAGTACCGTTATACAATGTTTTATTTTACGGTATGGTGAACAATAATACAGTCACTACCGCTGCTGATGCTAGCAATAGTATGTTCCCTTTTATGACAAGTTCATATATGATGCATTAATGTACTTCTCTCAAGTGATCTCGCTATTTATTGCTGGAACATTACCCAGTTGGGCTGTCTGTACATTTTTTGGCTGGTAGTTAAGTATGCCCATGCAGAGGGATATGCTCAGAAGACGTGACTGGAGTATTCACAGTATCATGCCAAAGATTGCAATTTATTTTGCTTAATACACATTTAAGTCTCTTTCTCCTACTCTTAAAAGAATGGGTCTTTGTCTATATTTTCAACAGAAGGCAGATCTATTGATTGTATTCATATGATCACTTAGTTTCTTACAGGTAATGAAGCCTCTTGGGCATGCTAACATGTTTCCAAGTTATGTATACTGCATGAGCACCCGAAATACCATGCGAGCACTTTGTGTCATCGCACGGCAGACATGCACCTCCTAGAAAAAGAACTGATACTACAGTTACCATGAATTCTATCACAGTAAATTATTTGGGGGGCTTTCGAAGATGAAAATGTTTTCTATAGTTTCGAGGTTCAGAACTTTTAGTTAACGCAAAAAAAAATTCAGTAAGAAATGCCATGTTCATATCGTTGACTTTCATTTTTTGTTGATAGATGGGCAAATTTTTCTGAACTTTTTATGAGGTGAAACGTTTTAAGAATATATTTATCAGAGGCATTCTCTGGAAACTTTGTATGAAATATAACAAGACAGCAAACCTATGCGGTCACTTCAAAATTTCACGACCTTTTTCCAAGCCTTCCCTAGCTATTTTATAAAAATTTTCTGGCAATCTATAACGCCTGCAGATTAAGTGCAATAAAAAAATGTTGTGGTTTATTGCTTGCCAAGTACTGCCAGTCCATAATATTTAGATGAAAATGGCTGTGGCTTAGCTAAGGTTAAGCCCAGGATGCGAAGCATACTAGCGTTTATTTTAGTTGTTGAACCCACTGTTTAGCCTGGTGAACTGCTGTTGCTTGGCTATATTTGGTTCGGCTACACGAAGAAACAACTCATGCGTTACTCTGCTTGGCCTTCAAGAGTGGAACGCGACAGCGTTCCCGTCGACCCGCCAAGGGGCGTAAGACGATTGGCTACGGCGCAGCGACTACGCGTCCCGCATTGGACGCGGTGAGCGTCGAGCAACGCAGCGTTCGGCGTGGCAACGAAATGTGCACCTGAGCAAGCGGCGCACGCCTGAGCCTTGGAAACAGCTCGTTTCAAGGCAACACCGCATTCACTAGAGGCACTTTTGTACCGCTTTGAAGCATCGTACTCGTGGCTCACTGGTAGCGTCTCCGTCTCCGGAGACCCTGGTTCGATTCCCACCCAGCCCATCTTGCAAGAGTTGAGCCAAAGCCTCCTAGAAAATCAGTCTCTGTAGCACGCGGCAACCTTCGCTTCTCATTCCAACGAGCAGCTCTGTCTCCAGGAGGCATCTCACCTCGTGAGTGTCTATCAGAGGCCAGCGCAGCTGCTTATATACCGCCGCGACGCCGCGAGCGACGGCGCGAGTTGGAGTCCCGTTTCTGCTCTGTCGTGACCTCACGGTTTCACGTGGTATTGAAGGTGACACCGCCGCGCCTGAGGAGCTGGGTTGAGCTCTCGTAATATGCCTCGCATAAAACGAATAACACACCAGTCACTCGACAGAGACCGAGAACGACTTTATTGAAAATGCCTGCGGAATTGGTTGGGCTCTCTCCACGCAGGGAGGACAAGCTTTTACTGCGACGTGGCCACTATTTCAGTCTCGCACGTTGTGCTCCTTGAGGTCTTGGTTGACATGCAGTATTAAATCAAACTGACTTGAATGCCTTGTTTAATAAAGCTGACAAGTGCTTGGGCAAGTTCGTAATTAATGGCCACATGAGTACAGCACAGAAGACAATGACACTGAGACACACAGCTAAAGCAAATGCAACAAGGTGAGGGAAAACCATTCAGTGAGGTATTTTTACGGTTCAATAGTAGTTTTCTGTACAATTGGCTCTCATCACTTTTGCCTCTAGTTAATTTTGTTTACCTCTGATTAAAGAAGACATGGCAATATGAATCATTACAATAATGACATTTTGGTATGTTACAGTAGGATAAGCAGTTAGACAACCGTAAAGGTATCTGGTGCAAGCAACGGTACGTTTCCTTTCAAGACACGTTCATGTGACACACAGTGTACTTACAAAAATAAAGGAAATACGAGAATCCCAGACGATTCTTATAATAGTAATTGTTGAAACAAAGATACCCGGAAGGACTGCGCACATTTTTCAGGTGTTAATGCAATATGCCCGTGCCGAACGAATATGCTCAGCATAGTGACTGCAGTTATGAACAATCACGTTAAGAATTGCAACTTATTTCCGGTTAGAACAGTCTGCAATGTCTCTTTTCTCATACTTCGAGGTGAATACATTTACCACACTTTCAGTAGAATGCACATCAATGGAGACGTATTGATAAGGTTGGTTACCAGCTAAAACATATTACGATCTCTTAGGTGTGTTGATAAGGGTAGAACAAGTGCAATGTCCACTAAACTATTTGAAAAATCTGTGCGTTATCTACTAAGAAAACACCACCAAATGGATAATCTGGCTATTTTTTTTCTTTTGTAGAGTGCTTAAATTATACAGTGTGTCCAAGACGACGGCACTAAATGCAACAGTAATGAAAACCGGAACACTTATTACGCACGACAAGGGCTTCGTACCATGCACGACTGGCACTCTGCGAATCTGCACCAGCAGCTGCCTAGTGTTTAACAGCACGTAAACTGCATAACGCCGAAGCATGGAAAGGCGCGTAACGCTTTTCATATAGCCCGAAAGATAACTTCTGCTGCTAAACTGTTCATAAAAGAAACAAAAAAAAAACCTAACTACCGTCAAACACAATGCATCCAGTTTAAAACGTGTAGAAGTGCTTCCCGGAGTGACTAATTTATTGTTCTCTAATTTTTTTCGCCTAAGTTGCGAAGCTGCGAGTAACTGAGCTTATCGCTGGTCTCATGCTCCAAAAGCGTTTGTGGTTGCATATATTTAGATAGGGTGGATCTAGATATCTCTGCTAGATATTTCTTCAAGTATCTCGTTTTGCTTGCGGTAACTAACCAAAATTATTTAGATTGGCTGCGAGGAAGCTTAAAAATACTGCTACACCTAAACTATACGAAAACGGTAGCGCACACACTGCTGGAGCATGCCTCGCAAACACGGTCCTTAATCTGAGTACGCTAGCAGTTATACAACTACACGTCTCCGTTTGAAAAGTCATGCTAACACAATTTTCAGATACATACGTAAAGAGTGTCACGAGTATTTCATTACACATGCGGCGCAGCATTCATCGCGGGCGGATCAAGAGCCACGAAATGAGATCTACCACACTAGCTGCTCGACACACACAATCCGCTTAGTGGCAGCTCAGTACCAAGTTAAACCACGGTGTACTTCTTTTTGTACGCGCATCAACTATAACGCTAAAATCAACAAGCCTGAGCGATCGCTCGCCGTACAACGTAACGTATCGTAGAAGCGAGAACAAGAGCGCGTTATCATATGTCAACGACAAACCGACACTATACCCGAGTCGCCTGCGCTACATGCAGCCGGTTCGCGCTACGAAATGCGCCTACCTAATCATGATCTATTGAGGCAAAACATCTTTGCTGAAGCTTACCATTCAGTGTAGTTGACGTGTGATGCCACAAAGAAGAGACGCCTACACAGGCACCAACGTTCAGGCAGACACCGCACATTGCTACAAGCGTTTACGTGCCTGGCGCACTCGTTGATAAGTCAAACCATAGAGGAAGGAACTGAGGAGAGGCCCTACCCCCTCCGCGCGCTAGGAGAAAAGTGTGGAGGAAATGGCGTAGTAGGTTCTCCTTTCTTTTCCTGTCTTTTAATTTCTTTGCTGTAGCGGCCACGCCTTCCGGACCACAATGTCGGCGTTGTTATTTTTCTGTGCGCTCACACGTGTTGCTCCGTAGGTTTTGTACCGTGCCAAAGGCGCCGTGCGGGCAGGTTTGCGTTGGTCTCCGTGGTTTGTTGCGCTGCGTTATCTGGACCGTGCTCTACGGGGTGTTGCTGTGGCCAGGTAGGACAAGAGGAACTAAAGTTCGGGAAATGAACGCGCATGCAGCGCTATACGCAACGTACCGCGCCGCGGCAATGGCAACGAATGAAGGAATATCCGCGGGAAATTTAGCCCTCTTTGGCGGAATCTTCCTAACGTGCTAACGATCGTTTGGTATTGCTGCGGAGCGCACGCGTCCGAGCAGGCCGGTTGCGCGCAGCGCGGCGTGGTTTCGCGAGAAATGTAAACAACAGAGGAGAGCTCGCCCAATAGGCGGAGCAACGCCATAAGCAACACCAACTTCCGGCTTCACTTACGCTTCCCAAAGAGTGACGTCAGACCTGTCCTTAGTTTCCTTCCTCCGTGATTCAAACTGACGCGGACAGACGGCGCACCATTGCGCATGCGCCAGAGCTCCGCGCATGCGCAGGAGCTGCGCCTGCCGGGCATGCGCTCTCCGAGGAGTGTAAGCGCCTTTTCCTTTTTTCTTTTTGGCCTCTTTCTCTCTCTCTCTATGCGCCATGCGCGCCGGAACAGGTTGCTTTTCCTTTCCATTTTTCATCCTTTTTTCATGAACGAAGGAAATGCGCTGGCAGGTTGTATTACTAACGCTGTCAGCTATCGTATGAGACTGGAACGCCCACATGGATGAATGCGCCGTTTGTAAAAGCCTTTACATGGCCCTTGAGGCGCTTGCATTATCGCCAGCGACGATAAGTAATACAGCGCATTTGTAGCATATCTTCCAGCGTACCGCCAAATGCGATGCCCGCACGTTCGTTAGTGCTAATCGTCCGCTCTGATGATAGGTCAAAGCAATCAGTACGGCAGTGAGGTACTCATAGGCATGGCCGCGAAGGCATACCGCCTGCAAAATACTCGGTGGGCTCAGAGAATTTGGCACATATTTTAAGTGAATGAGAAACTTTGATGAGTTTGTAGTGCAGGATATCAATCAACGAAAAACCGCGCAATGTAAGTGATACAGCCGAGATATGAAGACAATGTGAAAAGCATCTCAGAATCGGACGACACACAATGCCCATACCACATGCGCGACATCGGTTAATCGCACACTCACAAAGTCCGCGTTGTCAGCTACAAACATTACGAGTCTCTGTGCTGTTTGTTTGATGCACTGTTTGGAATCTTCTTGTAGCTAAAGTTGGCGTTCATACCATCTATTATCACAATTGGATCGGCGTTTTGCTTTCTTTATTCTACTGCCGCCAAAGTCATGCTATGACAACTGTGAAGACTGTCTTGGAATTGCTGAGAGCGACTGCGTGGATCATATCCTGTGGTCAACAAATGTGGAGGTGTACGCTAGGTGTATACTAAAGTCTACAAATGGGCTCTACAGCAATCTCAACAGTATACAACTTCAATGGCTTATATCAAACGCAGCTACGTTTTATCCACTGGTACCTGCGCTTTGTTACAGCGTACACGGGGTGGGCCCAGATTAACGATTTTTGTCTAGTGTCCATCTATAGATGGCATGTAAACCTGAAGCAAAAAGAATTTTACAGTATCGGCTGTTTTCTACTTCACCTCACGCCTTACCACAACCGGTATATGGGCTGTTCGCACATGTAAACCTGACCTTTGGTGACGTCCCACCCTGTGGCGTTCATCAGCGGTGATATAGAAAACCGTAGCGAATAAATGGAATTGCAAAGAAGTATACGGGATGTTTCACTTAATTTGAGACAGATAATAACATATGCAAATGCTACGCAGCTGGAGAGAACCAAGGTAATGTTGTTTGCCATCGCTTGGAGATACTCAGATTATTTTTTTTTCATTCCCCTGATTAGATAAGTAGTGTTATTTACTTCTCAGTTATGTGAATTGGATGAATATTCTCAATAATAAACTTGTAGAGCAACATTAGGAACTCCCGATACAGCTTTCTGTTGCTCAATACGAGCTCCATAGAAGTGTTGGTCCGAGCGTGAAGAAGCCAGTGCATTACATGCAATGTGACTCGAGCCGACGGTCGCGAATATATATATATATATATATATATATATATATATCCTTCGTGGCCACAAATGGAAGACCTGTTTATGTTACCTCGACGACATCGTCGTCTTCTCAACCGATTTTCCGACGCACCTCGCTCGCCTGCATGACATTCTGACCTGTCTCGCCTCTGCCGGTCTACAGCTTAACCTCAAAAAGTGCCGCTTTGCTGCAAGCAAGCTAACCATATTGGGTCACGTTATCTCAAAAGACGGCGTCCTCCCGGATCCAGACAAGCTCCGCGCTGTTGCAGAGTTCCCAAGGCCCACGTCTATCAAAACCCTCCGAAGTTTTATTGGCTTATGTTCTTATTTTCGTCGCTTCGTACGCAATTTCGCATCCATCATGGCGCCTTTGACAAGTTTACTTTCCGCCAGTAACGGCATAGCAGCATGGTCACCTGAATGTGATGCAGCATTTCAGCAATTGCGCCACTTGTTGACCTCACCACCGATTCTTCGCCACTACGACCCTGATGCTCCCACGGAAGTCCATACTGACGCCAGCGGAGTTGGCCTTGGCGCGGTCTTAGCGCAACGGAAAGCTGGCTATGATGAATACGTCGTCGCTTATGCGAGCCGTACTCTAAAGAAAGCAGAATTAAATTACTCCGTCACAGAAAAGGAGTGTCTAGCGATCATCTGGGCATTAAGCAAGTTTCGCCCATACCTTTACGGCCGTTCTTTCGCCGTTGTTACTGACCACCATGCCCTTTGTTGGCTTTCTTCCTTGAAAGACCCGTCTGGACGCTTGGGACGTTGGGCGCTTCGCTTGCAAGAGTACGACATCCGCGTCATGTACCGCTCTGGTCGCAAGCACTCCGACGCTGATGCGCTCTCTCGCTCCCCACTGACGCCTGATTTGGCGTCGTTGTCAGCTTCCTCGTCCACCCTGTCACCGTTCACCATCCCTGACATGCTCACAGAGCAGCGCAAGGACCCATCCCTTACATTGTTACTCGACTACCTTGCTGCTCCGTCTGATGTCCCTTCGACACGAGCACTACGTCGCCAAGCAACCCACTTCTCAGTGCGGGACAACATTCTATATCGCCGAAACTACATGCCCGACGGACGCAAATGGCTCCTCGCTATACCTCGTCATATGCGCTCTGACGTCTGCGCGTCTTTTCACGCTGACCCCCTAAGCGCTCATGCCGGCGTCCTCAAAACTTACACAAGGTTGCGTCAGCGCTATTATTGGAGAGGCATGTACAACTTTGTGCAAAAGTACATTCAGTCTTGCACTACATGCCAACAAAGCAAAACACCTACACAGCGTTTCACAGGACCGTTGCAGCCGCTGCCATGCCCGTCTCGTCCGTTCGACCGCGTCGGCATCGACCTCTACGGCCCGTTTCCATGCAGCGGGCGTGGAAATCGGTGGATTATTGTCGGCGTAGATCACCTTACTCGCTACGCTGAGACTGCAGCACTGCCAGCAGCGACCGCCCGTGACGTTGGTTTTTTCATCCTTCGCAATTTTGTCCTTCGCCACGGTGCTCCCCGAGAATTACTGAGTGATAGGGGCCGTGTCTTCCTGTCGGAGGGCATCCAAGCCCTCCTCGCTGAGTGCAGGATAATTCATCGCAAATCGACCGCGTACCATCCCCAAACCAACGGTCTTACCGAGCGCTTCAATCGCACACTTGGCGACATGTTGCGGATGTATATTTCATCCGACCACTCCAACTGGGACACCGTACTCCCCTTTGTTACATTCGCGTACAACACCGCGACGCAAGCCACCACCGGCTTTTCCCCCTTTTTCCTTGTGTATGGCCGTGAGCCATCATGCCCTTTGGACACCATACTGCCGTACCAACCTGACGCTACAGAGTATACTCCGCTTTCCGAAGTCGCCAAATATGCTGAAGATTGCCGTCAGCTGGCACGTGCCCTGACTAGTGAGACTCAAGAACGTCAAAAGACAAGACATGACCGTTCTCATCAACCACCGCCCAACTTTGTTCCTGGTTCACTTGTGTGGCTTTGGATACCAGCCAACATTCCTGGCCTTTCTTCCAAACTCCTGGCGCGTTATCACGGTCCATACCGTATAATCGAGGCCACTTCACCGGTCAACTACATCGTCGAGCCGCTCACCGTGTCACCAGACCTGCGTCGTCGTGGGCGAGAGACAGTACATGTCAACCGCCTGAAACCGTACTACGACCCGCTCATCTTCTCCGCGCCCTGAGTCGCCAGGATGGCTACGCTTAGCTCCCGGGGCATTGTAATGAAGCAGACGCGCCCCTGTGTATGTGCCGTCTGAAGAGGAAGACGAAGGGCCGTGCCGTGATCTCGAGCGACCCCGTGCTTCGGACAGCCCTTGCAGTGCCTTGTTTTGCCTAGCGTTCCACAACGTCGTGAACGAGAATAAACCTCATCGCATTATTTATATATATATATGGAGGGGGCGCGGTGTACGTGAATGTGTGCAGGTGCGTGTTTGTGAAGAACTAGGTAGAGTGGGGAATAGACAAGAAGTATAGACTCTGATCGACTTTCGTTTATAGAAAGTCCATAGAGAAATAACAGATAAAAATAAATACAGGCTGTATCGACTTTCATCTATAGGTAGTCCAGAGAGAGGAAGTAGACCAAAAAGAAACACCTTATCGACTTTTTTCTATAAACTGTCTATAGACTGCGTACAGACAAAAAGAAATAGAAATCTTATCCACTTTCATTTATTGAAAGTCTATAGACAAATACCGGAGAAAAATAGATACAGGCTGTATCGACTTTCGTCTATTGGTAGTCTATAAAGAGGAAGTAGACAAAAAAGAAACAAACACCTTATCAACTTTTTTCTATACACCGTCTATAGACTGCGAATAGACAAAAAGAAATACAACTGTTAGCGACTTTCGTCTATAGAAAGTCTATAGATAAATAATAGAGAAAAATAAGTAGAGCCTGTATCGACTTTTGTCTGTAGGTAGTCTACAGAGGGGAAGTAGACAAAAAAGAAACAAACACAACATCGACTTTTTTCATTAGACCATCTATAGACTGCGACTAGACAAACATAAATAGAAACTTTATCGACTTTCGTCTATAGACACTCTATAGACTTTGTATCAATAAATGTCCAAATCTGTAGAAAGGCAAGGTCGTCTCTAAAATGTCTGTAGACTTTTAATAGGCAGTCCAAGGAAATTCTTGCAAGGAGTGCGACCATGGAACAGCCGTTTCATGTGTTCGCCGGCGTACGTTCTGTGGAGCTTTGCCCACACTTGCAGCGCATCCGGTAACCTTCACTTCCCTGCGCTTCTCAGGCGCACAGATAAGATACGCCTGCGGCAGGGGCATATTCGTTCCTTAATAAGTGAAAGCAGCCGCTTCTTTCTTGTCATCCCGGATGAAGCGTCGAGTGGCCGGCGCACGGCGCCGATGGCAGCAAAACGCACATATTCTGCTTAAAGGTCTATCAGCACCTGTATAATGGAACACCTGTGCAGGTGTGCATGCACGTTGAACACGCTCTGCTTAAAAGACTTTGTGCTGTGGCGAGTACTGCAAGAAAGAAGCCACGGCTAAGCAACATGTGTTTTATTAGGCACAAAAGCAAGTTGATACTGAACGCGAATATTCTAAAACCAGGACTTCATTGTTGCGGAATGTACTTTCTACGTGCCGCAAATGCACCACGCGCTGTCAAAAGCAGGAGTTACTGAGCTGCAAGGCGTTATTGTACAGATTCTGAAACGCATCGGTTTCCGCCTGCGATAACACGTTAGCATGATTCCGCGGTAGAGGGCCAAATTTCCCGGGGACAATACTTCGGCCGTTGCCATTGCCGTGGCGCGGTACATTGAGTACAGCGTGGCATGCGCGTTCATTTCACGATCTTTAGTTCCTCCTCTACCGCCTCAACATCCGGGAGAGCACGGTCCGGACAACACAGCGCAACATAACACGGAGACTAACGCAAACCTGCCCACACGGCGCCTTTGTCATGGTACGAAACCTACGGAACAACACGCGTGAGCGCGCAGAACCATAACACAGCCGTCATTGTTGCTCGAAAGCATGGCCGCTACAGCAAAAGAAATAACAGAAAAGAGAAAAAAGAAGAACTTAAAACCTCATTTCCACCACACTCTTCTCCTAGCGCGCGGACGGGGTAGGGCATTTCCTCAGCTTCTCCCGCTGGTTGAGCCGCCATGCTTGCGAAGCTTTATGGCTGCTACGACTCACGCAAGGTGTATTCCCATGTTGCAGCATGGTGGCGCCATCTCTGGAGCCCGGGCTACAGCAATGCATAGAAGCCTAAAATCCGGATATTTCCTGATCATCAGACGAGTACGGCAAATCAAGCCGGAAGAGCAATAGAAAATGGGAGCCTAGAATGTAACTGTAAATATTAACGACAAAAACTGATTTTGACGTGCAAACACTGCCGTATCACTATTGAAAAATTGGCATTATAACGTTTATACACGATTAATATCTTAGTATAATATTCTTAGCAACATTAGGAAGGTCTTGAAGCATGCATGATTCCAGTTGCAAATTTTTCATAGGAAATATGAGAAATACTGGTGATGTAACAACTTGTGGCTGTGCTAATGATGTGTTTTACGTGTGGTTAAATTTCTAAGTAAGGTATTGGCGAATTTCCAAGCTAATCTTTGAACAAACTGCGGAAATAAAAGCGTTGGCCTGCGCTTAGAGCACCGGCACGTTAACCGTTAACGAGGGGATATGGTGGCCCGGAACGTCAGAGGTTCGAACCCCATCGCCGGACACCCACCAGTTTGTAAGATGGGCAAAAAGATACACGGGCAGCAAGTCGTCCGGCTTCTCCAGGATGCGTTGCTTAACGGTGGATTCGTGGCGACTCTCCGGTTCTCTTTGCAAAAACTAAAACAGAACACGGCGATGGTCTTAACGCCTTGCCACTAATGTGCGTGGGGGCTAAAAAAAAACGAAGGGAGCCACGACGTCACTCTATGGGCGACCATAGCCATGATTGATGTGCCGCGTGCGCATGGGTCGGCAAATAAATAAACAAACACCGCGACAGTTTCATATGCCGTTTCGTATCCTACTACACACAGGGATACTCCAACTGGCCCAGCGACAAATAGCAAAACAAAAATCCATTGTCGTATCCTATTACACACAGGGATATACCAACAGGCCCAGCGACAAGTAGCAAAACAAAACTCCATTGTCGTATCCTACTACACACAGGAATACCCCAACTGGCCCAGCAACAAGTACCAAAACAAAAAACAATCTCGTTCAGTTCTCATTGGCGAACAACAGGCCCAGATGGCTGCTATGGCCTCTCTGATTGGTTCAAAATGCCGCCATCACAAAATGTAATAATATGGTGGATTCTGACAAGGTCTCGAATAGCGGCTGCGAACAGAAGACGACCGGCGGCACCATCTTGAAGTTTCCGCACTAGCCTGCTGTGACGTCACGCATTTTTGACATTTCCTGTTTGGGCGTAGTAGGTACTTTATCGCTAAACATTTAAGCGTTCATCTTTGGTGTCTATTTAACCAATAAATGAGCTTCAAACAGGTAACCGACCGATAGGTTGGCTGTTGTTACACTGACCTACTACATGCAGCCTGCGGTTAAAGGGCAACTTCTAAGGCCCCATTGCAAATTCACTTATACACTATAAAAACTAAAATGCCGTCCTAGGAGAGTTTCACAGAGATATATCTTTCATTATAATAAATATACTATCACCTTAATTCTAAGACATAATTGATTAGTAAAGAAGATAGAAGCAACTAGCTGCCCTGTTACTATGCTGCCAGAAGGCAATCGTCAGTGCCAATTTCTCCCTTTGCTTCGACTATGTCATCCGAGAGCTGTGATTCCTTCTCTGCCTCTCCAGTTAAAACTCTGCTACCTAATCTTGTACGCATACAGAAATACCCAAAAAAGTTGATGGAAGGGGCAGCCGTCGTGATAGCTTAATCGCTGAAGGGCCGCAAGATTCGCTTAAAACGGCCGCGTGCGAGCGATTTGGATTCGGCGCCCGACCGTGGCAACGCATGTTTTCCTGCACTTTCATTCTTACGCCGTCCTTAATATTTCATCGTTTAAATAAAAGCTAACATGATGTTCTTCATCCTCCGTTTCAATCGTGCCACTTTTGAAGAGTTTCGTACATCATTTTCGGCAACCTACCTCAGTTGGCACGCGCCATTGCTTAAGCTGAAGTAGAAGAACAAGCCCAAACACTCTTCTCCAGCCTTGAACGAATATGCAGAAACCCTCGCAGTAGCATCCCACGATGGTCCTATAATTCCCATTTTACCATCGTCAGCTTTCATCACTGCGGCGCGATTCAGAAAATGTACTACTACAAATAAATTCGCGCAATCATCATTAATAGCAACATCTGATTTCCCGCATCGCAGTTGTTCTTGTAACAACAAATGGTGCTCCTCTAGAAGAATTAAAGTAACGATTACAAGACAACGGTGCCGAGTCCCCCCAAAGAACGTTTACCTCCACAGGTGTGGTCTGGCTATATCGCCCTTCTGCCCTTTATGCAATGAGAGTGAATCTCCGGAACACTTCCTTTTCACATACCGCCGTTTCATTAGTCAACGGAAAAGATTTCTCAGAAGAACCCTTCCCAAAGTTTGGCTTGAATTTCCCTTTTCCTGTAAATCTTCCTTAGGGACTACTACTGGGTTACAGCCACAGGAACGTTTGTGCAGCCATCTGTATCTTTCTGCTTGAGACAAAACGTGTTGCATGTCAGTATTTTCCTAAATATTTATTATGCTCACAAAATTCACAAGATATCTAGCTAATTGATCTATCATACCTGCAACAGTAGATACCTTTATTCCATTTGCAAGATACTTATTCCCCCCCCCCACAACTTCACCATAACTTATTAAATTATGCTAACAGTTCCTCCACCGCGCGATTCACGGCCGATCCCCGAAGGTGGTTTGCTCCATTTCCCAAAGAAACAAGACCAGGAAGAAGAATATAATCACGGGGATGTTGGTGCAGCTGTCATGGGGTATATAATTGAATAAGGACGAGTTCCTCCTTGAATTCTAAATTATCTTTTCGCAATAGATTTCTTTATTCATTCAAAATTTCTCAATGGTAATTCTTTTGAGACTCTGACGATCTCTGTCTTAAATCACCCCATTCTTGGCCAATACCCCATAGTGGGTGTGAGCCAGTCTTGGAGGAAAGCAAAGCGCCGCAAAGCGAAGCAGGGCAAAACGGCTGCCGTGATGAGACCCGAGCACCACCGGATATCGGCGATGCCAGTAAGTACGAGGACAGCGTGCGTGCATGTTGGACAGTGAACAAGGGAAGCTGGAGTCCCTTAGCTTCTCGTTGAGGTTTCTTGGCAAAGAGGCGAAATTAGGAGCGTCGGGCCAGGCGCTGTCACCTGATCGTAATAGACCCGGGCTTTATGTAGGCACGCGGTGGCTCAAGTGCTTCGATAACTGATTCGGTGTTGACGATACCTCCCTATTCTGTCTCCTGATGTCTCTTTTTTTATGCACATGGTTCGCTCACTTCGTACCTTATTCATTTCACTCGCAATTACATCGACCTTTCCTGCTTACTGTTGGCGCTTGGTCGAACCTAAGTTTGTCTTGCCAAGAGACCGCCAGGTGAGCCAATTTGGCAGATAATGTAGTTTATGGTGCAATGTGCAATAATTCCGACTATATTCGAACTAATTACGCCTGTTTTGTTAATTTTATCTACTCTGCGACTAATTCTCGCTTCATGAAGGCATCGGAGAGGCTGCTTTCCAGACATGATTTCTTCGCGCGAACCCAACTTAGGCCGAACGAGATCGCTCTATTTCATGGCGGCTTTGCCTCAGCATGACTCTGTCTAGGGCGGTGCACCCTTTAGAGGGTATTATGCCATGCTTTGAATTTCGACTATATTGGCGCTAATTACGCCCACACCGTATTTTCTTTTTCGTACTTTCCCACTAAGTCTTGCTTTTTTTGTGTTGTCGCGTTGACACCTAGATTTTCATTCTTCGGACATCATTAACTATACCGAAAAGAACATCGGAGAACAGCAAGAACCACACAGGAGAGTGCGCTTTCGTCCTGTCGTTCGATGTTTATCTCGCGCAAGGTAATATCTCAAGTCTATAATAAACACCGACTAGCCCAACTGTATTCGATAATTACGTTTTCCTATTTGTTCCAACTCGCTACGATGTTCTGGGGGCGCAAGAGGGCCATTTTTCTTCTGGAAACGCTTGCAAGGTCACCAGGTCCCAGATGCGCCAACACCATGTGAAATCGGCTTAGAAGACCTTGTCTTCAAAATTATCTAGCACAGCTCCGGAAGGTGACAGTGCTTCCGTACGCTGCGCTTCTAGAACTACGTGCCGAATCGTGAAAGCCTCTGCACTTGAAACCACGAATTACTTTGAGCACCACCTTCGCAACTCAAGAGAATGCGAAGTGACGTCGCTTTATCACATTTGCAACACATAATGAACAAAAAGAAGCGAAGCCACTGGAAGCGTGTTTGTCCCAACACTTTCTGCTCTACGATGCGACGGAGGCAATCCTGATGTCAGACGCTACGAAAAGTGGGGAGACGAGCGCTCCTAATATTAAGAACCAGCTGAGCTCAGAAGAGCAGCTGCAGCAGCTGTTAAATTTCTTTTGACAAACACTGTACCTAGGAGGGTCGTGGCCTAAAAGGACAGTATTGTGCAACACTAAGCAAAGTAGTATCGGAAAAAATATTATTTAAAAGTTGTTTGGATATTATTTTGGCGGCAACAGCGGAGTACTGGGGAAAGAAATAGAGATCCTAGCTTTATTTTTTGCGCCCAAATGTTTGCTTCGTTACATGAATGTGACGTCACGGCTTTCAAAGTCCTTTAGATATAATTCTTGGATATTGTGCGGGATAAAGTTATCTGTGCTAGCTAGGTTCAGTAGCTGGTACCATGCGCATAACAATGCAAGCCTTCCTTGTGGGTGCACAATTAGTTTTTGGCAAGACAGGTCATAAACAACGGCACCGCTGGGAGTAGGCGCCCAAAAGTTAAGGTGGCGTCCCCACGTACCTTATCATTTGCGACCGCTCTGTTCTTGGTCACAGAACGTCCATCGGTACTATCTCCACATGAAGTTTGAGACGGAGCTTTCGCCCCGGGGCTTCTAAGTAATTACGAGGGAAATGAAAAATCGATTTTCTCGCTAAGCACTCCACCAAATTTGATGAGATTTGTTGCGTGTAGAGGAAAACGAGTTATAGCCTGCAGTGATTGTTGAAAGCAGATATTTTTCTATTTAGGCCGTAATATTTCAACTATATTTTTTTTATATTGCAAACTTTCAGAAAAGGATACTGTCAAGTTCGAATCTCCAACTCAGCGATGAATACTGATATAACAACTCTGTATATTGCATCTAGCGGTACATCTACAGCAGAGAAACTTCATTTATGACACATGGCTCTTAATAACACCAATCAGATATGAGTGGACGTTTGCAAAACCCTTCTAAACGTTGTGAAAGAAACACGTAATATTAACTAGTATAAAAAATTTGCACGCTTTAAATTTATTTACCGGATACAGTTTATAAAACTACGATATAATTTTTCGTCGCAAAGTTACGTATTTGTAAACTTCTTACTTATGCAAAAACGTTCATGTCCAAAGTGAACATTCCGCTGCCCACAGTGACTCCAATGTAACTTTCTGAATTGCAACTAATAATAAAAAAATAATAACAGTCTGATAATATTGGCCTAGATGTTACCTCAGAAAAACCATTTTTGCATATCACAATATTTCAATGGGTGGCATTGGAGTAGAGACCATGCTAAAGTTAAGCTGCTTCTTAAAGGCACAATAAACAGAAGGTCAGGCAGAACTCGTCACACGAGGAATGTCGACGGTAATGCGATTAGCACTGACGCAATGCGGCGATCCACTGTATTGCGGCCGCAGAGAGGCGTTACCTTTGAGACGTGGGTGTGTGCGTATTTAGAACCTTACGTTCAGACAACTTTATTATATATATATATATATTGCCGGTTGATTTCAGTTTTTAGTTTCTTTTCGTTTATTTCTGCCAAGAAATTCACTAAACTTACATAAATTATTCTTGCACCCTACAACCTTCGCGGCTAATGGTGGATGCATTTAACGAATTGCGCAAATATTTGCAGCAACATAAAATACAGCGCATACCAAAGCCTATAAAGACACCAATACCTGCACAATAAGATCATAATTTGTAGTCACTATAATACTTATTCACATATTGAATGAGAACTTCGTCATTGCTGGTTTGCTCAATGGCTATGGTGTTGGGCTGCTGAGCACGAGGTCACGGGATCGAATCCCGGCCACGGCGGTCCCATTTCGATGGAGGCGAAAACGCCCAATAACTTAGAATTAGGGGCACGTTAAAGAACCCCGCAGGTGGTGAAAATTTCCGGAGTCCTCCAACATGGCGTGCCTCATAATCAGAAGGTAGTTTGGCTTATATAAAGCCGCATAATTTAATTTTTTTCGTCATTGCTGGTAAAAAGCGTTCAGCTTTAACATTATTCGGCGAATCGTTTCAAATTATGGTCCAATTAAATTTCAGTGATCTCTTTCCATAAGAATGTGTACAAGAAGGCCAAATAATGTGATTGTTAGCGTAGGCTCTCATATTCCGTGTAGGTAACGTAAGTATGCCTAATGGAAATGGTGTGCCGTTTTAGCTAACACTCGATCAATCACATGGGCGATTCCGCTCAAGCCGCGTAGAAATTTTAAATAATTCTTCTGCCATTGCCATAGTGAGCTGTCAGAGAGGGCCAATGAAAGCGGCAAACTCGCAGCGGTGCATAAACAGTGGCTCAAGCAAGCGTAAGAAGCGTTCACCACCAAGCGGCAGCCACATAATGGCACAAGTTGGCACCAAAGATGTTCGTTGAAAAGTGGGGCATACCTAATGGAACATACTGATTTTGAATCCTCAGTGACTCATGTCGGCGTGAGAGAGGTTCCTTAAAAAGCGGCACTTAGAGCCATGGGCTGCACAGCAAGTCAGGTTGGCGCGATAAAGTTAGGGACTTAGACAGTTAACCCTCGGAAAATACGTGCAACACCTTAAGTATGCTAATCGCAATAAAACTGGCCACAAGTACACCTTTTAGGCACGATTTGTGACTTTAGTGACATTAGACATCAATCTTATGGTGGGTGCGTAACTGTTTATGATTTGTTTCATTAAATGATTAATAGAAACGGCGGAACATACCCCTGATGGCATCACAGATGGCAGGGCGTATGTTCTGTGATGTGATGATGTTCTGTGATGCCATCAAAGATGGCATCACAGAAGTTTATTGACGATCTGCACGCATACAGTCACAACTGTACTTTGACTCAAGTTGGCATCAAAGAGGTTTACCGAAAAGGTGGAAATACCCAAAAGGTCCGGAAGTGGGTAGAAACCCGGTTCCCTCTGAACAGCAGCCTAATTCTCTGCCCATTAGACAGTGGATTAACGAGGGACACAGGTTGGCTGGAAAGATGTTAAACGTTGACAAACGTAGAGACAAACCGCAAACTGGATGAAGCTTCAAACTAATGGTAATTCCATTCAGAGCTAGATAAGGCTCAAGAACCAAACATCCTGATGTTGCGACACCAGCTCGTCTTTTTAGACGTGCTTTAGACGTAATTCTTTATGGGTAAAAATTATATGCATGGCATTTTGGGGGAAGAAACTGAATTTAACAAGATTCGAGCAATTTCACTCCAACACAACGGGGCCCAAGTATGCGGAACCGCACTAACATCCATGATGTCACAGAAAGGTAACGACGCGGGTGTGTCAAAGTGAAATTTTAAAAGTGTTTCACATTGCCAGCATATATATGTTTTCGTTTTCCATTTATACAGGGCTCTTTTAACGAAATATCTCTCTATTGTGTCTGGTTAGGTGCCAAATGAGCAATGTATGGTTCGCATAGCTAACGAAGAGTATGCGGTGACCACAAATGCGTCACCTCGCCTATCTTAAAGCAGTGTCGTTGTCAGTGGTACATGGCAGAATCTGACATATTAAACAGCCGATGCTTATGATATCTTATTATTCCACCGTTGCTCGCCCTTTTCTACTTTTCTGAGGTTTACTCAACCCTTTTTTACCCCAAATATGTGCCAGCATCACGTAGGCCTGCCCCTTCTCGCCGCCCTCTCTCTCTGCTGTGTTGATCCATGCCCATTCTCTTTCCTCGCAGTGTACGCCATGGGACAGCGACATGGACAGGAAGTGTCTCGGCAACCTGAACTGCTGGGCGTGCAGCCTTCTCTGTTTCGTGGCCGGATGCGCACTGGTCGCGGGACTCCTGGTTTCCTACCTCTTCGCGGTTGCGCTCGGGAAGTCCAGTCGACAGGAGTACCTCGGAAGCCTCGACTGCCACGACTCCTTCACGTCCGGAGGGCTGCTCGTCGAAACGCTCAACACTAGCGCGGATCCGTGCCACGACATCAAGGCGTTCGTGACGTCACGCTGGCTGCCGGACCCGCACAGCGACGCGACCGAGTACTGGAAATACAGGTGGGACGTCAAGTACATCTGGATGCGCTCGTCGGCGGAAGAGATTAGCGGCCCGCACTACACCTCACTGCCGGAAAGTATAGTGGCGTTGTCCTTCAGCTCCTGCGAAAGCCAGTCTGCCGAGAACGCGCTTGAGACTCGCGCCATGTTCAAGATGCTGTTGCGAATACTCAACATTCCGTGGCCCGAAGTGCCCACAGGAAACGCTGACCCATTCCACATCCATTTCAGCCTCTGCGTTCATTGGAACATCCCCTTGTGGTTTGACGTCAGGCTCCTTCCGGAAGACGTGCTCAAAAGCAGATGTGCGGTCTACATCAGTCCGTGCGTGCACGCAACGTTCTGGGGCAGCCAGTGCAGGTCGATGGGAAGCGAAGCCAAGATACGCCAGTACATCGGCCAGTACCTCTTCTACTTCGACGAGGACTACGGGGAAAACGCATCGCAGACCATCGACTCCTACTTGACGTTCAACTTCACGCGAAACGTGACGTTCATACTGGAGGCCGTTCACGAAAACGCCGGTTCCGAGTTCCACACGTTCGAGTCGCTGGCGAAGGCCTTTGGTCAGCCTCCCGATCACTTTATTCACCTAATGAACGAGTATTTTCGACCTGCAAAAGCCCTCGGGCCAGGTGATGCGGCCATCGTCCAGAAAAGAGGCACCAGCGAAGCCGTGCGCTACATCACGGCCAACCATGACTCCGCACTTCTCCGCAGTCACATGGGCTGGTGGGTGCTCCAGATCTACGCACCGATCACTGACGCCCGCTTTTTCGTCCAAAAGTACGGCACCAAAGAACTGGCCGCCCTGATCAGACCGCTATTCTGCAAGACTCAGATGGAGAGTTCCTTCAAGATCCTGCTCTTCTCCAAGCACGTCGCCCTCAACTTTCCTCAGCAAGTCAGGCAGCAGGTCGACGAAATTTTCCACAACGTTCGCGAAGAGACCGCCGCCCTGTTCGAGAAGTCGGGCTCGCTCGCCGGCATGAACGCCGGACAGAAGCTGCGAAGTATGAACATCAACTTGTGGCCGAAGCCCGAGTACCGCTCCCGGGAGAAACTTCAGCGCATCTATGCCTCACACTACACGAGCAAGGCGACGTCGGTAGACCACTGGATCACTGAGCGTCGAGCAAACGCGAAGCTCATCGGAAGCGACGCCTACTTCGAAGACAAGAGGCTGCCTCACTCGTTTTCGCAAGAACCGATCTATTACGATTCGCTTCTCAACGAAGCCACGGTGTCAATGTTGCTCGCACGAGCGCCGTTCTTCTATCGCGACGGTGACGTTGCCGTCATCTACGGAGGTCTGGGAGCCGCCTTCTCTTCAGCGTTGCTGGCAGGAGCGCTTGAAATAGAAGCAGCGGACCCGGCAGTCACTTTGGAGGAGGTCATGGCGAACGAAAGCCTGCCGACAACGCACAAAGCCGCCTCCATGTCCGGACCTCCAGATCCACTCTCGGAGACCGCAGCGCCGGGCTTCCTTCCGGCATTTCGCGCCTTCCAGGCGCACAAGGAGCAGCTAGCGAACGACCAGGCATTCGCTCCGGAAATGATGTTCTTCATCAGCTACTGTCACAGTCAGAGCAGGGTGCGGATTTCCTTCGACTGCAACGCGGCGTTTCGAGGGACCACGAGCTTCGTGTCGGCGTTTCACTGCAATAAGGGTTCCACTATGAACCCCTGATGCCCTGAACGCAACGAGAAGGCACGCGATTTTCGGCTGTACACTACATATATACCACCATCAGTGGAATCGCGTGCTAGAATTCTTTGTGATTTCTTTTCACGCTTTGTTTCGTAGACAGTCGTCTTTCGGGAGCCTAATTAATTTTGGCGACGTAATACTGCGACTGAAACGAGCCTTTTTATTGAATATACTAGCGCAATTCTCCCTCCAATTCTGCGGAACATGTTGTTCTCGGTGCGGAATTCCTATAAACATGAACAGACCCGAAACGGGTGAAGTTGCTCAAGATTAACTTCTCGCATCTTATCTCGCATAGATTGCACCAAATGCCGCGACATTTGATAATAAATGGTACACGTGCGGGGTGCAGAATTAGGGGTGAGAGTCATAGATGCCTCCTAGCGCAAGTAATTAAGAATTGAGGAGAACAGTGGCCCCCGCCATAAATCGAAACAGAAGTTACAAAAATCCTTAATATTGCATAGAAAGTAGAAAGGCCAGTAAAGCTTCCCGCAAAAAGAAAAGGTCGCGCAAATTTGCAGCTGCAAACGGCAGCTGCAAGCATGGTGGTTTAGCCTGCATGCGAATGGCGTCTAGTACGACGGTGATGATGATTATTAGCCTTCTAGATACAACACGTATAAACTAAGGTTCACATAAACTTTGTTTGTCTACCTCCAAACGAATTTGACGGCATTGCTTATTGGCCGTCATTACCGAAGCACAGCGTTGAAGTAGTTGTAGTTGCCTCAGTAAATGGCTCCTACCCAGAGGTGATATTGGCCACACCAGTTTGATAGAAAAGGCCATACAACAAAATACTAAAACGAGTGGAGGCAAACATTCAAAACGGAACAATTGGCGCATACATGCTAGTAGAACTTTCTAGAGGGCATATACATAAATTTGGGAAAAAATTAATATGAATTGTCGCACAGTTGGTAGGTACCCTTGCACCGAAACACACCCGACGCTTCAATGAACTTGCGTATAGCAGTAATCACTGAGCCATGGCTTGTTCCTAATTGACAGGAACCTATGCACAATATGTTTGGTGCAGTAAGTGCTAATCCCAACTTACTGGTTGGAAATACAAGAAACATTCTACAAATGCAGACGAAGCGACGGCAAAAAATGCTCCATAGTATCCGGTGCATTGCAACCACTGACTACTGACGCTTCTGTTTGCAATGAGAAGGCAGGAGTGGGGATCTTCTCTGAAGCTCTTATATGGTCCTACTCCCTTCGCCTTCCAGACTTCACACCTATAGGTCAGGCAGAATAGTTACCGAATATATTAGCACTGCGAAAACTCCCTCCAAAAGACCCATTAGCTGTTATCGGGACCGACTCGCTATCTGTATGCACAGCACTAACTGCATCTTTACATTCAGCAATTCAAAGAACGTTTCGTTCGATGGTACCTCCGTACTTACAAAAGGTATGTTTGCTTTGGGTAACGGGACATCATGGGTTGCACTTGAATGAAATGGCCGATTCACTCGCGCGAGCATCCCAGAACGGCCCTATCATATCTGTTTTGCCGACATCAGCTTATGTCACCGCGGCTAGATACAGAAATTTCACTATATGTCAAAATTCTGCAATATCCATGCTAGCACCGTGTTCTGAATTCCACCATCTTGGCTTCCCATGTCATATGAATTGGTGTTCTTCAAGGCAATTGGAAGTATCTTTTACAAAATTGAGATGTCGTATACGTCCTCTAAATTTTACTTACACAGGTCCGGTCTCGCTATGTCCCCTCTTAGTTCTTTTTGCAGTGGACGTGAAGCTATCGAACATCATTTTCTCTCATGCCGCCGCTTTCTATGACAGAGAAAAATACAAGAAAACTCATTCACCAAACTTGGCCTTTCACTATCCTCGACAAGCATTCTTTCTTTCGGGGCGACTTCACTGGGATGCAGCCATAGGAATGCTTTTCTTGCAGTTTCCAATTTTATTAGAGAGACGAAAAGAGTACCTTGCTGATTTTCTACATTTATCCATAGTTTCTATTATTTCATTTCTTTACGTTAAATTATCTTATCAAAATTCTTAACAATATTTTTATTGCAAGTCTAAATTACAGTTCTATCGCCCCACGCTCCACTATTTAAATCTAGTTTCTCTATACTTCTAACCTTACGTAAAACCGCCTGCTTCTTGGCCAATCCCCGATAGTGGGTACGCGTCACTGTCTGGGACACGCGACAAAAGAAGACAACGGTCGCCGAACAGCAGCTTCCAGCAGCGCTTGACGCTCTCCACAATTCGCCATGGGTAAGAGTCCAACACGTTTGCCTTCACGCTTTCCTCACCACAAGAGCTGCAAATGCCGAGCTTACAGCCTTACAATGAATTCCAGCCTGGAAAGCAGCGCGTAGAGATCTGTCGATGCAAACCATGAACTAGGGACGCAGTGCCTTCTGCCTACAGCCTTCGGGCTCTCTCTGAGAACAAAAAGACACAATTCCAAAAGCAGTTATGAGTTTCAATAGACCGAATTGAGTAGAATATTCCTGGAAGGTAAATGATCTCTCGGAATTAAATAGCACTAGCGAAAAAAAGCATCCCAGTCGCACTAGGGATACTAGATTCCAGCTGGCCGGTACCTGCTTAGCCCTGCCCCACTACAGGCGCAATAACCGCTCCCAGTATTGTTTTGGGTAGCAGCAGTCTCCGCGTAGCAGCCGCCTGTCACGAGATTTTATGCTGAAAAGAATGCCTTCACAACAACAACAAAAAAGTGGATCCTGTGTTTATGTGCGAACCATTGCTGCTACGCGAAGGACCTTGAGATGCTTCTTTGAGTGTTAAAATAAGTCTTATGCAAACGTAACGCTAATGCTAGAAGTGTACTGAATGACGTCACTGGAATATAAATCTACGCAAACTCAATGGCATCGGTGCAAAGGCAGCGCAGTGTTTAGTCAAAGGTAACGCCATCTCACGCGTGTAACAGATTGAAGAAAAGTGCCGCCTTCTGCGTACCCTACTTCCTCAATTTTCTGTTGCAAATTTCTTTGTGTCCTATGTCATCTGTTTGTATGTTCGGCAGCATGCGTAGTGCCAGATACCCATCCTGGGTCATTCAACGAGAATAGGGAACACCCCCCCCCCCCCCCCGTGTCACATGCTATCTTCCAAGTAGTCGGTCGACCAAGTTGTCTATTCGGTCACATACTCAGTGTTGCTTACCAAGTCGCACAATCACTTGTCAAATCGGACAGATAGAACACGCAAAATGCGACGATGAGGCAAAAAACACTTTCCTTGAAATTACAAACTAGACAGTGTAATCTATACATCTACCGCAGTGAACTATTCACAGAGTATGTTTTTAGCCTCACGTTATCTCACGCATTAATCTTTGTAGTAGCGTAAACATATCCTGTAATGCGATGGTTTGACTAGTCCGTTTGGTGCGGAACTTTTACAGACTGCAAAAAAAAAATGCATACGACAGAGAGATTTAAGCGTTTCCTGGCAGCTGAATTTTTTGTTGTGCACCTTGGAGATCACATTCCAAACTTTTCCTTTTTCGAGGGAAGTAAAAATATTATACCATTGTTTGTGATATGCAGCAGAAATATACTCCGTAAGCTGGATTAATCGAATAAGTGGACATTTTTTGCACAACTGTAAATGCATGTACTTCTACACAACAAAATTTTACTTTTTACCTAATTGTTTTATGTACAGCAGGTGACTTGACAAGGCATAGACAACTGGAGCGAATTGTGGTGATGACACCTGTTTCAACATATGCGTTTATCAAATATGCGACGAAATACATCGACCTGACTTGTTTTTCGTGCTTTAATGCAAAAAAGTGCCATTGGCCAAAAAAATATTCTGGAAGAGCAGCTCATTTTTACCACATAATTGGCACCACTTATCTCACTAGTCTGTTCCTAATTTTGCTCCATTTCGGTTGTGCTTTAGAACTAAGAGTTCCCAAATTGCAAGGCACGCTCCAATGCTTATAGCCAACAGGTCGACTATTGAAATTCTATTCATTTCAGAGTAATTCAACCTGATTCCTTAAGCAAGTAATGACTGGCTTATCAAATAATGCTTCCGCGTTTAGAAGATTATTGTTACACACGCGAGCAATGTTTCTATCTATCTATCTATCTATCTATCTATCTATCTATCTATCTATCTATCTATCTATCTATCTATCTATCTATCTATCTATCTATCTATATATATATATATATATATATATAGATAGATATATATATTTACTGCCTACCGTATGCAAACGCCTGGTTCGTGATACAGAAACTGCAGGCCTAAAGAAAGGTCAAAACAGCAGAAGTAGTTGTACCTCGCCACGTGGGCAACAAGAATCGTTTCGCATGTTTCACCTTTAAATCCCCTTTCTAAATCTTGTCTAAAGTTGTCTAACCTGTCACCTGTTCTCTTTGTGTTCTAGAGGAATCAATGATGTCCGAAGTGTCCCAGTCAGGTAAGCACGGCGAATTATTACTGTCATTGCTATGCGCACTTACGTTGCGCAGAAATTGCTATGCGCAAAAAATAAATATGCGCAAAAGCATTTTGCTTACAATGCTATTAGCGAATTCTTGGTAATTAGTACATTATGCGTTTCAATTTTTGGTTCAACTAATGCCTACTTCTTCGAGTAGACCAGCTCATGGACTAGAATTGTGGTATCGACCACAGGCAGATAAAATTTCTTTTCGAAAAAGTTTGCTGAAACACCCACTATTGCGTTGGTAAGGGCTTCAGATTGCGCAAGGGCAAGACAGGATTGCAAACACCATGTGTCGCTTGAAGACGCGTGTGTGTATCACAAGACTAGCACATCTAAGCATGAGAGGTTTGGGTTTAGTATGAAAATGTAAAGTATAGCTTGGAAGCAGCGTAGAAATGTTTTCGGCACTCCCGTTGCTACCATACATTATGTTTACTTCCCATTTTTTGTTTTACTTATTTGTTTTTTTTATTACAGAGACTTCAGTCATGAGTGGTGAGTTCTTTTAATAAGTCTTTTCCATGCTCCGGCTATGCTCCATTTAATGGTGCAATTTTTCTTCTTTTCGTGGGGGGGAGGTGACAAGTCAATGCATGCCCCGCCCCCCTCTTTATTTACGATGTATCCTTGCTTTAACTACACAGTCCACTTTAGACAATTTCCTTGGTCCAAGAAATTTGTCAAAAGGTCCCAAAGAATTGTAACATCATGAAAAATTATGTGTATACCCCACCGAAACTATGTGAAACGAGGATAGTCCTTAACAATTATTCATAAAGTCGAGGCAATGGGCATGCGAAAAAAACGAATCCTGAGGGGACTTGTGCCTACACCATGATGTCACTATAAGGTGCGCTGCAGTGGGGCACTCCGGAATAATCTTAGCGCCTGGGGTTCATTAACGTTCACCCTAGTGTAAGTACATGGGTGATTTTTGCGATTCGCTTCTATCAAACTGCGGACGCGGTGGCCAAGATTAGATTTGACTCCAAAGCCACTAAGAAACCACGGCGTGTGGTGTACAGTCGCGGACAGAATCAAATGGACCACGGGAGCTCCGAAAACGTTCGATTCCCGAGCAGCTTCTAGCAGCAACCAGTAAAACTGCCCACGACAACGTTGTTAGCATATTCTAGTCGAGGTCCAAAATGAAAATACCAGATTCCGTTGTGAGGTTGCGGAGATATTCAGCTTTCCCTTAGATTTCATGGCCCATAATATTCTGTCCGCTACTGTACATACTTGTTCTTGTAATTTGGTACTTCGAGAAAAGTTCAAAGTAGGTTTGCACATCACATATAATACTTTCTGCTGTCTGCACTGTAGAGTTTGTTATAGAAAAGTCAGGAAACGCTTTCTTATACTTTGGCAAATAATTAACGGCGCAGCTGAAAGCCTTCGACTATAACGTAAAACGCAATAGTTCTGTTTGGCTTGACGAGTATTTTGTGTATAATTTACGATTCAAGCAGACAAAATTCCAGAAGTCAGAAAGGTGCCAGTCCTGAAACGTAATAGATGATCAGAGGGCCTCTTGCGGTGCAATGTGTAGTTTCAATTAAAAAAGAAAACTGCGATGCGAAAGGGGCAATGTAGCATGTGCATGTAATGACTTTCGTGACAAGGTAGTGTCCGAGCGTGCAACGTTTCTTATTTTCCTCGATATGATGTACCTGAATGGCTAGATAGGATAACACCCTTGTAAACGTCATTTTACACGTGTTTACGTTTTCTGTACAATATAGTCCGTTGCTTGAAATAATAAACCAGTTGTTAGTCTGTGCTCGTGTTGTGTTCTTCCTTTCGTCCTTGTCCGGGTTGCGCTGCCCACCCACAGCAATATGTACCTACACCATTGGTCGCCGTCGGAATAGCCTGCGCTGGTGACCAAGCACTTTTGAAATGGTCGCTCTCCCAATCCTGCCTTCACAGCAGCGTGTGACAAAGGCAGAATGACAATTCCTAAAGTCCACATACCCGCACAAATGACTTTAGTATTGCTTAACATAACCTGTGTCAAGGACACTGGATAGCTTGCAAGTGCATGGTCTTCATTTCATAATATTGAGTCCGTTGAGTTAGGGTAGCGAAGCAGCATTTCTATTTTGCTCGTCTACTAGCCGTTTCCTTTTCAATCAAATCTCTCTGGCTTTGCTTTATTTTGATAAAAAAAATCTCCTCTAGATCGGCATTATTATTCGCCCCGAATAAAATCACTCGCTCAGCATATTCGTCAACCACAATCAACGCGAAGACAGAACGATGGCCTTTCTTTATTTTTTATAAGGTCACTTGTTGTTTTCTAGTCGCAAGCGTATGCTGCACCAAGCTAGCTGAAATCCTTTTCTATCTCTCTCTTTCAAGGCATGAACGAGTAAGTGGTATCTTGCTTGCTTTTACCTACTTAAAATTTTTCTTTCGTTTGTTCCCTGCACCAAAGCAGTGGCGCAGCTTTAAATAAAAAAAGTCACAGTACTTACTAACATGCGGCTTCCGTCAGATTGGCCGAGGTGTGTGAGCATATATTTTACGAACAGCATCTGTTCTTTATTGCTGTCTCTGTTTATGTGTTGTCCGTTTACGCATTGTCCGTAAAAAAAGAAAACAAAAGAAAAGCCACCTGCTACTAGCGACAGCTTATAACCGTAAAGTACACGTTATTAACAAGCTAATATCTGGGATCATCCACCAGTTTTAAAACCAAATAGGTTTTACTAACGCCGCTGAATTGTCATTGTTACAAGTGCGCTGGTGTTCACTTTGTGTGCTAGTGCAGCTGCTGGCTCATAATTACGTGGCATCAAGGCTACAAGCCGATTCGAGTATAGGAAATCGAAAACCGCATTCTCACATATTTCATCATATTCATTGAAGTAGTAATTAGTGTTACAGAATTATCAAAGCCGAAGTAAACGCTCCATGTGACATATGTAAGTGTGACATAAAAATTTGATGACGATGATTAAAGCGTGAGATAGTGGTTTGTAACGCTTTCGGATAACTAATGTCAAAAAATTCTTGCGGATCAATCAAACATTTATTTTTTGATGTGAAAGCATTACATGCCCCAGTGGGCGAAAATCCATTGGCGTCTGCATGATCGAAAGATTAAACCATAAATGGCGGACGGCAGAAGAGCGAAAAATGCCGGCTAAACCCATGTTCAGTGGGTATCTGTTCCGCGAAGCAGTGTGTGGGGAGCCTACCAAGTTAACAAAGGGACAATGAGGCCACCGAGACGTAGGCGGGAGTTTCCTAACCTACATCACACATGTCGTGACATTCAAGTGATTTACTATCATTTATGTTCATTGTACACTCTTGTCATTCTATGACAATTCTGGTGCATAGCAAGAAGTAGGCGGCTGTTTGATGAGAGCTACATGACACACGTCATGACATTCATGGGATCACCTTTCATTTATGCTCGTCATACACTCCCGTCATACTATGCCAAATTTGATTAATAAAGGAAAATGAGACACCCACCTAATCATAGCAGTCGCTACAAAGGAAACCCATATCGGTTCCTCGAACGGAAAGCCTCGCCGTTGAAGAAAAATTTGTCCTGGTCCAGGACACGAACCGCGGACCATCGCCTTTCTGGGGCAGCCCCTCTAACACCTCAGCTGACCAGGAGGCTAGCTGAGCGCAACGCGACGTCGTACTTTGTAGCAATTGCTACGATTGGGTGCATGTCTCATTTTCCCTTTATTAATTGATTGTCTCCACCTCACGAGTTTCCGCAGAACTATCACGCTATATGAATTCTGGTACATAACAACCTAACGAGACAACCATGAGAGCACCAAGACGTAGGCACCTGTCTGATGACGTACATGACAAACGTATCATGATAGTCATTACATGACCAATGATTGATGTTATTCATACACTCTTGTCATACTATGCCAACTTGGATAAATACCAAGACATAGGCGGCTGTTTCATGACATAGAATGTCTCGCAAATAATGAAACATTTAATTTTTTTAATGTTAAAACATCATATGCACCACTACGCTAAAATATGTCAGAGTCTGAGTGATAGAAAGATGATATAGAAAATGGCCGACGGTGCAATAGTAAAAATAATTGAAAACAATGCTCTGACAAATAGGTGTCCCTATTGCGTGCGTCACTCTAAACGTCAGATCGCAGCCATCTAGTTGAGTAAAGGTGCGGCCTACTGCATTCGCCAGTGTGATTGTGCCGCGCAGCAAATGGCAAGGAGTGGGCACCTCGTCACTGGTGCATCAATTGAGCGCGTTCATGATGTTCCGAGGTATACACTCGGTAGAATGTTTCACATTCCCACACGCAAACAGTGTTAAGTGTCTGTGCCGGTACTTTCTTTTAAAGTGAAAGCTTTTCTTTGGCTGCGCTTTAGATGTTAACTAAATGCACAAGTTTCCAAGGCTCTACATGGACATATTATACTGCTGCCTAAATCACAACACGTCTCTCTACAAGTGCTATATACCTTGTCAAAGGATAACACTGACAGCGTTGAAGCCACGACGTGAGGAGTAATGCTATCATTGTCGTTGCTCGGCGACGAAGCGTTCAATATGCGCCCGCACAAGAGACCTTCAAAAAAATTCTTCACATTCACATTCGCATGCTTTCTTGCATCTTATTGTTTTCTCCCACCACAGGTCGCGGGCCCGAGTGGCTTCATTAACTCTATATTAACAGTGCCCTAGTTAACCTCTCCTTAGTACGGGGCGTCGTGGGTTCGCCTTCCCCATGAGCTCGAGGGTTCGACGGCCACAGAGGGTAGTGGATTCGAGTGCCTAAGTCAAATATATCACAAATAAAATTGCCTTTGTTTTTAATGATGAGCGGCATGAGAGCCAGCTGTCGAAGAAGCCGACGACGAGGGCGCGACCAATTGCATAAGCACTCGTCTGTACGAGGCAAGCTCACATGGGTTTCTAGACCGCATTCCGTGATTTCCAGATCACCACAGGTATCAGCTACTTCAGGCTTTCACCTTACGAAGGCATGCGTAGCAGCTCTGCGCAGTACAAGAGGACTTGAATTTTTTCCTTTCCCATTTTGCGGCATTCATAAATATGTAGCAGGAAGAGTCTGCACCGGCTCAATTCAGGATAGAGAAACCCGTCGTGACCTGTCTTTAAGGCTACGCGTTTAGACTTATAAAGCAAAAGCTGTTAGTGGTACGTTGGTCGGAATTTTCTGTGTCGTCACCATCGCTATCAGCAAAAAAAAAAAACAAACCGACGACCATCACCACTCACCAGCCGAGAGCTTCGAATCAGGGAGAAACCTTACAACAGAAAACCTGTAGCAACGCCTCTGCTATCTATGGAACCTCGCAGTAAAACAATCAACGGTACTTCAGCACAGATTCATTTTCCGGGTTTGTGGTTCGGTGGGCCTGCTTGTGCTGTCTCTGACATGTAAACTGAACTATCTGCAAAATCGGCCCAACCACGTAGGCGCGCCAACCCTTCGGAAGCAGCAAACCTTTATGGAATTAGGAGCGTCCTGTTGAATCAATCGAGAGCACAACCACATTTAATCTCACGTGATGGGCTAACATTGTGCAAGAATATCGATACAATGGTTACGGCGGAAGCTGTCGCTGCTTCCTATAGTGATCACAAAGCAGAAATCAATGGTCTTCAATCAAACTATTCTAAACATTGTAAGCCTGAGTGTGCGTATTTCATTTTGTGATGCCATTTGTCATGACAGCTCACTTACCAATCACCTTCACAGGGAGAAGTGTCTGAAAATTTTCTTTTCTCTTTCCCGCAGAGGTGGGGGCGGCGAGGGAAAGGATGATTCGAAGGTCGGGTACATAGTAATCGCATGTATGCTACTCCTGCTTCTAATGGCATTCATCTATTTTATTGGATTTTCTGGAAGCTCAGATGGTGAGTGTAACCACTTTCTCTCATTCGATGGAAGGGTAGTAATTCTATCATTTGGTTATTTCATTCGTGAACGCATGCTTTAGCATCCCACAAAAATGCACCAATTGAAATGAAATACAAGAATTATGCAGATACAACGCACACTTTGCAACTTATCTTGGGTCAAGTTTTGGGATGACGGCTATATTAGGCTATATTAACATTGATATGGGTATCTTAGAACGTTTCCTCAAAATTTCGCGGAAAGTCATAATCCTGTTCAGCTAGGTTAAAAGGCAGTTGCTGACAACTTGTTGAACAAGTTGTCAATCACAACTAAGGGTGGGTCGTCACAAGATTTCCAATTTTAATGAAGAAATGCATGCGCCAAGCACATTTGAAAACAAATCTGCTTTATGATTGGGAACATGATGCTATTTAATGCATATGCGTATACCTTCCCTCACAAATGATTATCATGTAAGAAATACAAACTATGAAATTAACAGTTCACAAATGATTACGATACTCCCTACGGCGAATTTCGAGCGTAGCTGTTTGTCTTTTGAATTCGCGATGTATTTTGGCAAGGAATTTGATTCTGAATGAGTCGATGCTCTCGGTGATGGCACTGTCCTCTCGGGCAGCTCATTCAGCAGCAGCAGCAGCAGCAGCAGCAGCAGCAGCAGACAAAGCAGCAGCGAACAAAGCATTTACACCACTTGCGGTGCTCTTTGTTCCGAAACAAAGCATAAACACTGGCCCGCGTGGCTCGCGCTGAGCGCATTCTTCAGCGGCAGCGGTGGCGCTGCATGCGAAGTAGCGCATGCGCAGTGTGTCCGAAGCCAACAGCAGTGCTTTTTTTCAGCGCTGGCCGCCATGCCTTGTCCTCGTCCTCGCCAGCCCTCCGCTTTCCTCCTCACCCTTTCGCCTCTTCGTCAGTGCACCGTCCTCTCCGCTTTACTCCTCGCGTTTTTCCTTTCCCCTGCACTCCGCGCTCGCTTTGTTTTTTTTTTCTGTGTTCGAGTGCGGAAATTTGCTCTAGTTTCCGTAGTGCTGAAATTAGGACTAGTTCTCATTTCTGCACTACGGCAAAGTTGGTGACTGGTCAATTAATGCCATAGTGAGCATGGCTATGTGGCGAACCTTTTTTAAGGCGAACACGGTTAAACAGAATATATATGTCTCCCTTCATTTACGTAAAGGGTCAACTAGCACATTAGTGATAACTAAACATAGTAGACAAACGAGCCCAACTAATTTTCGTTAAGTCTGTTCGAAGTGCCTGTTTCATTGAAATTCAGTGAATCTGTTCAACCTGAATGCATTTTGGCATGCTCTTGACGCAGGACGCTCAATGACAGCTAAACCACTACAGAGCCTTAGCTTTACATTCACGCGAAACCGTAAATATTTATGATTAGCCTAAACCTCTTTTTTTATGAAACCTTACATCCTACGGCACGCGTTTCGCTGGCAGCTGATGCAAGGATTACAGGTGTGTGTTCGCGCGTGTGCATGTGTGTTGTGCGAGTACGACGAGGCTGCGCGTTCGATTTCCGGCCGGATATCGACGACCTCAAATGCGACAACGCTCATGTTGTGAATTTCGGAGACGCGTTAAGGAACCCCTGGTGGTTAAAATAATCCACAGTGGTCCGTCAAACACCGTACCAATCGATATGATCTCCTCTATCGCTTGTTTCAATTTCAGTGGAGCCGACCGGCGGGGAGGCCGAAGGCAGCGGTGGCGGCCACGGTGGCGGCGGTGGCGGTGTTTATGTCCCCCGCACGCCTCCCTCACTACCTCCGACCACGGAAGCAGCGTTAACAGGTCTGAGTCCACATAGGCACACACTCCAGCGTTAACACTAAGTGTTGAAATTAGAGCGTCTATACGTTAAGGAAAACGTCAGATGAGTTCCTCGTGGCAGGTACGACCGTCAAAGGAGACACGGAAAGCTCCAACCCCGCTTTAGCTTAGAAACCTCCTTAACAGAAGACTTAACCAAAGCTTCCCCTTCGGTGCCGTCGTAACGGCTGTACAATACATTTCAACCCAAGAAGGTTTGCTTCTAAATTTACTTTAGCTTCGGCACGCACTAAATGCGGCTACCGCACCGCGACCTTTGACGCTGCTAACTTCCCTAACACAATCTTATTATGTATTGAGCAGGGGTGATTGTATAACCAAATTTTTATATCAAACCGATTACAAATGTTCGAGGAAGTGATCTTTCGCATAAAAATTGAATGTCATAAATTCAGAATATCTAAAATATTACATCGTGAGCTCCAAGGAGTCCGTTCAGCAACAAAAGGCCAGTACAAATTAATAATTACTCCTAACAAGGTTTTAAACATGATGTATCACCTACTGAAAAGTTTGTGCATCCGAAACATCGAGTGCAGTATGACACCTATGCACAAAGCAAAACTTTTAAACAAAGCAAAGTCGACGATGTCTGCGGCACAAGGACGGCGCAGAGGGAAAAAAATGAAACAGCGTGTCCGAGAACCACGTAGTAGCGTGAACTGCTCGGGGAAAGTACGAAGGGCAATACTACACTGCCGAACTTGTATTTGGGATATTCAAACATGGTGAGATTGACATTGAACTAGACATAGTGCTTCATCTAAATAATGACGCCGCATTCGTGGGCTCCGAAAGGCTACACAGGCCTACTCAACGGCTGGAAACAATTATTCACACGTGACCACCCGTACGTGCTTGTTCAACAACTGAACCATCTTAGCAACATCTGCAGCACTCCCGCTAAAGTTTCCTTCAAACGAATCTACATTTGCACCACGCAGGCAGCAAGAACTGTTCCTCTTCCTTACAGTATGCAACGAAACGGGTATTCGAGAAGCTCGACCAAAGAATTCTGGAATGGGATAGAAATCGAATACACATTGAACACGATTCAAAAAGCAATGATTATTCGATTCGCTATGAAAATCTCAATTTTCCGCACAAGCCTTGTACTAGGCAATTGTGACTTTGATCACATTAAAAACAAGAAGTTTCGTCTTATTCACAAATGCCTTGAAAGTCTCGTGTTCAAAACTATGCCACTACTTTTTACTGTTATACCCTTGTAACCGTTATTACATTTGTACTACTCTTACTGGCATTAACTGTGTAATTGTTTTAATCTAATGTTATCTCATGTACTAGGTAATATTGCGCCGTATTCTTTAAATGAGGTTTTGCATACTGTAACAGTACGTCGTCTTACGGCCTCATGCTGTGGGATCTCCTGCTGCACACTCTTACTCGTTATAGAAAAAAAAGAAATGTAACGGATCATAATTACTACTCCACTTAAAAAGCAAATCAAATACAGTTACCAATTACTGCCCCAAATGCATCAACTAAATCGAGCTGGCGCTCCTCTTGAATTGCATCCTGTGCAGCCCTTCACACCTTCCTTATCTTCAATGAGAACTGTCTTTCAAATTTTTAATAGGCTATTGTCTCTCTCTCTCTCTCTCTCTCCCTCTCTGTCTGTTGTTATACGGGGACATTCGCAGCAACAGCGATACTGCGCCTAATGAACGGGCGGTGGATAAGGGCTGCGTTTTATCTCACGAATATACGTCGCTCACGAGATTGTGGTCACTCAAATCCGTGACGCTCGGAACTGGGTCGTGTATGAAGCGAAGCACTTCTTCGTTACCGGAGCTAGGGAAAGGCGCTCGTGATAGCGCCAGTCGAGAATAGAAAAATCGCCAAGTGGAGATTTTTTAGGGCACACAATCGAAGGGGGGCCAGCGCTACGTAGTAGCGCGAATTGAATTTATCCGCCAACATGTGATGCACCTCCTGCCGGTGTCATTTACTGTTCGCAACCATCATCATCAGCCTGGTTACGCCCACTGCAGGGCAAAGGCCTCTCCCATACTTCTCCAACAACCCCGGTCATGTGCTAATTGTGGCCATGCCGTCCCTGCACACTTCTTAATCTCATCTGCCCACCTAACTTTAGGCCGCCCCCTGCTACGCTTCCCTTCCCTTGGAAGGGAAGCGTTCGTAACGCACTCCAGCAACTGTTGAAGTTCCGTGAACAGTTGTGAAAACTAGTGGTGTAATTCGATATACAGCTGCATATAACTTAGCCCTCATAATGCTGTTCGTAATAATGAGTAAGCTATGCAGGCTCATCATTTTTAAGTTGTCGCGGATTGTTTAACCATTGGCTGCGGCAGATGGCATTATTCTTGTCGTCGAACTAGGTTATGCGAAGAGGCAGACATCACTAGCAAGAGAAATCTAAACACATATTACACTATTTAGGAAAATTATTATTTGCTACTTAATTGATAAATTCATGCTACATATTATAATTTACGAATGGCAGACGGAGTTTTCTAGACTCATCCACTTGAATAGAACTGCCAGAATGACAGCAGTTACGAGGCACTTCCTAAAGTGTGTGACGGAATAAATGGGCGTTCCAGTTACTTTCCTTCAGAGCGCAAAAGATGATTTTGTTAGAGAAAGTTAACCAACTGTGTAGTTTGATGGCGCATATTCTAAAATCAGTGTCATTTCGGAAGGCGCTTGTTCTACGCCGCTACGCACGCGTTTTGTTGAGTTCACGGGCAGTGCAGTTGACTCTGTGCCTCTGTCATATGGTAAGGTATATATTGGTTAAACTCGTAGGTGTCTAAAAGGACGATGTTGTAAATTGAAAGGCAGCCATTTCCATGCATTCTGGAATACCTTGATGGGATTGCGGATGCGCACCCAATTTCGATAGTACTACAGTTCTTCCTGTGACTAGATGACAAGATTGACAGTCGGAGCACCAAATATAGATAAAATTGATGACACATGCCTAAGCATGGCGTCTCTGACGCTGAATGAAAAAATTCAGAGACGACTAGGATACTGACTAATGCGAATTTCGAGCGGAGCTGTTTGCGTGCTTTGAATTAGTGATACGTTGTGGCTAATAACTTGATTCAGAACGACAGGGTCTTCGGGGTGGTGGCGCCACCCTTCGCTCGGGCATCTCGTTTATCAGCTGCCGCAGACGAAGCACTTCCAGCGGTTGCGTAGCTCATTGCTCAGAAATAAATGGCTGACACTCTTTCGTATTATACTCACGCATGGAAACGACAGCAAAGAACGGTGGTGTCGAAACTGTGAGGTAAAAATGTCCCTCTTGATCGGGCGAAATTGTTCAGCAATACACGTTACACTCAAGCACAACGATAGCGGCTAGCAGAGTCGGCGATCATCGGAAATCTGATCTATGGGCCAAGCGTGTCGGCTTTCATACTTGACTCGTCGAAGGTTTCAATGTAATCGCTGGTACCCCCGTGCGTTTCACTCAGCAAGTTCGCTGGGTTACCCCGCCAACGCCGCCGACGCCGACGCTCAGCGCAAAAACAGGCGCCTTGGGACCTGCGCTCTAAAACGCAAAATACTTCTTGGCGTGTGCATTAGGTGAAACCAGCAGTTGTGATTAAGCGGCCAAAACGGACGGGTGCGTGGTTGCAGCTGTTGCCTTATTTTCGTGTGTCATCTGTACTCTATATCTTCCCCAAATTTCAGAAATAAAGTAGTTGCAAGTCAACGCGTGTGTGTCGCCTTCTTTTCCGCGTCGTCTCAAACCTTTTTCCCGTTACTAATAATTGATTGGCAGGTCTTACCGCTTGTTAAGGCCGCCTAAAATCGCTTTCAGGAGAAAGAGAGACAGATAAACTTACTATATATTAGAATAGCTCAAATATTGCACTTCCACGAGAGGTGCCCATACAATGTTTAGTTGACCCAGGCGTAGCTACAGGACGCTGATCGCAGGAAGGAGGCAATCAGTGTGCAAATATTGCCCCCTTGGGACACTCTTATTCCTGCCGAAGGGACAATGGTGCTTGGCTGCTGAGCATGAGGTAGCAGGATCGAATGCCAGCCACAGCGGCCGCATTCCGATGGGGTAAAATGCGAAAACACCCGTGCACTTAGATTTATGTGAACGCTAAAAAACCCAAGCTGGTCAAAATTTCCGGAGTCCTCCACTGCGGCGTGCCTCATAATCAGAAAGTGGTTTTGGCCCGCAAAACCACTAATTTAATTCAGGTTCCTGCCAAATTTAAGAACTCGCGACAGCATCATCTGTTGTAGCTTGTTTCATCCAAACTGTAATTGGTTGCATGTATAAGGTTACATAAAGAAGTAATTCAACTTCTAGGAAGGTTGAAGTGTAAACAAAATAATCCTTAAACTACAATATTACCAGAACATAATTAAGTACAAATATTTAATGACATGTAAATACTTACGTACACACCTCACACACATTCATGTGGTTCTAAGCGTTGTATGACTAACCATTTGATCGATTGACTGATTGATTGATTGTAATAATTGATAGCCGTAACAGAAAAACGTGACAGGATTTAACCTCTCATGACGCCGCTTTATCTTGTCACAGACACTGAACATGACCCTGGCGTCGCAAGCCCTACATCACCAAAACAAGGCACAACGACACCATCCTCAAGAATGCCAGCATCACCGAAACCATCATCAACAACGCCACCCCCACCTCCTCCCCCATCACACCCTCCTCCTCCACCTCCTCGCCCATCCCTACCGCCCGCACCTCCACCCCCACCTCCGCCAACCCCTTCTCCTCCAACTACCACACTTCGTCCGGGTAAGTGCGCTAGTACAACAATAAAATTAATAAATTATTACTGGTATTTTTAATATAGGTTCTAGAGAAACGAAATCCAAACATTTAACATCGGAATATTAGCGCTCTGAGGAAAATGAATTGCGTTGTAACTTCTCATTATCCACTTGTTTTTTTTTTCGATGGAATAAAAAAAAACATGTTAAACGTTGGGCAATGTGCGTTGATGTGCAGGGAGGTCATGTGGAAAAATAATGCATGTTTCAGTTATCTATCATTAGAACAAACGTGCCTTTGCTCAAACGCATCTTTACTTTTTGCCTTTACCTCGACATTATGTCAACCTGTCAATATGTCATGGCTTTATTTATTTCATTCAGTGATTGGCTTAGTTTATTCCTAACTTCCATATACAACACCTGCCTCAAGGCACTAATATTTCGTATGCATGGGAAAACTGTCACCTCACTCTCATCCACAAGTATGGTTTGAAAACAGACGTACAAAACTACAGAATGATATCTCTACTATTCTTTCGCTAGACAATCTTCGAGTCGATCCTGCAGCCATTATTCACATGGAGCGTGCTGAACAACCTAGTGTACATGGGATTATCGCGTTCCAGCAGTCTGATGACAGGAGTCTACTTGACTCTGTTTACTGTGACCTAAGTAAGGCGCCAAATTTTTTTTTCTCTTTCATGACGTATTTTTCCCAGAATGCTAAGAAACTAAAGTTCGTGCATCTTTAATGCCATTGCTCAGGACTACCTGCCAGATCAGCAACGCTGTGTCACCGTCAGAGGACAGTTCTCAAGCATGTTCATACCTCTAAGTGCTGCGCCAGAGATATCTGTCTGTGGACCATTTGTCGTCTGTCTCATGGTAAATGGTGCATACAGAGTCACAAGGAACTCATTTTGGGGCTCTGACAACTATGATGTAGAACGTACGAAAAAAAATTCTTGCTGTTTGGCGAACGAAAGTCATCACAAAAATTTTAGCAGCATTGAAAGTTTGGCTATTATCTTTGCACCGTTTACAAAGAGAAATGTGGTGAGGCTGCATGATGCGACAGTCGTAAACCGTCGGGATTTCCCCCCAAATCTTCATGTCATTGTCATGTAGAAGAAATGAAGACTTGTGAATAGTGGAAAGAACGTCATTAATAAACATTTCCAAAAGAAGTAGACGTCGTCCTGACACTTGAGGGACGCCGCAAGTTGTCATTGGCACTGTTCACTTTGTTTAGCCAAGAATGTAACGGATGCCAAAGGTCCCAGGCACGACGTTACAAACGCCGTGAGACGGAATTATGCACCAGTGCAAATGCTATACTCTCTTGTCCTACGTTTACCCCTCCTCGTCAGTGAATGGTTTATCCCGAATCCCTCCGTGTGAGCAGACACGGCGTGTCCTCACATGGCCGTCTACCTTGGAGTAAGAGGGAATGAGGGTGTCCGGAGGGTGGGTGGTATAAGAAGGCGAGCGAGACGCTACGTGAAGACAAATCATCTCTGCGCATGCGTACAGGAGCACGCACCCCGAACGTTTTTGTATGTGACTTGGAGTGCATCGCTCAGCCGTAACGGTGTATTAGGCTTCCGTTATTGGGTTGCACATCATCTAGCGTTCCCTGCCGCATCCACTCTGATTGTCGATCTGGTTCTAACTCCATGCAGACTCTGATGAAGCTCGCGAAAACCCCCTCCCCGTAACATGTACCAGCTCGCTAGACCATGCATAAAGGAGACGTTTGATCATTGTCGTTAACAAGACATCGTTTATCGAGAAAATCACTGTGCGAGAGCTTTGCCCACTACGAATCAATAACACAGTGCGCAAACTCGATTAGAAACAATGAGTGGCAAACTACATCAAAAACTTTCTTGAAGTCACAGTAAATAGTTTCAACTTGCCCTCTCTAAAGTACACGTGTGGAGTTTTGCGTCAGGACACTTAGGAGATTGTCGTAGCGGAGCGGCCCGAAAGAAATTCATGATGATCCGAAACCAACGAGATCTTCACAGTAAAAGATAGTAACTTGCGAAAGGCACGCTGAAAAGTCATAGACGTGGCATGGAACAAATAAATCGGGCGTTATAGTTCCAAGGTTCCACCATGTGGTCACAGGATGTTTTTCTCCAAGAATACAATATATGAGTCGTGATCCGGCTTGTATAGGCGTTTTCTGAGAGCCTGAAAAATAAAGCGGAATTCTTAACTCCACCCATCAGCCACGTGATTTTTGGATTTTAGGTGCATGCCATGACTGACTTTAGGCCAGTTTTATGTTTAGACAAAAACCAGACGAGATATTTAGAGTGAGCGACCTTGTACTGGAGAACAGATTTTCGCCTCGTGTGCAAAACTAGGTCTTTTACTGACCTGCTTGGCCCTGTACCTTTGTTTTGTCTGTATGTAATAACCACTCGGTAGCAGACAAGATATCATATGAATCAACATAATCACCGCGCTTGAAAGCAAAGCGAAAAGATTCAAATATGCCACGGAAGGTGCTCTGCCTGAGGGCTAACACAGAGGCAGTTATTCTTAGTAACGAACGAAACATATCGGGACAAGACGCACAAATCAAATGGCTGAACGAGATATATTGTTTAACTTGAGAATTTACCAGGCACTGGTCTAAGACATTACCAGAGAAATTGGTGATAGAATCATGCTGCGTAACGTAGCAGAAGGATCGAAAGCCCAATACCAGGCGGTACTTGGCATTTGTAATAAGAATATCAACGGATGCTTTAGTCAATTCAGGCCATACTAAAATTACGGGTAATGGTTACTCCACTCGCGCTACGGAAAGATAATACACTTTCAATAGAAGAGATGATCTCATCAAACGGACAGGGGAATCTTCGTCGATACATAGAGAGATACAATAAACAACTTCACCTCGCGCGTTAGGCGGATTTCTAAACAAATCGACACCTGCAAACTTTCTAGGTCGTCTCGCCGGGAGTGTCTCGCTGAAGTGTCAACGATAATCAATACGCCACCACTTTTTCTTCCAACTCACAGAAGGGCCGGTCACTGCGGAAGGCGTTGTAATGCGTAGAAATAAGACCCGAAGATGAACTTTCACTGCAGAGCCATGTTTCGGAAATACTAAAACTGTGAAAAGGAGACGAAGTCACGATATATAAAAATAATGCGCTTTGGGGCGAAGTGCACGAGTAAGTTGATCAAATATATACAAGTTACGCAACATTTTGATCCTTAAAGTTTAATAATAATATATTAATAATACTAATAATATTAAACAAAAGAAATGCTTCTCAATGCGATATGTATGCACCTTCTAGATTCATCAATAAGCTTCGATATTGCGCCTCATACGTACAAGCAATGACTTTTGTATGCTTCCTCCACATAATTGTGTTGTGGGCAAGTGGAATTCTCAATAACTTCAGTGCGAGATTTTAATTTGCGAATTTTCCAACAAGGATTGGTTCTCATTAAGATAGGAAGCGGAGGAAACAGGTACGCCTTTGAGCGGATATCGTTTTTCTTGGAGAAAACTTCATGTTGGAGTTGAGGCTTCTGATCCCACCAGCACTTCGACAATGGACATCACGGGAGCTGGAGTGACTGGTGTGGGAATCTGCGTTAGCTTATGTTGCTTTTGTGGCTTTCTTTCTTTCATTCTTCTAGATTTCGCTGTTTTAATAGCTCTAATTTATTAAGTTAAGGTTGCTACTAGTTTCCTGATTTCACTTTAAGAGGCACACGGATTCTATGCTTTTATTCAATCGAGGCATTATGCGCTTGTACAAGCTATTTATTGGGCGTGCATGTGTTCTGCTGTATTGCAATCGCCAATTAGTTCAGAATGGAGCTTGCGTCGTTTCTTTCACTATCTCGGACATTTTGCTCTGTTTCATGTGTCCTGGCCCACCTCTAGCTGTATTGATCGGTTTTTCCTTAATCATCTCCGCGACGATAGCGTGGAAAATACCTAATGGTGTTCAAATCCATTATTTCGAAAGTATACCGTAAACTTATCGGGTGTGCTAAAGCACATTGGGTTTTATATAGCAGAACCTGATCGGTCGCACACAAGCTTACTGCGAGAAAGAGAAGAATAACAAGAAAATCATGTTTATGTGAAATTTAATGTTGTACAAAAACAACATCAAAGGTTGAAAGCTAGACAACTCGGCGTGCCCATCTATGTGCTCCTAATAACTCCTAATATAACTCTTAATAACTGCTAATAACCTCCAGCAGAGTGCTCCTATCGGACTCGTTTACCAGAGTTAAAGTGCGACGTTTATGATGCGAAATAACGCTCACGTGCGTTTTACCATATTTGACAATTCCTTGAAATCTTTTATTCTTCGTATTGGGGGGCTCAAAGCTTCCAAATAGTACATATTCACAGGCTCCTCCCGAAGAAAAGTGAATTTAGGTTTAGTTCGTTGGGTTCTGATTTTGCGCAAGTTCTGTTTGCTATATTTTACGAAGAAAAATACCAGTTTTCCTATTTGGCCTAAAACGTATAAATATATTCTGGGTGATTCAGGAAATGTAGTAACAGCAACCTTCATGCCCAGAGATGTCGTTCATGCAACTTTCAGCCACTTCTTGAACTTCACTGCAACACACAAGTGTAGAATATTGAGCAGCTTTTTCGAAAAGCTAATTCAAGAGAGTCGCTCAATTTCATTGAGGTTAAGTTAGCAGCATCATGAGGGTAATAATATTTAACACCAGATTCATTACCACAACCTAATCGGCAGTTATTTCGGTGCTATCGCAGTGATTATGCCAATACCAACACGCTGCTATACCGCAGCACAGCATGCCAACAAGCTCTGAACGCTTACTTCGTTTATACACCCGGCCACACTCAATAAAGCTCAATAAGCACTGTGCAGATTATGGTAACGAATGTTCGCGAAATGACCATATAAAGTGATACAGTGTATACAGTGGGTTTTTGTGTTTCGCAGTAAAACCGACCGTGTTGTCTTGCACGGTCGGGCACCAGGCCGTGATCAAGGATTCGGTGCCCCCCGATGGAACATGCGACAGCATATTCTACACGGACGTCTTCTTCAACAACAAGAACTACAAGATTGAACCATTGTACAGTGACACCGCCTTCAAGGTGGTCCGGTCCGCCGCAGCGACATACTCGAAGACAACGTTCGGAACTTCGATGTATCCGGGGTGAGCTCGACCGTGCCTCTCCATCTTCTTTGCTTCAGCGAAGAAAGAAACGCCCGCCAGCAATATGAGGAATCTATCACTGCTCAATGTAACGTGACTTAATAACTCCGTGAGGGAGGGCAGCGAAACTGTGATAGGTGAAGAAGAACGAACTCGTTCAGGCCAAGCGGAGAGTCTTGCATCGAGTACAAGCTTATAGGCCATAGTGGGATATGCGTCAGCATAAGACTAACTAAGACACGACATAGTGGCCTATTTGATGGTGTAGCGTATTTTCACTTTATGTATAACCTCTACTGTAGCAGCTAAACCTGCCCGCCAGTCTTTACTTTTTTGCTTTCTCACTACGAGCGTACGACAGTGCGTGAGCTGTTGATGCCTGTCAGTTAAAGAAAAGAGCAGCAGCATGCAAGAGAGTCCTCAATACGTAACAAGCCGATATATGATAGCTGGGGAAATCCCATTGTTTTATAGCGGCTAGGCATGCGCCTAGTTTTGCTATACCGCACAATTATCCTAACATATTCCACTCTGGTGTCACTGGCATCCGCCCCTTTTTCGGAAAACACTGGCAACGAAAGGAAGAGAATGCTCGTCACAGAGGAGTAAATATGTTTGTCGCAGTAGATGAGTTGAAAGCCGAACGTATCGCTGAAAGCTGTAGTCTTCGTTTGTATTTTTTTTACATCTATTTCGCCCTTGTGATACGGCTTTTTCTTAATCTAGGCTGACATCATATACAGGGCGTTTCTTTTAGCCGCCCCAAATTTTCTCATAATGGCCTATGGCACGTAACACAATTCTCACGTTTGGTCTAAACCATTTGATGAAGACGCCATTGCTTCTACGAGAAATCAAAACGTTCAATTCAATAATTACCGTAGACTAATTAACATTTCGCTGAATTGCTCTAAGCGACGTATTTCGACCTACGATTTATCGCCGCTAAGCTCACAAGGCGTGCCCACTTGAGGGCGAATTGTCAAGGAAGCACCTGTTTCGAGTTATGAATTTTGAAAACTTGTGGCGAAATGCATTCATGTTCCAGGTAATTTTCTGCTTCAAAGAAGAAAACAGCGCCTTCGTGAAAAAGTAACTGGAACGCCAATGCATTTTGTCGGATACATTGAAAATTAGTATTTAGAACATTTTGTTTCTCGTAGAAGTACTGGCCGTCCTATTGCGTAATTCACAATAAAAGTTAGAATTGGGCTATCAGCCTGGGCAATCTTCAAAAACATTTACTGCAGCTAAAGAAAAACACCCTGTATAGCGTGTAACAAAGATGTACATGTTTTCTTCTTCGTTTAGTATAGATGTTCTTGATTAAATTAACACAGGTAACGGTATAAATAAAAATACATTTACAAGCTCTGTTCACCAAGCTCGAACACAGCCAAGGTGTTGGAAGGAAAATCTCTATAATCGTCGTTTCCTTCTACACCGTCACCAATGTTCTCCTTGTCACATTGACTGCAGTCACATGACATTGACTCGGACTGGAAAAGCGTCGACCAGGCGTCTAAGACAGGTTCGTAGGTGAGGGGTATAGCTTTAGGCGGAAATGTGCATCATGTGTGAGGAAGCAGAGGGCGTGGTATCATCGAACGGGGCCCATCCCGAAAGTAACGTCTGTCACTTGTCGTGGTACGGACGGCTGGGCAGGACATGGTAAGCGCCGGAGTACCGCGAAAGTTGTTTTTGAGTGAAGCCAACGAGCTGAGAAGGGGACCAGAAAAGTGTCAAGTTCACATGCACTGACGTGGGCGTCCCGGTGGTTGGAGTGGTACAACTTCAGGCGTGTTTACACCGCTAGGTGAATGGGCACAATCGGACGTTTCTCTTCTGTTGTACCAATGGAGTCGCAAGCGTATTCACCCGCCAGTTGTGCAGGGACCGGAACAAGGTTGCAAAAGGCTCCATTGCTTTCTGTCGGGAGAGAAGATGCAAATGAGAGTAGCCGTGGGTGTCAGGGCCTGAGGGTCTATACGCATAGGCGGGACAAGGGAACATAGTGTCCCAGTCACGATTATCAGATGAAAGATAAATTGACAAGATATCAGGGATCATGCGATTCAAGCGTTCGATAAAACCACTGTTATGAGGGTGGTACGCAGTCGTAAGCTTTTGCATGCTGGCACAAGAAAAAAGTAAAGCTTCGCTAACTTTACACCAGACGCAGCTCTTTGAAAATCTGACGCGAGGCGCGGTGATGTAAACCGACGTCTAACATTAAGAAGTCGATAACGCCTGTAGCGTAAATGGTTCTGAGAATTGTTGTGACGGGAGAGGTCTTGTGTTAGCCATATCTCGGGGACAACGGACAACGCTTTCTCTTAAGGCTAATGAAGCAATATTTCTATATTATATTCCTTTATAGCGGGGACTGTACGCAAAAGTGCAGGCGAGTTTTCGCCAAATCTGTCCAATACTGGTGCGGCAGAAAAGCATGGACTCCTCTTCACATTAGTTTCTCCCTTGCATCCATCATCTCATTCCAGTTCATTTCATACTGCACATAATTGCTGCAGACGACCATTTATCTTATGGCGTGCTTGACCGGGCTGGTCAACGCACCATTTTCTGCAAGCAATGCAGGCGGAACAGACATCCCTCGCTCGTAAAGCTTCCTGCCAATATTAAGGCGTATTGTTCGAGCCGCTGCTGATGAGTTCTGACCACTGCTGTCGAGAGGCGGCGCAACCATGCACTTTCTTCAGCCGAAGTGGAGCTCGAGTGAAAAAGCGTTCTCGTATACCCTTGGATCTGTGTCGGTCGCATGATCTTCGAACCTCCGCTTTAGCTTAAGGAAGTGTCGGTGTTGTCGTTGTTTTATTTATTTATTTATTTATTTATTTATTTATTTATTTATTGCGCAGAACCATCGGTGAATTGGTACGCACCAAACAGCAGGATGTTGAGAGCGCCATGACCAAGCTCTTCAACGACAACTTCGTGCACTTCGGCATGCTGAATGTAGATAATATAGAGGACTACGACAAACTCAAAGATGGCCCACTTCAGTACTTGAAGGTAAGCATACGTATACACGGCCACTATATTCATTTTTACTCTTTAATATACCATCAAGGTGTATTATTATAGAAGGAAATGGTCCCACATGGTTGGTAATAATAATTTAATATTTATTGGGGGTAGGGAAATGTGAGGCATATACACAAATGGGAATTATTCTTGATTGAAAAGAACAAAGAATTACGAGAAACAGAGAAAAATATATATAATATTTAATAATCAAATTATGCAATAGTAACTAATATTTTCACAGATGCATTACCACATTCAATAGTGATGAGTGATATGGAAAGGTGATTAATGTCGATCGATATGGGGGCACATATGAATTTAAATATGGCTGTCTAGAATCACTCGCTCAGGTAACACTGATCCTTAAGCGAAATATTCTACGGCGACTTTTCAGGCTTGCTAGAGAAGGACGTAATTTTGTTTGCGTTATACTAGCGATATGACCGATAAGACAAAATGAATACGACAGAAGTATTCTGCACCATTTCGAGGGAATTGGGTCATGGTACAGCTCCCATAACGATGCGGCGAACTAACGTTTACTACGAAGAAGCGTTAAACCGAATCCACAGGAACCTAGACTGGCCTTGATTCAAGGATGACGGCCGAATTTCAAAAAGTTAGAAACTTTTTAATATAATAGTGAAGATGGAATGCACACCTTACAATCAGCGGAAGCTAAGCAAAGGGTTCGGGAAGAGGTTAATTCAAATGCTCCCAATTTGATCATTTCTTTCCTGCGTCTATGGCGTAAGGGAAACTGGCCAGCTCAAGCACCCTCGTGCACCCATGCTGAACAATGTGATGACTTGTACCTTGTATCTGGGCTCACACATTACTGTCGCCCATACAGACGTAAAGCCGGCCGTGGTACTCCCTCCGTAAACGCAATCAGTATATGTATCCTAGGGCTAGAGGTAAACAGCTTCGCCGTGAAGAAAAAACAAGAAAACCACGGGACAGGCGGGGGATGCAAATTCAAGACGATGAGCACAAAGCGAACAAGGTGAAAGCCGGATCCAACGTTTCGAGAAGTGGACTTCTCTTCCTCAAGAAGGGATATACAAGGATTGTATAGGCGGTCTTGGAAATGTCATGTCCACATATTCCACCTTGAACAAGCTAAGTCCGCGTTTCTAAACCTCCGATCCGGCTTTCGATTTGGACTCGTTTCACAGTATAAAAAATGCGTTTGTCTGAGAAAACATTCATCTTGTCGCCGTTTTCGACGCTCGTCGCAAGCAGGCGGAAACTTCACCACGCGTCTTTATGGACATCGCTAGATTCTTTACCGCTGATTTCTAGCAACACAACACTGTTTTAACCTTCACCTGGATTGTTCGAGACACTTCACTTTCGCAATGGTCAAATTATCAGTAAAGTTTATTCTGGGCCACCAACACCCTTAGAAGATTATTTAGCCTAACTGTAGATGCCCAAGGCTGTCTGCGCGCCTGAGCAAAACGCACGTCGTATCTTCGAGCTAATGTGCGGCGGTTACGAAGGCAAATGGTCAGCCGAGATTGTTTGTGGTTTGATACTCGCTTGGTTTTGAAGGTCACGTGATCTCAAATTACCCAGAGAGCTAATTAAGAGCCGCTGCCGAGGCTCTTAATTATATCAACGTTGACAGGGCGTTTACTCGCGTTCAACGAGTAAGATACTGTCAGGTTTATCTCTGCGCAAGTGATACCAAGATTTGCCAAGATGATACCAAGATGATACCAAGTGATACCAAGCAATTGTTTCCTGCAATATGCACGGCTGATAAAGCGTGAAACTTAATTTGGTGTAAGTGGCTAATACTTTAATATCGCTAGCAATGCGCCGGCTTTTGGCAGAAGCAGTGACTTTCTTTTCTATGTCGTGATGCTCGTGCTTCTGTGATCGGTAGTTCCTGGTGGTTGCGTTAAACCCTCACTATGGATCATATCCCGGCATTCGCCATTCGGACAGTACTTTGTGAAAAAGAAATTGTTCTCCAATCCACGCGGTGGTTGCGCAGCGAAGCCTTAAACCAGAATTAAAACGGTTGCCCGTTGAGAGGTAGCTTCAAATTAATCACATGGCTATATTGTTATCCGACTGAGACGTTTTACCGGCCTGCGACTTCGCTTGCTCCACAAGTTCGTGCAACAGAATGAACCAGAGAGAACAGATATGCAATTAACCACCCTTTCGTGGAGTTTCTTCAGCATACTGCTCTTCAGGAATCTTCATGGCCTTCTCATACCATATGCGAACACAAACCAGTTTGCAGACGGTTTCTTTTTTTACATACAAAAGTGTTGTTACATCAGTCCCTGCCATTGCTGCTCCCTGGCCACTGCAGCATATCCAACCGTAATCCTTACCGGGGAAAGTTGCGACAACGGAAATGCGCAAAGGCGAACATTCAGAATATTTTCTCACAGCCAACGTGTATCTGCATGGCTAGCAGCTTCATTTGCCCGTCCGTCTGTCACCTGTATGCCGAAAACTCCTGCGCCGACACCCCATGCGCACGCGCAAACAAAGAAAAGGAGAAGCGTGTGATTGGCTGCGCCAGTAGTGACGTCGGTGCTTTCCGTCGCAGCCGAGCGCGCGCGCAGGAGTTTCTCTCCAGCTCCGAAATGGGTTGGCCACGCGGCATATGTACTCCTGAGGAGCAGGCAGCTTTCGATCTGCAGCGCCGCGAGAAAAACCGACAACGAGCTCATCGGCGCCGTAATGATGCAGCTGCCGGGACACACAGAGAGGCTCGCGCAACCAAGCGGAAGCAGCACCTGCGTACCGAAGAGCGACAGCCTAGCAAGCCGTTGTTTAATTGGCCGTAGGGATTAACCCAGTCAATTGCACCGGCGCCGCACGTTTCGCCTTCGCGGGTTAACTGTACGGAATGTTTGGGCGCTGATTATTTCTTTACCCCGCATTGCCGGCGCCGCCGCTGCCACGGATGCGAGGAGGCGAGCGTCACCTAGTGGCTGCTGCAAGAAACCCAGCTCTGCACGCATTGGGCGCCTCGCGCTTACTGTTTCGAGTTTTTTTTCTGCGCACACAACAGGCCCTGTCGTGTCGTGCCACGACACGACACGACAGCTCATGTAGCTCAGCAGCTCATGTAGAAAGGTTATATGGAATTCAGTTAGCCTTCCTAATGACATATAATATGTGAGTATTCCAAGACAGGTTGCATGAAGTGTGGACACCGATGTACTTGATTTCGGTGTGTGGTTCAGTTTATTTACAAGAATGAAGTTGCTTTGTTTCTCTAGTCCCACGCATACAATCTGTGCTTATTCACTTTTACTTATATTAGGCATATGTTACACTAGGAGGAAAGCACTAACATTGACTATTAGCTTTGCACCACATTCCGCCATGATCAGCGATAAGAAAAATCAATATTGCAAGAAACACTTTCTATTCGTCATTTAAAAAAAAATGTAACGAACCTACAAAGGGGAGGACTGCGATACAGCACTGCGCACCGCAAGTGCTCATTATTTGAATCTTTAGCCCAGCCGAGGTGAACTGAGTAGTTTTACAGAAAAGCTTGCATTCACGTCCACCTCAGAAAGCCTATTTTCAGATTTGGCAAACTAAGTTTGCATATTTAGAATCTTTAGGAGGAGTTAGCACGGTGTATGCGTCGTAAAGTAGACTAAGGTGTACGAGGTACTACGACTGCATTGCAAAGCCGGCCAGCGTACCCCCCTGGCAATCAATTCCGGTTATGACACTACCTCCGGTATCGGCGTACACATTTCGCTTGCTTATACAAAGAGCACAATCGCACAAACCCACAACAAAGAAATCGCGACATTTCGTATATATATATATATATATATATATATATATATATATATATATATATATATATATATATATCATTCCCGTTTTTATTGTGCTACTATTCCTTGAATGCTTGTTAGTTATAGCCATTCTATCGATTCTACTTTACTTTGAGGCAGTGTCGTGTACATTGACCTCAAGCGTTGAATATTATTGTTTGTCCTTTGCAGAATTTTGACACCAGATTACGGTGTGTTAGCGCATTTGTTACACTGTATTTTTGTATATGTATTCACTTATGTATCCTAATTATTGTTTAGCCTTTGAGTGCACTCTCCGCCCTTACACAATGCCTCTAGGGCCTGTAGGGTACCTTCATATAAATAAATAAATAACAATATACGCGGCCCAATTCGTCATGTTCTGCTGGATTGCCTCAAGAGGTGGTCATAAACTGCAGGAGCCTCAATGGCTCTAGTTAAACACATTCACTGTTTGGCTTCCCTAATTATTCGCTTAGGACACCTGCTGAAGTTAAAGAAGCTTATGGAATCTGAGCATTAGTACAGTATTGTCAATGTTAAGGCTAGCAGCTGCACTTGAGAGAGTCCTAATGGGCCCTTCGCCGGCTTTTTGTATTACAATCACGTAGTTGTAGCTTGAAAATAATGCAGGGTTGATTCGCTCAGCAAAGTATTGCGCCGGGAATGCCGCGGAAGGAGTTAATGTCAGCAAGATCCCGCGCGCCCGTGTTCTTTCAATTATATACGGTATACAAGGTAAAGCTTCTTGACTGAACACAGTGGCCGCGAGACCTTAGGCAAACAACTATAGCTGGTCTATCGGATTCAGTCGGGGAATCAAGGAAAAGCACGTAATAAAAACGTCTAACGGGTGCACGGTACTTGACCTTGATTGTTTGTGCCCCTAATTCATTCAGTCACGCATTCAGGAAAATAACTTGCGGATCAGAACTCTTTTTAGCAAATCGTACCAGTGAGTAAAATGTATGCTGGGGCCGTTCGGTACGCCGCGCTATACGTAGAATATAAAACATGCACAAAAGAAAAATATTAATGACAACGAGAGGATGAAGCCTCATTTCACCGTTTTTCGACCGCCATTTCGTCCAGATTGTGGGAGATTTCCTAAGTACACCTGGCCACCACTGCGCCTTGGGAGTAGGACTCGTCGATGGAAAACTAGGTGCACTTATCCTGGACAAAGCCAAACTAGCCACCGAGTGAGTATAAACTGCCGAATGGGAGTCCTCACCTGAACCTGTATTGAACTGGAGGTCGCGAGTTCGTTGCACGACCGCAGAGGCCGCATTCCAGAAGAGGCGGCGTATACAAAAACGGCGTTGTACCCTGTTTCGACGAGCTTTCGCATTCTGGGACTCCGCGTCCACTCGCGTGAACAAGGACTTTCATCCTCTTTCGTAATTAAACCCGAAATGACAAGCTGATAGCAAGCCACTGTTGGAATGCGAACCTGAAACCTCCGCATGATGCGTGCTTAGCTCTGACAATTGTGCTTTCTCGGATGCTGTTCCCACGTCCGCGTTCTCACGGGTTAATTTATGCGCACGGTGTTCATCCCTAACAGGGGGTTTCCCGCGGCACCCGTGGCATCTCGTCGACAGCGAATGTCGGAGATCGTATAGACCGACGGTGTAGCGTTAGGAGGTGAACTTTGCGGGCATGCAGCTCACCAATAAAGCCTCGAATGCCGTGCCAGAAAGCTTCAACCCTTCCGAAATTTGGGGCCCTTTCTATGCAATGGATTATGGACATTGTTCTGTCCGCGGAAGGCAACAACAGTGGGATGGTAAAAATTAATCCGCAGCACTACATTCACGCGTCGTCGGAATAAAGCCGTCCAGCCTAAAGCATTTAAAGCAAATCTCGGTTTGTCCTGCCAGATTGCATATCATGAGGTCATACGTCGTTACTCCTGCAGCCATAAAGAAAGGATTTGAACAAGAGGGGACACTTTTTTAAATAAATCCCTTTTCCTTCATTTTCTACAACTTCACGTCGTAGTCGATGGGCTTGGTGGGTTCCATGCCCGGAACGCCGCCCTTGCCGCAACACACTGTAACTAAAGACTGCAATCGAGGCAAGGTAAAGTCGCCTAATGGGGTGTCATTCACATGCCGCAAGTGCGCGCAGTTGCTACTAGTCATATGTAGCTCTCCGTTTGTTCTTAAAGTCAGAAATCCAATTTTCAGTTCTCCCTTTTTGCACGAAAACGTAAGCTAAAAGGAAACGTATTTCTCCCCTCGCTCTACCTGCGTTACTCCTGCGATGTCTTATCTTCAGAACAAACGTTCTAAAAGTTGCTGGAGGGCGAACCTCTGCTAAGAATATATAAGAAGCGTCTGGTCGCTCGAAAGTAATCTCTGGCCCCACGGTGTCTTTTCTTTTTCCTCCTTTTTCCTTCCAGACATTTCCCCAAGATAACCATGATGGTCATCAAAGTACACACGGAAAGAGCCGAAAACCTTGGACGGCTGTACCCTATTGCACCGAACCCCGATTCTGTGAACACAGCCATTTACGTCACGCTGTCACTGGTGAGCGAATTTTCAGTAGGGAACGCACACTAACGTGGCCTGCCCCATTTTCATCAATCTACAGTGAACCTTTCTATGGCTAGGATCGCGAGATTTCTACGGGGTATAACGTAGACAAAAAACTACCATAACCAATGGCGTATACGTTCAAATGCAATGGCTAGTAGCTCCGTGTGGCAGAGGCTACAAGCACTCAGCAGTATGAGGCGAACAGTGCATAAATGCGAATAAAATCGTGGCATGAGCTACTGCATTGATTCGTTGGCATTCCTTCATTGGCATAATTCATTGCATATTGCATTGATTATCGACACTCATGATTGAAGGTAATATTTCGGTGCAAACTTGACCACGACGAGCCGTACATTTCGCTACTTAGCAACACGTGAAGAACAGTACATGTTTTAATAAAGAGCAAGCTCAAAACAAGCGTCTCATTCATGACATCGGCGAGCCTTGCCAGGATTTCAACAGCCCAATGGCCCATTATCAGGAGTTGCAGGCAGAGTCGGAACGTTTGGCGGCAGTGGCCAAGGACCTAAGCTTGTCAAAGGAGGAGATGATGGTGTTTTATGAGAGCGTTCAGCTGAAGCAGGGTAAACACTGAGCTTACTTGCGACTTCTACGAATAGGAAAAGGATGTGATTTATAGGCTTCGATGGATCTCAAGAAGGTGACCTGGAATTGAACAGACATCCAATCTGTACAACTCGGCAGCACGTCATGCGATGACACTCCATACTCTGTTTCACGAACTGTGTGCAGCATTATGAAAGCCATAGCTTTCGGTAAGCAATGAGAGAACAAGTGCAAGTTTGGAAACTAATTGGACGACACTCTCAACCGTATCGTCTGAGTGACTGGTTTCCGAGGACATGCCAGTTCACCCTTTGACTGCCATATGGTTATACTTTTGTTATGTTGCGAACAGTAGGTGAAACACTTATTGGGCCTCAGAAGCACAAATGAAAAACGCACAGAAGCACAAAAGGCACAGAAGCACAAGTTAAAGAAATTGATTTACACACGAAAGTATCATGTAAGAAAATCATAGCGCAAGTTTTTACCTCTGTCAGCACACTGCGAAGGCCACATCTGAAAATTTCACTTTAAGTCATGCCGCAATGTCACATGTGTAGTCGCTCCACGAAAATTATTTGTAGTCTGCTGCATGAGAAATGTTAGCATAACTGAGGAGAGCGAATTTGGAAGGTGGCACAATGCAAACATGATCGCAGGTGTGCAGACATTCACTATGTTCTTTTACAGCAAGTCTGTGCACACATAAGGACACAGCCTTTTCCTGGAATTGAGCTTCAGGACTGCTGCACTTGCAGTTGATAGTGAGAAAGCATGCACAGGGGCCTTAAGTGTGCACTACACAAGAACGCTGTGAACAATATAAAGCAACTTTTCTAAACAAGCAGTAAGCGTCATCAAAAGAATGAGCATGAAATATAATAAACAAGCTAATTTCATACTTAGGAGGCTTACAGTGCGTATGAGCAGACGTCTTAGAAGTGTCATTGCGCAACTTGGTTCCGTTTCTTAAAACGCTTTGCAAGCTCATAATTATGCATGCTTATCTTAATGCTTAGAGTCGGATTCAGCAGTTTTAACCACCTGGACATCACGGATGTCAGCAATCCTAAGATACAGCAAAAAGAAACAAGAAGTAAAAATTTGCAGATTTACAACAATGCCTCGCAATTCGTATACATTTAGGCGAAGGAAAAACGTGTTCACTTGGGTCCCTGAACTGGTGCTCATGTCGTGCGATCAGTTTTGGTTTACTTTTTCAGGCCATTGCATTTGCTCTTCTGCTGGTTTCTGCGTAGATGCTTCCCCTGCCTTTTTATTCCTCCCTGCAGTTATGAACATTATGGCCTGCGGCTCATCATAACATCAGATTCGCAGCAATTCAGATGCTGCCTGGCTAAGACTCTCAATGTTAGTTCTTGTAACAACACAAAAATATCCAAGAAAGTAGATGGAGAATCCGTGCCGCGGTAACTCAATTGGTTAGAGCATCGCAAGTGTAATGCGAAAACGTGGGATCGTTCCTCTCCTGCCACAAGTTGTCATTTCATGCACTTTCGTTGCCATTTATTTATCATTTATTCAATTCAACTAGTAAGAAAAAGTAATGTCCCGTATGTTTTCCTTGGTCTACATCTGTTGCATTCCCATGATCCCGATATGGGGGTATTTTTTAATGCTACGTAGTGTAAACAAGCTACCTAGCTGAAAAATATCCTTCAACCGCATACTTGATTAAAGAGATCCGGTCTGGAGAAGTGTGGATGCGAATATGCCACTGTGGACCAAGACTATCCAAATTGAAGTAGCATACCCACGCGCGTATATTCGCCCCAAGCGGCTAAAGCGCAAACGGCACCACGTGAATTCGGGGAAGGAAACAGTGAGACAATAGCGTTTCTCGAAACGCCGATTTACTCTAAAAGAAAACAGTGCACCGAGTCGTAAAACATGGGGCTTCAGCCGGAGAGAGTCGCCTGCTGCCCGCGAAGGAGCTGGACCGGAAGTCGAGGTTGCAAGCATGCGAACCCGTATCCCGGAGCCGTCAAAATGCATTCGTCTTCTCGTTTCTTACAAAAACGCGAACCCGTTATGGTTATGGCATTCGTTGCTCACATTAAGTAACAAAAATCTTTAACAGACAGCCGAATTTGCGGCTGGGAGCTATTTCTGTCGGCACTGATCTTCCTAACGTGCACCGACCGCAACTAAGTTCATTATTAAATTCTGAGGTTTTATGTGAAATAAGCACAATATGGTTATGAGGCACGTCGTGGCGCAGGACCCGGGATTGATTGAGTATTCAATCTGGGGTTATTTGACGTGCACCCAATGCGTGTGGTACACGGCCATTTTTCGCTGTTCGCACCAACAAAACAGGGCCGCCCGGGCGGGTATACAATACCACGACCTCAGGCTCAGCAGCGCAGCAGCAAATTCATTCGGCCACGCCGGCGGGCAAAAAGGAAGTCAACGCTCAGGCCAACGACGTGTTCAAGGTGAAGAGATAGCGGACAAGGAAGTCGCGCGACCAGAGACCTACCACCGCTAAATAAAATTCGGTATTCCGTTTTAGCAGCGGAATGCTGGGTGGGCTGCGCTTTTTTAGGTGTACCCTTATAATTTTATTTCGGCGTTTTGCTATAGCTATGCATAAATGTCCAGGCGCTACCTGAAGCCGTAAACTCCGCCGCTATAGGCGTGCTAGTTAAGTAGAACATGGGAGACTACACGAGGGGGACGAAGGCCGGGGGGGAGCCGAAGAAAATAACAGATAGCCAAAGACATCCAGGACAGGCACATCTCCGATATGCCTGCCTTGGTTAAAGTGTACAAGGGGGATTTAACTATGAATGGTTGGGTTTTCGTTATGATAAACAGGCGCTATAAATAATTAAGTGTCGGTGTCTCAGCTTCTCAGACTTCCACAAAACAAAAGAAAGCCCACTCTTACGGAAACAGGAGGCCCGATAAGCCTGGAAATGTGCGAGCGCGGAAGATGGGTGGCAACGTCGCCTTCAAGTTCCGGCAAAAACCTGACCAGCTGCTTCTTTCTCGGTAAACAAAGTCTGCACTGTATTCTGAAGGAGCCAAGTACTGAACACGATATATTTCGAGAATTTTCTTGTTCCACAGCCGCAAAAGGGCGATAACATACTTCAAAATCAGGGCCGTATAACGCGAAGCTATTACAATATGATTTTATTACAATCTACTTACGTCAAATTTGCGTAACCGCTGACGCAAGCTTCAGGCGATTTCATCCGCAGGGTTGTCTGAACAAACCAGTCTTACGTTCTCCCCTCATTCATAGGAGGTCACTTTAGTTTGCTTGAAAAACGAGTAACATTGCCAGCACTGAGCGGCTTGTCTTGTCTAATTGGCTTACAAGAGGCGAGTAGCATGCTCAATTGGAGAGCTATTCGATGGGGCCCTACCGAAGCACTGTCTGTTGATAACCGGTAGAAGAGGGGATGCCGATGTCTGCGATTGGTCCGCTTTTTCTTACTTAGCTTGCGGCGGTTTGTCCAAAATCGCGGTGGCATGCAAGGGTAGCCTAAATATGACGCTAAGACGGATCCTCAGCAAAGAAGAGCTGGCAGAACGAGGTCGTAAGCGTGCCGAAAGTTCACGAAAACTTTATAAGGCCACGAAAAAAACTTTATTACATGCAAATAAACCCATGCTTTTCGGCAGGGGCGAGTAGCCAGTGCCGGAGCAGTTGGCGGCAGCCATCGTTTATTCTTTTCGGAACGAGGCAGCCCACGGCTATTAAGAAGAAACTTCAGTTTTGTTCAGCATAATAATGCCTCTTTAACGCGTACGTGTCAATTCGACTCGTTAAGTTTTTGCGGATTTGTGACGTCGCGTGAGAGGCAGCTGAAGTGGGTGCAGCCCGAAAACTTTTGACCTATAGCCGAGGGCTAATGGCAAAAATGCGTCGAATGAGTATTAACTATTTTTGTTTTGTTTGGTCAAATTATGCATAATCAGTGCGTACACGCCACATCAGATGGGGAGCTATCGCGGATTTTGTGGCGTCGCATGACAGACAGGTGAAGGGGAGGTTGTCCAATAATGATTTTGACCAATCGCAGTGGGCTGATTGCAGAATTTGGATTAAAAAGCTTGGAATAGTTTTACGTTAGAGCGCCCTCAGGTCACATTCCCTTACGCGCGCAAAGGTCCTTGTGCGAAATTCTCGAAATTCAGGCAGACACCATTTCAGCATGAATGTCAAAGTTAATACATTACGATTGAAGCGATGCAGCGACACTCCAGATTGTCTCCGCCGAAACGCGTCATGTCCCGCTTCTCTCTGCACGCGGTGCGCCATCTGTCGGCGCCGCTTTGAAATGCATGCGTGGCCCGTGTTCTGCGTTGGCGTCAAAAAGGCTCATTGAACAGGGGCACATGCCAAGTGACCCATGGTGGTCAAACGGTTGCCTGCATGAGGCGATTCCATTAGCGCAGCAGCCCGATGCTTTTACTCGTTTACTCTAAACCAGCAAGTGATGCATGTCGGTGTGCAAACTCATCGCAATGGTAAATGTCTGCTGTCGGGTGAGTTGGCACATGAATTTTAGAAATGGCTTTAGGGACAAAAAATAATAAGCATGGACAACAGAATAAAAGACACGGACAGGCGCACACTGGCAACTGATTTTTTTCCCCTGATGTCTCACTTATATTCCCTCAGGCATGTGAACAGGAACCTACGCAGGTGACTTCACATGAGATAGAAACAAAACCTAATCCTATCCTAGCATCCAGAAAACAACACATTTTCGTGAAGAGACAACGATGGTACGCTGATACAGTAGTATCGTATCCTGATTTTTCGTAATATGCATTTGTTTTCCAGCAAAGGCTCAGGTGTCCCAACTTTGGAACGATGCGGCAAATGCGAGCCTGCTCTACTCTTGATTGACAGAGCTTGCTCTCCCAATTGATCATTTATACAACGCCCACTTTGCCTGATATATACCTTGCCGCAGTTAAAACGAGCCTTATACACGACGTCTCCGGAACATTTTATTTTCTTTCAAAAAACCCCTTACGTGGTTCTTTACAAACTCGGCACTTCTTAAGGAACACAGCGCTAGCTAATTCGAGAGAGTTTTCGAGGAGCCCAAAGTACTAACGGTACATCGTGCCTAGAAGCAACATTGTTAAACGAATGAACAACACTGTGTACATACGGGGTGACAAGAGGATGCGTTTTTCCATTTCTTTTCGCATTCTTCCGAGGCAGTGTTAGCCTCACGCCAGAAATTTCTTGAACAAAGCTTCGCTCAGCGAAACTTGCAAAGAAGCAGGAAAGCCCGCCAAGCCAAGCCTAGACACCTGCAAAGTAACACTGTTCTGTATGACGTGGGGGCATGACCTTCTTAGAGCCAACCGTAAGGTAGTAATGGCAATAGCTCGTTTTACTGTTTTCGAATGGGTGGAATGAAATGACAAGAATTCCTTATGTGCATGGGGTGGCACGTCCAAAAAACGCGGTCTTCATGAAAGGTGAGAAGGTCTAAAATTTCCAGTTTGTCAAAAGCAGGAAGGGAATTGGTAAGCTTCAGCGATAATCCACGCACTCTGTGTCCTTAACACTCTGTCTGCGTACAGTCCTTTCATTTGTTTAAACAACCAAAAGTCACCTACATACCTAAAGACCTTCAAAGCCTTGTCCTTTAACAAAGGGCTTTCAAAGTGTTGGTCAATGTTTGCAAAAAAAAAGTGCATAACGCAGGTGACACACATGACCCTATACATATATGATTCCTCTCAACATACAGCTCATGTTTAAACGAAATGAACGCTAACCCAAGATAAAACTCCAAAAGGGCTAAAAGGTTCCACGGGAGCTTCAGCTTTGTGCTGAAATGACCCATCTTCATTTTTTTTAATACATGACCACACAGGCATAAAAAAACTCCCAGTGAGATATAGAGCTAGACAGCTCTTCAACATCAGTCGAGAAAGAGTTCCCCAGAAAGCGATTATCCTGAAAGAATGAAATTGTGCAACAATAATTTTTTACTAAAGACGGGTGGTCCAGTCCCAGGCTTTCAACAAATACTGACTGGCCAGTTCCTGCAAAAAATTGTTTTCGCTGACTATGCACCTGAACGGCATCATCGGTTTGAATTTTAGTGTTGAAAAAACGCACACAGAATACTGCATTTGCACACCCGGATGCTTTTTGCTAACTAACGTACGCAAGCCATGATTATTGCACAAACGAACAGTTTGAGCTTTTGCCTTGAGGGCTGACAGTCGCACAATTCTGCAATTCTTCCGTGTAGCCTCCATAACCTTGAGTTCGAATTGTCGTTTTTTCAAGAGCACGTCCCCTTCTTGGCCTGCCACAAAGAAGCGTACGTCATTGTGTCTCAGAAAAGACATAGCACTGTCCAAAGGATCAAGGCCACTCCGACTTTCTTTTAGAACAGTGCTCAACAAGCTATCTGTACCATCAAGAACGCACTTTTTCTGACATTCTGTCTTAGCTCTGCTGGCCACACGCCTATTCACGGGAGAAGCTCGTGGGCAGGAATTTCAGGCCGAACACTGTATTAAAGCGCGTTCTCCAGAACCACAGAAACCTCATCTGGTGCTTGAATGTCCCCCAGAACCTGCATACCTGCAGAATGAATCTTCTTTTCCCCTACGTTTAGGTAGATGCAGAAGACGCCGTTGGCAATGGTATTCAGTTGTTTCAGCAGCCAATTTCATGAGATCTTGAAGTTTCATGTGCGCAATCCAGGAACATTCTTGTGAGAATCATAGAGAGAGAGAGAGACAGACTTTATTTTGGTTCCTTCAAGGATTTAGCGTCTCGAGGTCTCGGTCGTCTTGGGCGCCGGTGACCTGGAGCCTCTTCCAGCGAGGGTGGACCCCTATTCCAGGGCTCCACTGAGCCTTGCTACCGCACTAGCGTGCTGCACTAAGGCCCTTTGGGCCGTGAGCTCGCAGCTGGCAAGCTGACTCTCCCATTGCTCCGCACTCGGGTGTTGGTGGAATGATATATTGTGTTTACATTCCCATGTGACATGGTATAGTGTGGGTGTGGCCCCACACCAAGGGCAGGTGTCTCTGTATTGTGTTGGGTACATTTTGTTTAGGATGCATAAATTTGGGAAGAAGTTTGTCTGCAATCTGCGCCAACTCGTTGCTTCCTCCTGCGTTAGAGCTTTGTGCGGTGGGGGATATTTGGCTCTCGTCCCTCTGTATAAGTTTAAGATTTCTGTGTTCCCTCCCTCACAAGCGTGTGGGTGATACTCCGGGGCACGAGACTGCTCTGCTCGGAACGTAGTCACTCGAGCTAGGATGTCTTCCCTTTCGTTACCCTCTATGCCTGCGTGGGCCGCAATCCAAATTGACTTGTGCGTAACGTTCCTCTCGGCGAAGTTGGCTCCGCCAAGAATTCTGAGTGCGGCTTTGCTAATCCTGCCCCTCGTGTAATTTCTGCACGCTTCCTTCGAGTCTGTTAATATGTTTAGAGGCCTGCCTGTCCTATATCCTTCTACTGCCGCCAGCGCCACAGCAATTTCTTCGGCCTCCGCTGTGTCGGCTGCCTTTGGCGTCGCACATGTGATCAGATTCCCGTCGCCGTCCCCCACCACCGCCGTGGCCGTGCGCTTCCCTTCTCGTGGGTACGTGGCAGCATCCGTGTGCACTGTGTTCTCTAGTAGCGCGAGTGTCTTTTCCACGTATTCGGCTCGCGCCTGCCTTCTGCTCTCGTGGAGGTTGGGGTCCATGTTCTTAGGTACTGGCCTAACGCTTATTGTTTTTTTATCCAGTCGGGCAGGTCGGCGTATCTATCTACGTGTCCACTCGAGTCCCGTCCCAGCCTAGTCAGGAGCGCTCTCCCTGCAGGGGTGCTTTTGAGTCTGGCTTTTTGCGTTTCAAGCAGGGCTTCCGCCAGTTTGCTGAAAGTGCTGCTGATGCCCAGTTGGAGCCGTTTTTCGTTTGAAGCGTTTTTTGGCAGATGGAGAGCCGTCTTGTATGCTTTCCTGATTATCGTGTCCGCCTGTTCCCTCTCTCCTTTGGTCATCGCGTGGTACGGTAGCGAGTAGATGACTCGGCTGACGACCAGGCTGCCGACGAGTTTGAGTGTGTCTTCCTCTTTCATGCCGTATCTTTTTTGGGGGACCTTGTTGATCATCCGGCCCACCTGCTCCGTCACTTTGCTCAGCAGGCTGATGGTGTGGCTGCATTTTCTGCTGCCCTGTAGCCACATGCCCAGGAACTTGATCATATTCTTTTCCGGAATGTTTTCACCATCAAGCGTTACTTCCAGCGTTGCTTGGGTGGGGTGTCTACCTACTTTCAGTGATTCGGATTTTTCTGTGGAGCATACCGTCCCCTCTCTCTGGTGTACCTTTCGAAACAGTGCGCAGCCTCTTGTAGCTTCTCTTGTTTTTCTCCCAGTGAACCTTGCGTGACCCAAACCGTGACGTCGTCCGCGTACATCGCGTGTTGGATGCCCTGAATCTCGCCGAGTCGTTTTGCCAGGCCGATCATCGCCACATTAAATAGCACGGGCGATATCACGGAGCCTTGGGGTGTGCCTTTACATGGTGTGGAGAAGGTGTCGCTCCTCAACTCCCCCAGTCCTACCGTTGCCGTTCTGTCGGTTAGGAAGTCCTTGACGTAGTCGTGTACTTTCCTTCCGCAAGTGGTGTTGTTGAGGACCTCCATTATGGCCGCGTGGCTGACGTTGTCGAAGGCGCCTTTGATGTCGAGCGCCATCACAACGTTTTCACCCGCCTTGGACATTGTGTGGAGTACCTGCTCCTTGAGTTGCAGGAGGACGTCCTGCGTCGATAGGTTGGCCCTTAAGCCATACATGCTGTCAGGGTACCACGTCCCGTTCTCCAGGTGCTGCTGGATCCTTCTGGTGACTATTCTCTCATACAGGTTTCCCAGGCACGACGTAAGCGAGATCGGCCTGAGATTCTCGATCTGTAGTTTCTTGCCCGGCTTGGGTATCTTGACCACGATGGCGTGTTTTCATTCCGCCGGTACCTTCCCCTCTTCCCAGAGCGTGTTGAGGTACGACGTCAGCTGATCGACTGCCTCGTCGCCTAGGTTTCTTATGAGCAAGTTTCGAATCTTGTCCGTTCCCCCCGCTGTATTCTTGGTGGCCACTCTCACGGCCTCGGTGACCTCCTCTCTTGTGATGGGTCGTTCCATTTTCGGGTTTTCCTCACCGAGATAATCTCCTTTGTAACCTTCGATTCGGTCTTTCCCGTAGCATTTTTTCTCGGACTTCTTTCAGGAGCTGCTCTTCGGAACCTTCGTACTGGTGGACCAGTCTTTGGATCGATTTGCCGCTTTCGGATTTGTTCTTGCTAGGGTCCATTAGGGCCTTCAGGATGCACCACGTTTGGGCCGTACTTAGGGTCCCGTTCAGCGAGTTGCTAAACTGTTGCCACCCCTGTCTGGCCAGCTGCGTCGCGTAGTCCTCCGTGTGCCTAGTCATGTCCGCTATCTTCTCCTTTAGTTTCTTATTTAGCTTTTGTCTATTCCATCTCTTGGTGAGCGCGCGTCTAGCCTCCCAGAGCCTGAGGAGCCCCTTGTCTACATAGAACCTGCAGCCATTCAACCAGGAGCCGAACTTGACGCCAGATATCCGAACACCTAATCTTTGACACGAGCTTGGCATGTCCCGAAGTTGGTCTCACGCATCAAAACAGGTTCACCACTTTTCTGGGCAGGAAGCCATTATTCAGGAAGTAAGAAACAGTCCTTCCTCTCCATGAAGTAGTAGAGATGAGGGTTACGATAACCGAAGGATCCGGAAAAAGGGAAGAGCCAAGAGGGGAAGAAGGGAAGGGAAGGCCCGCTGTACAAGACCGATAGTTTGGTAACATCTGCTGTCGGGCCCGTTGATACGTGACTTTTAGAAGTAGCTTTAGACGCAAAAAATAAGACACGGACAACAGAATAAAAATACCCAGGCGCCCACTCGCAATTGATTTCTATTTTTTCCGATGCTTCACTTATATATCCTGGGTGTGCGAAGAGGAACATACACAGGTGAATTCAAATGAGATAGAAACCTAGCCTAATGATATCCTGTCCGCCAAGAAACTCAACTAATTCTCGTGAAGGTACAACGAAGGAATGGTGGTACATCGGTCAGCAAATTTTCTGATGTACATGACTGTGCTAGAGTTGGTGGAAATGCCGTTCAGGTGCATAGTCAGTGAAAACAATCCTTGGCATTGACTGGTCAGTCTGCATTTGTCGAAGCAGTTTAACAGTCTTCTATTACACGACCCTTCTTTAGTAAAAAATTATTGTGACGTATTTGCGTTCTTTGAGGACAATCGCTCTGTCGCGTGTTTTTCTCGATTGATGTTGAAGAGCTGTTTCATTCTCTAACTCAGAGGGAGTTTTTATAGCTGTGTGGTAATGTATTAAAAAAATGGGGATGTGTCCTTTCAGAGCAAGGCTGAACTTCCGGGAGAAAGTTTTTTACCTCTTTTGGAGTATTATCTTCGCATTACGTTTATTTCGCTTGAAGATGAGCTGTTTGTACTGAGGAATGGTATATGTATAGGGCCATGGGTCGCACCTGTGTTAATTGTTCTTGCAAATATTGACCACCACTTGGAAACCGCTTTGTTAAAGGACAAGGTTTTGCAGATCTATAGGTATGATGATGAATTTTTGATTCTTTTGAAGAATCAACAGGACTGTGCCTACTCAGATTCTGTTAAGGACGTATTAGACACTTCAAAGGGCTAGGAAAATGGCTCGTGTTTACCCATGAGCTTCCAGTTGCGACAAGCTGCAACTTTTAAAACTTCATCTCACCCTTCATGAAAACGACGTTTGTTGTTTGTACCGCCTCCCTGGATAAAGATACTTCTCGCCGATTCATTTCGCCCATTCGAAAACAGTGAAACGAGTTAGTGCCTGTACTAGCTTACAGTTGGCTCCAACAAGGTCTTGCCCCCACGCCATTCAGGAAAGCTTTAATTTGCAGGCGCTAGGCTTGGCTCGGCGGCATTCCCTGCTTCTTTGTTAGTTTCGCTGAGCGAAGCTCTGTCGAAGAAATTTCGGCGTGAGTCGAACAGTGCCTCGGAAGAATGCGAAAACAAATGGAAAATTGTGTTCTGTTCTCACTCCTATACACGCAGAGTTGCTCATTCGTAAGAGAACGACGCTTGTGTTTTCGGCTCCTCGGAACCTTTCACGCATTAGTGCGCCCCTGTGTTCCGCAAGAAGATGCGAGAGTGTAAAGAAACACATAATATGTTTGCTGAAATTATTTTCCACTGGCGCCATGTATGACATTCGTTTAGATTGCGGCAAGCTTTACATCGGCCAAACTGGGCTTTGTGTAAATGATCGCCTGCGAGAGCATGCACTATCAATCAAGACTGGAACGGGCTCGCACTTGGCGAACCAGGGCAAAGTGTCCACGTGTGAACGTTTGCTAACATGTGCATATTACGAAAAAAGTCAAAGTACAGAGGCACAGGAACTGGTAGAGGTGATGTATATCAGAAAGTTTGGTGACAAGTGTATCAGCGTTCTCTCGTTCTCTCTTGAATGAGTTTAGTTTCCTGGCTAATAAAATGTCATAAGACTTGGTTTCTATCTCATGTGAGATCACCTATATATGTTTCTGTTCATGTGCTTGAAGGTATATAAGGGAAGCATCGGGAAAAATAAAAATCGTTTGCGAGTGTGCGCCTATGCGTGTCTTTTATTAGGATCCATATCTTATGACTTTTCCCGCCTGACATTATTTCTAAAGGTCATGGCACTCGCGTGTGCAACACAGTCGGGAGATTATGGAAGCTCACCTCGCCAATCAGCGATAGAGGTTGGTGCACACTGCACCAAGCAGAGCTATCCTGGCACGCCCAAGATACCCAACACTGGGAACAGGGACACCGAAATACGCTTGCGCTCCGAACGCACACCTGTGAACGGATAAGCGTAGTTCCCTTACCACCCAAGCTGCATCCCGAGCAACACAGAGCCCCTCATCAGGCACGAGTACGAGCCACCCACTGACAGAAGGGCCGCGACGAATCAGCTTTGTACATGCCTCTCTTTCCCGACAAGAAACACCGTGGCGGACAGCGTGGTTAACCCGAACCTCGAATGGAGATCAGCGCTGTCCATGCGCACCATACACGTCCTCGAAGCGCAGGACATGGCCATCACCCTGGTCATAGTCTCTGCGCCATCTGTTCAGCACGTAACGCTAATATCCCCGTCCGATACAAAGCACAGGAACTTCGCGAGGGCATGCATATACGTGCACACGCATCGACTACTCCTCACACGTGAGCACATTACACGGCCTCCTCGACTCCTGGATTCCTGGACACGAGCCTCTCAGGGATAAGAAGCAGCACACGCCGTAGCCAGAGCGCAAGTGATCCGTGCACCGCCAACCGAGGTGCTCGTCATCATCATAATTATCATTATCAGCAGTAGCCTATTTTATGTCCACTGCCCAGGACCGAAGGCTCCCCCTGGGATCTCCAGTTACCCCTGTTCGGCGCAAACCAATATCAACTAGCTCCTGCGAATTTTCTAATTTGATCACCCCACCGATTCTTCGTCCGTCCTCGACTGCGCTTCTCATCTCTTGGCCCCCATTCTGTAAGCCTAATGGGCCATCGGGCAATACATTACATTCTAGCCAAGCTCTATTTTTTTCACCAAATGTCAATTAGAATATTACCTATGCTCGTTTGCTCTCTGATCCACACGGCTCTCTTGATGTCTCCTAAAGTTACGCCTAGCATTCTTCATTCCATCGCTCTTTGCGCAGTCTTTACCTTGTTCTCGAGCTTCCTTGTAAATCTGAAAGTTTCTGTCCCTTATCCTAGCACCGGTGGAATGTGTTGATTTTACACTTTTTTTTCTAATGACAGTAGTAAGCTCCCAGTCAGGATTCGGTAATGACCGGCCTTATGCACTCAGACCAATTTTTTATTTTTCTGTAAGTTTCCTTATCATGATCCGGGTCCGTGTGAGTAATTGACCTATATAAACGTACTCCTGCAAAGCCTCTACAGGCTGACTGGCGATCATGAATTCTTGCTCCCTTGCCAGGCTACGGAGAACTAACTTTGTCTTCGGCATGGTAATCTTCAACCTACTCTTACACTTTCTCGGTAAGGTCCTCAATCATTTGTTGCAATTTATCCCCAGTGTTGCTTAATCGGAAAATGTCATCTGCATACGGTAAGTTCCTGGAATATTCACCGTTGATTTTTACTCCTACTGCTTCTTAGTCTAATAGCATGAATGCTTCTCAGTACGCAGTCGGTAGCATTGGAAATATTTTGTCTTCTTACCTGACCCTGTTCTTGATAGATCATGTCTACTTGTACAAAAACATGGTGGCTGCACAATTTTGCAGACATTTCTTTATGACTCCTGTACTCCTTGGTTACTCGATACCTCCACGACTGCTGATATCTCTTCCGAATCAAATGTCTTCTCATAATCCGTGACAGCAAGATAGAGAGGTTGATTGCACACCGCATATTTCTGAATTGCCTGATTCATGACAGCGACTCTAAAGTGAGGGCAGACGCACACACAACCCGTCGTGGGACGCCCACGAGAGAGAGGATGCCGTGGCCTGGTGCCAGCTCCAGGCGTGCTCGTACCTCACAAAGCCACACCTCACGTTGTCCGGACTTTACTACCGTCACTGCCCTCACTGCGGTGGGCATGCGAGCGCGTACCCCAATGCACAGAACATTCCCACCCCCCTCCTTTCCCTCTTAAACTGCGAAGCCGCGGTGTCCATCTCGGAGCCGCACAACCCGCAACACTTGGTGCGGCGGTTCCGGAAGACGGTAGCTGGTGCGGCAACCGTGGATTAAGGACCCCTGCAGTGTCTCCGTGTCACATCAAGTTATCTCTCTCTCTCTCTACAATGAATGCTAACCACATTTGTAGAAAAAACAATGAAATTTGTATGACTGGGTGAGTGAGTGATTGGGTTTACGTTGGAGAGCTCCTGAATTATCTTTAGATCAAAGCATGCGGAGTGTTTCGTTGATCTTTTTTTTATTTTGCATTTGGCATCCGTTGGAATGAGGCCCGCAACTTCATGTTGAGCAGCTAAACGCCACAGTAAATGCACCAAACACCACGGCGGATAACATGGAGCGTCAACCTTTATTTCCTTTTTTCCAATAATGGATGTGTTATCAGAAACAAATTGGCAGTGGCGTAGATCAGCTATGCCATGACACACGTAACCTAAAGGTACGGTTATGTTTGGTTAATTTACCAGTGTTTTGCGCAGACTGGCAGTGGCTCCACCCTCTTTCACCTCCATGTCGAGCGCGCTCCATCAACCTTCCCTCCCGCGCATTGATTGGCGCCGAGGAGTTACGGAATCTCAATCTGTCCGAAGCGCCTCCCTTGCGTAATGACGGATCACGCGCCGCACTTCCGGTAGGTTTCGCTTACGGCGCTCAATAAAAACACCATGCGGCAGCCCTGCTGGGCATTCATGTAGGTACTCTCAAAGCGAGGGAAGTTTTAACGTGACAGCGTTAAGGAGCTCGTGTCGCAGAAAAGCCGGTGTCGTCAGCGGCGTTGGCCGTGAGCGATAAATCCCGGCAGGCACTTCATGAATAAAAAACAACTTGCAAGATGGGCTGGGTGGGAATCGAAACAGGGTCGAAGTTTTTTACTGTCGATAGAATAATCTTGCGCAAACTTAAAGCACAGAATCGTGTACAGACGCCATCTCTTTACCGAATACATACAGTGAACGCCACTACGCGCGGGCGCCGTGATGGAGTCTCCCGAAGCGGCTTTTTGCGTGAGAGGTCGGCAATTGCTGAGCGCAAACTATGTGAAATAAGTTATCATAGTGGGTGGTCTGCATAACCAAATGGCGCATAACAGAACGAAGCCTCAATGCGTGCAGCCATCACACGGGTTTGCAGCGACCAACTGCGCATCTGCATGCCTGTCCGCGCACAATGTCTTGCTTTCGCTGTGAGCGCATTTTCGCACCATGCCATGAGCTTTAGTCCGCAGCATATGAGCATTTCCCAGCACACTAGCAACCATTGTTGCGTGTACGCTATCAGAACTGTTGAAAAATAATTTCGTTATAGAGACTTCAGTACCTACGGCGACTGTGATGCGCCGTCGCGACGACTCAATTTTTTTTTTGTCTTCTAAATTCGCGAGAATTTCAATATCATTTCTTATCTTGCGTCGCACTGTGTGTTTATCGGTCTTCTCAGCGTGCGATTTCCTTCTGCTAGTTTTTTTGTAATTCAGTGCAACATTTCATAACACAAACATGACAATGTGCCATGAATTTCTTTAATATGCGTCTTACCGCTCCCTTTCCGTTCCATACAACTTGCCAGTATACCTAGCATCGACAAGTTCATAGACCTAACCGTCCTGACACTACCTGGGCAGCGGGCGCGGGCTAGCGTCTCAGTGCGCGTTTTGTGCAGCTCACCGAACACCACGCAGTCCTGGCGCTCTAGATAACATCTTCCTGGCGTGTGTTCTTGCTGCATACGCGAGCTCTAGCCGATGGCTGTCTGCCGGTTCTAAATTTCGCCAGCCAAGCTTAAGCAGCTCCTTGCCCTGCGGCTACGTGTAAATAAGGCTGACACCGGGCTGTGTTGCGTACGTCCCGCACTGCGGCACCAAGCAGTAGCCCACCATGCTGCACGCCTCCAAAGGCAGTCACTACCAATTATAGTAGTTTCACATGTTGTTAAGCAGACACCCAAGGCGGTAAAGCCGCACCACCTAAACAGAACCGCGGTGCAGGGCCGCTTTAAGCTTTCGTTTTGGGCTACCTTCGGCTCTCCCAAAGCAGCCGACGCGGCCACTGTGTGTACGTGATCCCTCATGCCACGTCACGCCGACGTTGGCGCCAGCTTTTCCAATCGTGTAGCTCGAGGCCAATACGCATGGTGCGCCCTCCTCGCGCATGCGCAGTGCCGCGCGGCGCCGCAATCGTAAAGGCGCGTCGTAAATTATCGGCGCGCGGGAGAGCGTCGTTAGACGCCGTGGGTATCGGAGCGCGTTGGCCTGCTCGTCCGTGTCTGGTTACGTTGCCGGCTCCAGTGCGTCGAACCATGGGTCGAACTAGCGGCGCTGTTGTTCTCGCCAACGTGACTTAACCTGCGCGCGTCACGTCATGTGTCTGACGTAGCGTGTGTTCAGGCTACGTCAGACTATGTTGAGGCCTTAAATGCAGCAGGGAGCGCAGACGGCACCTGTGTGGACTGTGCAGCAGGGAGCGCAGACAGCACCTGTCTGTGTGGACTGTGACGTCACACCTCTGAAATGTACCGCAGTCGGCGGCAGCGAGGGTGACGCAGCTACGCCTCTCATGACGCACGCGGCTCTCGCGCATGCGCAGTATGGCAGGCGCAGAAGCACGCGAAGCTCGGCTCTAACCTGGGTAGTGTAGCTTTACTCTACAAAACTATGGAAATCAGTTTCTAACGTGAGAGCGTTGAGGGACCCGTGCCGACACACATCTTGTGTCGGTGTCGGCGGAGTTGTCCATGAGCGAAACCACCGTATATATTTAGGCGTATGTATACCTAAATGTATATTTACATGTACCACGCCTTGCAATAGGACACGCGTTAAAGCTTGGTTATGCTGCCACAACATACCGTCACTAAAGTTGCGCATACCTTGGGTTACATTCGTGACAAAGGTATTCATCGCATTATGAGAATGACAGCCCAGAGAAAAGTGTGATGAAACGAAAAACCGGCAGCGCTTGCCTTTTATGTTACGTTTTCCCAGACTGAAATATCAAAAGTGCGAAACGATAACAGAAGATGGGCCCACGCAACAAGCCGCGTTTCCACCGGAAAGCTCGTCCTCGTGCATAGATTTCAACGCCAGCGTTCCACGGTGAACAATACGGCCACATAAGCTGCAGTTGCCAGGACGCTTCAGAGGCAGTCAGGAATCTTTAAATAGTATCGCGTGTCACTCCTAAAGGCGAAGCTTAAGCGTTGGGTGTTTCTTATCAGTGCATCGTTAATAAGCCTGAGTAATAATAATAATAGTAGTACTAACCAATGAATTGTAAGGACCACAGCTAGCGCTGAACCCGCAACGCGAGTAGATTGTGTACGTGTTGTCTTCATTTATTTATTTACTCTCAGGCTCGCTTTTCTTTCAATTTTTTTTCTACGCCAGCCGTTGCTGGGCACGAAGGTAAAGCAGCGTCTGCAAGAACTGACCGAGAGCAACCTGACCGAGAGCCGCCGGCGTTACGCCCTGCTATCGTTCGCCATGTTCGCGCGGACGTACCGTATGCCGAAGAGGTGGACTGATGCCGGCGATAGAAACACCACCGCTCAAAAAGGCGTCATCATGGAATACCGGATGGTGAGTGGAAAGGGAAAGTCATTAGTCGCCAATCAAACGGCATGCAAGGCGCTCTTAAGAATATACCTAAATTAGAAAAAAATAATAATTACCTGTGGCTGATCGCCCAAGTCTAAACATCCAACTGGATTGCTCGAAGAGGCAGCCGCTTGCACAATAAATCAAAACGGCTCGATAATTTAACAATAAAGGTAACGCCTACACAATTTCACGCCTTGTTATGTGCCCGCTGCGTGTCGCGAGACTATAGCATTTCAACCCTATCATTCAGCCTCTGGCTCACTCGTTCACGTGGAGGCGAAGCAAAACCATGGAAACGTGCCTCCATTGGGCGTAGGTGTCCGAAAGAGCGGTTCACGCCCTGCTTACTTTGATCAGAGAGCGTGAACTTGCGCAGTGCGTCAAACAACTCAAGAACAACACAAAGTATTAGAGAACGGAGGACACCGGGCAATCTCGTTCCAGTAATGTATATCGAGCCGCGGCGAAACGTATAGGCGGGGAAAAATACACACACACGCACAGATACAGACACACACGCACGCACATGAATGAGCTGCATTATATCATGTAAATATTCTGATAAAACAAGAATGGTTATTTTAGTTTCTGTGTGTAATATTACTTATCGCATCTATGCCAAAAGGCGCCGTTTTCGAGCAGTCCAAATGCATTGCCTTCTCCAATGCACATCTTTTTCGCTCCTAAAATGCTTCTTTACCATACCTTGTGCAGCGCTAACACCAACAGGCTGTTGTTAATATGTCGTACGTATCACAGCACATCGTACTCTGTACGACTGATAAATATGCTACTTATTAAGAAAAAACAGCAATCTACCCGAGAGAGAAAACAGGGAACAGACAGGATGAGTGGTTTTCGGACTTCGACGACTTCAAAATGCGGCTTCTTCAGTGACTGGGAGCGAGCTTGCGACCAGGAACATAGCCGAGCGAAATCAACATTCAGTGATCTACCGCGAAAGGTCTCGGGGTCGCAGTGCCTCCTCTAAATGTTTTCACGCAATCCGTTCATGTCATCGAGCACGAACAGCATTTCAGACAGGCCTAGGCAAACACGAGCTCCAATCTCATCGACGGCGACAAGAGCACTACGCCTCACACACCTGCGTTATCGCTAAGAGCAATAAGAAAATGAGGAAAAAATAAAGCTATCACACTTGTTACAGTTGTACACATTTCGTGCTTTCATGAAGACCGGTTATTTTCATACAGAGACTATCAATGTTGTTCTTTTTGACTCCATGGGTTGCTTTTTCCAGGTATGCGGGTACAGCAACATTGCCAACGACCCCCAGTACAAGGGTTCGTCATACGTGGCGAACACGACCACCAAGTTTTTGGCAATTTTCGACACCACCAAGAATATAAAAGACATGGTGAGGGCGGCGTTTGTTTGGCACGCATATCTGATGTATTGACAACCGACGGCTAATTTAAAGCAAGCATTGCATTCCTCGGAAAATCGGGCGGCGAGCGAATGCATCCATGAATACTATGTTTAGCGCAAAACAACAGACACAAGAAAGACGACAGGACCTGTCCTGTCGTCTTTCCTGCGTATGCTGTTTTGCGCTAATCAAAGTATTCATTTATTCGCACCAACCAGCCCGCCAACGCAGTGTGCTGAGTATTTCTTGTCTCCTCGTCTTTCCGGCAACGGAGATGTTTAGTGTAGCCCTTCATACACGGCAGGCAACGCTACGGAGGCTATAAATACTTCTGACACTGCTGATATTCGTCACCAAAAAAAATGATGCATAAAGAACGACTGAAATATATGCAAATAGGCATCGTGTTACTGTAAGCTAGATTTAGAGGAAGCTTATAACGAAGGAGCTCCCATCTAAATACGTAAGGATGGAGCAATCGTTTTGCTCGCCAACCGCTCCGCTAGATGTGATTACGTATGCTGCATATGAAAGAAAACAAAACCGAAATAAACTAGATTTCGCGAAAGCATTTCTTTTTAATTTAATGTATTACGTTTGTTTTAAATAAAATATTGAAAACTGAATAACTTCGAGCACGAAGCCGTGACGTTTACAACTCTGTCACCCAAAAAGCTATACTGATTCCGAATATTGCACCTAACAATACGTGTAATAGGAACAAAATTGATGCATTTTACATCGCTCTGAATACTGCCAATAATATGGCGGTAGGACTGCAAATCCTTGGTAGACATCATAACAAATTCACGCACGATTTATTGACGCGTCTGTTTATTAATATTTTTTTAGGGAGACTCACCGATCAGCCTAAGATGCGCCCGCACGGTTTGTACGTTACGCCAATGTTATCGTTGATTCTATCTGTTGTGCACGTTCCCGTAGAACGTTTTCTAATCAGAGCGTATGCGATTACGATTGGATGTTTGACGAGTCTTGCATAAAAGCGGACGCGCTTGACCCGTTGTTCAGATTTTCCACGATCGCACACTGTGCTCGCCGATATCCTTATGCATCGAGGACGACTTGTATGCTTCGACACAGATTTGCCCAAATAAGAGTCATTTTCGTGGATCGCAATTTTCGGTATACGGTATTATTCACCGTGACCACAACGTCACAATACCAGGTTAGTCCGTTTTTGGAGGCTCCAACGGATGCAGTTTGCAGAACTGCGGTGTCCGGTTCCAGACCACAACCCTCAAGCGCCCGCGTCTGCGTTGAGCGTCGGCGTGCTTCGGCTCCGGCATCGTCGACATATCCGAGCAAATAAGCAGAGCGAAGGATGAAAGAGCGAACGAAGAGCATAACTGGGGATGAAAGGCGAATAGAGCGTGAGGAGGAAAACGGAGGAGGGAGGTATGGCGAAAATGTGAAGCGAAATGCGTAGTGCCGCTGTGCGGCGACAAGCGTTACCAGATGGCGCCAGAGTAGCACGCTTGGTGTGTTCACCGATGGCACGCGGCGAGCGCATTGAACGATACCATATACGAAAACAAAGCGCTACTAACAGGGATCTGTTTGACGAGGCTACTGTCAATCGCGCCCACGTTTAACCCACGCTCTTCCTCTCGCACTGCACGGCGCTCCACTAGAATATGGCGCAAGACTCAGTGCCAGCCAATGTATCGCGAAATGAAATCAGGTGAAGAGCCGCGCTCATATTTCGCATTAATTTGTGTAGTAATCGTCATTGAAACTTTTTAGTGAGAGTTTTGCAACTTTGTGGCAAATTCGTTCGTCTTAAAGCGCAGCTCTTAAGGCACCCGTTCCTGCGGAGAGCGACTGCGTAACAGAGCGAGCGAGCGCAGCGAAAGATGAAAGCGAACGCGGAATGCAGCGGGGGTCTGCAATACGAGAGGAGGAAAGCGGAGAGGAAGGTGCAATGCTGCCATGGGACGGAAAACGGAGGAGGGTATGGCGAAAGCGTGAGGAGGAAAATACGCAGTTTCGCACGAAAAGCGAAGCACCGACTCGGACAGCAATTTAGTAGTTTGGCAGAGAAAGAAATTATAGTGGTTTTATTCGCCGTATAAACTTGTAAACATTCACTTATAACTAAATTACAATCATAGAATGTGTAAGCGCGACAGATCGAGGACGCAGAAAGAAATGGCAACGCGAGTTGCCGCACTTGTAGACGGTGTGTGTGTTGGTGTACTTGAGTGCGCAGGTGCGGCAGCAGAGATGTCGCGATTGACACGTGGTGCGTTGGGAGGCGAATCGTTTCTGGTATGCCTGAGGAGACCACTCTGTCAGGCGCGCTTTCTAACCGAAGTAAGATTTGAGCGTGCGGACCAACCCCAGTGCTGGAGTTCAATACGCTTGAAGTAGTTCACTACGTGGCAAGCTTTGAAAGGCCACGGAGTGAGATCACACAGTGCGTTGAGGATGACGCGCATGTGCGGGTAAAAATGAATGGCGCACACCTCGAGGCTGTTGTTGACGAGCTGGATACGTTAGGTGGGTGACATTTCTCACGCGTCCACAACACACAGAAACAAAGCTGTCTCTGGGTACTTCAGTGTGCTCTTTGCTTGTTCATTTGTGGTCCTGAACGCGCGTCCGCTTATGGCGGTACATTTGCCTAGCTGGTAGTATTGACAACATTCAACACATCTGATAGATTCCTTATCATTTGAAAGTTCTTCATAACACGAAAGACATGTGTTGGTTGCTATGATAGCATTCGAAGCAATAAGGGCAGCAATAGGAATGACAACAAATACACCTCAGATTCAAACATAACCAGCCTGCATATGTCAAGTGGGGAGAACAGGGCCGACGAACAAGTTGCCGCCAATTCTGCCTGATCTGTGAAGCTGGCCAGCACGGTGCTCGTTTTTAAAGGCGAATTGAAGGGGTGGTTCCCTGGAACGGGTCACATGTGTTGCAGAAGGCGGTAATACAGCCGATAGCTCGACAATGGAGCCTAGCGCCGTTGATGCCCAGCATTTCGATGATCCTGCGTATGACAAGTGATGAGAACAGGGCGGACGAACAATTTGCCACCACTGCTGCCCAATGGAGAGAAAAAATCATGCTTCGTTAGGTCTTTCATAACTGCTGATGATATATTGTGGTCCAGAAGTTTGCAATCGATGTTAGAGAAATAGGTCAGTAATTAGAAGCTATTGAAGGTTCACCAGTTTTTAATACGGGAATAACGTTAGCCGTCTTCCAGTCATCTGGCACATGCCCAGAGTCGACAGACTGCTGGAATTAGGCCGGTAAATTGCGGCACACGGAAGGCTGAGTTAGTTTTAGAAGTTTTGGGCATATGTTATCAGCAGCTGGTGAAGAGTTAATTGGCAATCGACCTATAGCTGCTGATATGCCCTGAAGATTGATGGCTATGTCATCCATTTTAGCGCTTAAACATGTAAAGTGCAGGTCAGAAGGAAGCGGTAGTTTGTCAGTAAATACACAGTTGAAAGAAAACTGTTAAATTCCTCAGCCGTCAATGCCGGGGGAAGGAACTGTTCATCCTTATAATTAGATTTATATCGCTGTGAAGAGTAGATTGGGTTAACCCGTTTCCAAAACTTAGTTGGGTTACTTCGTAGAATGCTGGAAATGTCGTGACTGTAAAACTCATCTTAAGCTGTTTGAATGTTCGTTTAACGAAGCTCTGCATGTTTATGGTACCGTTTTCAGGTTACACCAGATCCCTTGAGTTTCGCTTTTGAGTATAAGTACTTTCTTTTAAAGCGAAAGCTTTACTGGCCGCGAACTTGCGATTTCGCCATAGCGGTGCTCCGAAGACGCACATGACGCCACAACCCGCGCCTCGCCGCGGATATTTCTCTGCCGCTCGCTCCCTAATCACCACTGCGCATGAGCCACTAGTTGCACCGAGCCACAGGTGTTCATACCGCTGCGCAGTGCCGCACCTTTCCGCCCCGCCGTTTGGTATGACGTCACACCACGTTCCTCTTCGTTGCGCTGGCCTCCGCTCGCTTCGCCAGCTGCGTCGCATGCCTGATAAGATGTCGGAGGATTGAAAAGGAGAGCTCGCACGTGCCGCAACCACAGTTGAGGCGGCACTATGGACGGCGACAATTCTGAGAAGCAGGAGTAGGCCTGGAATCGACATCGGAGCGAGATGAAGAGGAAACGAATCGACCAGCAAACAAACGTGGACTTGCAATCAAGATTAACCAAGGCTACCCCTGCTATGTCTCGGCTTTCGCTACGTATATCCTGGCATAGCGGAGCTAAGCCACTACAAAATATCGTTTATGCTCAGTTTACCGTTCGTGGTAAACCGCGTGTTTTGTGTAAATGATATGATTGCCACCTTCGGAATATATTTTTGCTTCAAAGAAGTAAGTTTGCTTCGAACAATTCTCCAGTTTTCATCCATTCCGCTCTGATGGAATGAACAGATGTGTACCGCAAAGGATGACATTTGGTTGTTTATCATATCAGACTTAGTGGGCAAATAATCTAATATGATTTTCTTTTTTGCTTTGAAAACTTCATTTGTTGAAGAAAATTCACAATGCAGCACTCTAATGTCAATTATACCTTCAAACGCATCATTTTTCGTATTTTCTGGGTGTGTGATTATTACGAGGTAAAGGCCGCGTGTGGGCAAGGTGACAACTGCGAACTTTCTTTAGCAATATTGGCCCCATCTTTTAGAAGTGCTCCAGTGCATATTCATGCGCGTTATGCAAAGCTAACAAATTTTATTTGTGTTGCCAGCCATGTCCCATTCTTCGCGACACAAATATTTTGTTGAAGCTTACGTGAACTTTTCTCTGATCTCGAGGCAATTTTGAACATTACAAATAGTTTCTATATAGTACACTTAGTACTTCTCAACAGATTCAGCGCAGCGCCTAAAGACGTTCGGAATGTTGTTTGGGCTGGAGGATGTATGGGATCTTAAATTTATTACCATAGGCGTGACAACATTCAAACAGATAATATTTGGCTAATGCGGTTGAAAAACTCTAGAATCCAAATTTTGCCCTGAACTTATTTGTACAGAAGATAGACTATGAAACCAATAGGGAATGACATGTGCGATTCTATTCGACTTATTACCGATTGTATCATCAACTAAGCTTTTTGTCACAGACTTCTTATTACCGCCTAGATATCCCGAAAACTTAGCTGGCGTGTTCTTTTTCAAGTTGCACAACGTTGCATTAAAATAGAAATCTATTGAATCTGTTACAGCGCATGTCAGTTTGTTGTATATTCAAGTAATAACTCCCGTACGTGGGTTCTTCTTCGTTTGTTTTATTTTGCCCTGTAGCTAACTTATACTACGCCTTATCACAAAAGTGTCTTTGTTAACTTTTTATGTTCTAGTAGGTACGAATGTATGGGGATAGCCTGCATATTTCAATAGGGCTTTCCACAAGCGCTGAAAGTTGACTTCAAGAAACAGAGAGTGAAAGTGGCTAATTTTCTTGAGGGTATTTCTTCAAACGGAATTTGCCACGTCTGGCTACATTGTGGCAAAGAGGTTCACAGCATTATTTCTTGGAAAACCCAGCTAGCACACCTACAGTGGAGTCGTGACCCTCCCGTGCGATCTCCGTTGTGCTCTCGACCAGAGGTTCCTATGCCCACCGAATCTAGAAGGTGGCCATGGGAGGGCAATGGCCGCGCAGTTAGGCGCGTTCATATGGGACGCGATTTTCCTTCGTTGTGCAGAGAAATCCGCTGTAGTGATCCTCCCATATAATTATTTCTTTTGGGGGGTGCCGTTCCCAATAAATAACTGATTGATAAATATAGGAATACGGCCGGGGAATGTAGGATCCTTCGTTACACAGGTCCTTTCGTTCTAACGGCTTATTTGTAGCAGAGACCCACTGTTTAGCACTAATTTTACGCTAGTCGTGCTAACTCTGCTTCATATTCGATCCTTCCCGCAGATCGGCTTACGCAAGAAATACGAAATGCCAGCCAAATTCGGGGGCATAATGGCTTATCGAGCGGACATGGACGATTACGCCGGCAGCTGCGGCGAGGGAGTGTTCCCTCGACTCAAAGTCCTCAAGAGCGAGCTGTTGAAGTGACGTAGCGCTTTCATTCGCTCACCAGGGTGGCAGCTCCAAGGTGGCGGTCACCACATGAGCTCGCTTTGTTGCTGGACAAGGCGTGAAGCCCAGGCCTCATATCTCAGAGGGTCACGAGGCAACCAAATAGAACATTTCGGTTTGTCTGCTTGTTTCTTGCCCTTCCTTCTTCAACATATATAAAAAATGGTCTTTTTCGATGTACTTTCGCCACTACTTTTGCAAGTGCTTTCCTGAAAGTGTAGAACGCATAGTTTTGGAATTGTGAGAAGAACGCTTCGGTAAACACCAGAGGTGTGTGCGACACGAGAATGAAAGAAACATGACTCAACAGCGGCTGACATCTTAGAAAGACAAGGTGTTGCATGACGCATTAGTGCGGCACTGGGTTTGTTTTAACGAAAGAACCCTTTAGCTAGCTTTATTTCACTTGCTAATGATACCTTTCATGTGCGTGTGTATGTGCGGGGTGGGTGCGGTTGCTGGGAGGGTGGGGGAGAAGGGGAGGAGGGAGTGGAACACTTATAACGTTCAAGACGCAAACCCAAGGGAAATAATTCAGGACGATTGCACAAGGCAAGAAGGTAAACTGTAGTAGCACTGCTTCTATGGTTTGTCGAAAATCAACAGCAAAGGTAAAAAAAATACTACCTCGCTTCAGTGCGCAAATCCTGTGGACAGGTTCTAATTATTGTAATTGTAGTTGTAATTTGAATTATGTAAGAGCTTTGTGCAGTGACATGTTGTGCAGAGCGACTGGTGGCCGTGTATCGTTGGGCTACAAATACCAGTTGTGATTCGACATTCATCCTGTCTGAATTTGAGCTAGTGTAAAAGCGTGTCCCACAACGTTTGTAACCGACTGGTCCTATCTTCCTTGACGGCGAATGTCAATGCGAGAGCTTCTAAAGGAAGACTCGCCTGGACACATCAACATGAGCATCATCATATTGAACAACGTGGTCTTTATAGAGGAACGCTGTCGTGCCAATTTCGGTGCTATCATAATCTCTGACAGTAATTACTAGAGGGAAGTTTGGCGCTGAGATTTTTTAAGAACCATGAAAATGATGGTTAGAACATGGATATAATGACATTCGTGCTAGTGTGGTCGGACGTTATTGTAGCTTGGTGCAATACCTTCTATTGGCGGTCTTTTAACCGAATTTAGCAGAACATGTTTCTATTTAATATAGGAGGTCCTGTACAGTCTAAGAAATGTTTACACCCTTTGGTGTGCCCCTTCTGCCAGACAGAAATTATCGTCACCTGCCATGACGCGTTTCCTTTCTTGAAAGCGCCACCCGCTACTTCCCTGCTATCATGCTCACAACGCGCATGCCATTCGTTACTGGAATGTTAAAGAAAACAAACGCATCAAGCTAGATGACCTTTATTGGTGTGTGGCAGAACGGGCATTGCAAAGGGTGTAAACTTTTCTTAGAGTGTAAGACTAAACATGCATTCATATAATCGGCGCAAGTTGGCTTTTTAATACAGTATTTCTGGAAAATAATAAATTTGCAAAATCACTAAGCCGTTCTCACACAAGAATATATTTAGGAAAATCCGTGTACTAATTTGCCAATCTACCCCCAATGGAGCAATGAAAAGTGAGAGGGGCCCTGACAACACTATCTGTAATTTAAGCCGGATGTTGGAGTTGCTCCGCCATCACATCGGGCCATTTCTCCTCTCTTGCTTACATTTCTCGCGAAACTACGCCGCGCTGCGCGCAACCGCACCACTCGGACGCACGAGCTCCGCAGCGATACCAAACAAAAGGGATGTAATCGCGATGTCTCATGGCATTGCCGTTGCCGAAGTCATGTTGCAAAAAGTTCATAATGAATTTTGCAAATTGGGCTGTGAGGTCGAATCGGCCACTTTTTCCAGCTTTGATGAAAGTACACATACTTTGTCAAGCCAGTCGACTCTTCCCGTGAACCACAGGTACCGGCCGCTTCTCGGTTCTTGCGTGTTTTTAAAAACAATCACCTTTATCGCTCCCTTCTACTTGCTTTTCTGTGCTTGGGCTTCCTGGGCCTCTCAGACAGATTTGCGAGCTAGACGTCTGGCGATAGGAAAAAAAAAAATGTACGCATTCTCACTGCACGAAAAGAAAGCACTGGACACACCGACCTATTTGCGATCCATATCGAGTTTTAGCACAAACAAGTACTCTCGCTGTGACCTGAGGAATCGGCGTGTTTTATTCAACAAATTTCGGGTGGCCGCGCATCACTATTACAGCACGCCTGCCAGGAGGCAGAATGTCCTTTCTTTCTCCGCGTTTAGATTCATTGACTGCGGCGTGAGGTGCCTTCTTCCCACGGTAAGTGAAGCTTCACGCTACGAGTTTTGCGATAGCAGGCGCATGGTGCAGAACAGGACGCGCATATAACCGGCCCACGTGCGACCATTGAACCACTGTTTGATTTGTTCGTGGGCGTACGTTCTGTGGAGCCTTGCTCACTCTCGCAAAGCATCCGCTAACCTTCACTTCCCTGCGCTTCTTAGGCGCACATGTAACATACGCCTGCGGCAGGGGTATATTCGTTCCTTGATAAGTTACCGCTTCTTTCTTATCATCCCGGATGAAGCGTCGACTGGCCGGCGCACGGTGCCGACGGCAGTAAAATGCACATAATCTGCGTAACGCTCTATCAGCACGTGTATTGTGGCACACCTGCGCAGGTTTGCATCAATCTCGAACGCGCTCTGCTTAAAAGACTTCGTGTTGTCGCGAGTTCTGCGAGAAACAAGCAATGGCTAAGCAACATGTGTTGCTTAGCTGTTGTTACGCAAGTTGTTACTGAACACTAATGTTTTTAGAACCAGAACTTCATTCTTTCTACGTGCCACAAATGCACCATGCGCTGTCAAAAGCAGGAATCACTGAGCGGCAAGGCGTCCATTGCACAGATTCTGAAACGCATCGGTTCTGGCCTGCGATGGCAGGTTAGCATGCCACGCTGTACATTGAGTACAGCGTGGCATGCGCGTTCATTTCACGAGCTTTAGTTCCTCCTCTCTCTCCTCAACATCCGGGAGAGCACGGTCCAGACAACACAGAGTAGCAAAACACGGAGACTAACGTATACCTGCCCACATGACGCCTTTGCCGTGGTACGAAAGCTATGGGGCAACACGGGTGAGAGCACAGGACCATAACAAAGCCATCGTTGTTGCCCGAAAGCACGGCTGCTACAGCAAAGGAAATAAAGAAAACAGCAAGAATGGAGAACCTACTATGTCATTTCCTCCACTTTTCGCCTAGCGTGCGGACGTGGTAGGGCCTTTCCTCTGATTCTCCCGTTGGCTGAGCCAGCATGCTTACGAAGCTTCACGGCTGCTGGGACACACGCAAGGTGAATTCCGATCGCTTGCGTCTAAATGTCGTACAAAAATCCCTCACCTGACTTGATCCTGGGTGCCTAGGGACAGAATCGTTTAGGGATTTTTGAGAAGGGGTGGTGATGGCGCCGATTGACGCCATGGCGTATTCGTTCACGGCGTGATCGTTCTCTGGCCCACGCGTACTGCGCGTTGTTCAACGTCGCTTATGTGATTGTGCTTGCGTTGCTTGTGCGTTGGTTGTAGGCCCTGTGTTACTTGGCGGAAAGCAGCGAGTAGTGGTGGTGCGGCAGGGCTACTTTCGCCTGCTCTGGCAGTACAGAATCTGCGTTGTGGGACCCATGCTTTCTTGAAAATGGCAATGTCCAAGTGGCCTAGCGCCTCGGCAGCGAAGTTCTGCGAACCGCGATGTGGCGTGGCCATGTTTGACTTTGCTTAACGGACATCGAGGGATGTGCTGCTCGCTACAAGTCATGTAAATGCGACTGCCTCGACCACCCACTGTGCAGCCCTGAATGTGTGTTAGGTGTGTTGTGCTTGAAACGAGTGGTGCAGTCGTGCAGCGGGGGTGGTGGAGGAGCGGAGTGGCTTAGGGGCTCCATTGGTGCGTTCACAGATGTGTGCTCCCGTTTTGGTCTCATTAGCGGCTGCCGCGGGATTGTGGTGTGCTACTTGGCTAGTATAAGGTTTACGATGCTAACACACAGCATGTTCCCGTTTCTCCATGCTATATGTCATTTGCATGACGACCGAGTTGAAAACGAGGCATATCTCTGTTCTTTGCGTTTGTGTTGAAAATTACTTTTTATTGTGGAAATTCTGGCAGGCATATTATGGAAGGAATATGAGCCTAAACATATCAACATACTTCTGGGTGTCTGAAATTTTGAATTACCCATAATACCCTTTGCGACTGATAAGTGGGCTACACAGTCTGTGTGAATCGGCTACCTTTTGCGGCGAGGCTCTTCGATGTGGTAGACTGATGCATGGTGCGCGTTCATTTCTGTACTGTTGTAAAAACCATTTGTTTATTCACTAAATACAAATGTACTGCTTCTGAGCCGCAGTACATTTTAGGCACGTGGTGAAGCATCCTAAAAGTGGGAGGTGGCCGCTATCCCCCAGCATAGTATGACCACTCATGTGACCGGAGAGGCGGCGGTTGCGCGAGTGTATAATTAAAGAACTCTTATTATGTCCAGTGACAATGGCCCCTTTGCACTTTCGGTATGCTTCACCGCAGTAAATCATAGGCTTTACCGCGAAACACAAGTGTATTGCCAAAAGGGTAATCTTAAAAAACCCAATCACGCCGCGTTTATTTTGTAGCTTGCTACGCCGCAATACAGGGGTGGAAATAAGCATCGTGCAGTAAAGCATACTAAGAGAGGAAAGGGCACATAGGTTTACACTGTGCTCATTATATTCAAGTGTGATATAATGTGCAAGTGCATCTGTGCTCTTGGTAACCTTCATTGACAATTATTTGTACATTACAAATTCATATTGCAGGGAAGCTTACTGAAGCACATTCGCCATTTTGTAACATTATTCACCTTCACTACAGGATCACAATGCGGATGCATGGCCATGCTTCTGGCTGCACTACACATGCACTTCGAGAATTTATTCGTTGTTCATAACTGCACTGGTACTTTACTCTAATGGAGGGCTCAAGTTGATTTAGAAACAGAATTTTTATTAAGGGGATAAGATGTTGCCAAGATGGCTGCAGCACAGCATTCTTCTTTCTTCCGGGCACCTTTTCTACTAGAAGCTTCCATTGCAGTGTTGCGACCCTCTTTGATCCAGCACATGGTGTATATAAACATTAGACACAGATTCGGAACATCACCTATGCTCTCTGCAGTAAGCTCTGAACAGGTGAAGTTCATGCCTGTCTATAGAAAGAAATTTAGCATGACTGGACAAAATAAAATATGGGGGTGGGCTGCAACGATACTAAGTGTTAAATGGTGCCTTACCCTTGCCCTTGAGTTTCCTGTTTTTGTGCTTTTTATTATGGATCCTCCACAGTAACCACACGAGTGCCGAACTTGAGATTGTTGGTTTCACATCTCGTGGTTGTTACTAACAGAAGTGTAATGAATGAACAAGGGCTTGGACGCATCCAGTCACCTTGCTTGTCTCATGAAGTCGCTTCATGAGCACCGTGAGCCTCCACACAAACAAGGAAGGGAGGTTTGTTGCAATCGCTTCTGAACTGTATTGCCCCCAAACCAACAGTGCTCTCAATGACAACCTTTGTACTGTTGAATGCTTGCAGCGAGCAAAGTCAAAGAGGGAAGCATTTAGGATGTGCGAAGTGGGCTTTTTGAAGCTGACATCACTGCTGAAGCGGCTTTGCCTGTCTGCCCTCTTTATGGATACACAAAGAAGATTTCCTCTGTGAGAGGGATTTTTTCAGAAGTCGTGACATGGCAACAGACCTGAGTGTATAGTAGCAGAGAAGAGAAGCTTCTTTGCTTCTACATCTTACTACTATCTTGCTACTAGCTTATCAAATTCACATAAAGGCTACAGTATTCCTTTTTTTGCAATACCCCACTGAAGTTTTATTCCACTGACCTCTAGTGTTCTATTCCCTGCATTCACTAGACAAATACGATGAAGTTTGTTGTCAGCTCCGGAAGAAGAAGAATCTTTCGCTTATGCGCCTGGCTTCGTGTGGTTCGGATCGCAACAGTGAGCTTTCGAGGCTTTGGCTAAGTGTCGGGTGGCTTTAGTCCGGTTCTGTAGACACCATGTAGTGTTTTAAGAAAAACGTATATTGTCTGATACGGAAATAGTGCCACAAATGACGAAAATTTCTCCAGGGGACGGCCCGGGGCAATCTCCGCCTTGGTCGGCCTCCCTACCACAAGATCTAATTCCTCTTGAAGCTTTTTTTCGTCGTGGGGTGTGCAACATTCCTATATGGTATATGGTATGGTATTATTGGTATGC